>NW_027176816.1:433762-982537 GCF_023349555.1 Cebidichthys violaceus
TACACTGGAGACTTCTCTGATGAGCTATTATCTAGCGCTCATCCTCACTGTAAAATTGCAACCCTTCCTAAACGCAGCCGAGTGCGTCACGTCTTCCTGCATCGCTGCACTATCGTGTGCAACCTGTGAGTTGTGGGGGGGGGGGGGGAATGCAATTAGCTCTGTGCTGCCACTCACTCTTCCACCATTTTACGAAGGGGCAATCATCCAACGCGATAATCATGTAATCACCAGCATGTCACTTGTGTCCTTATCCATCACAACCCCTGGCCAACTGTGTGTTTGCGTGTGTCTCTTACTCAGGCTACATCCAGGATTACATCACGCCATCTGTATACCAGGGGGAGAAGAAGATGGAGCACAAGCTGGCTTCGCCGGTGTCGGATCCCCTCTACACCCAGGTGAGCGGCGGAGAGGAGTACTGTGACCCCGACCTGAAGCACCCCGACAGCCCCCAGTCTGGCATGACGGCCAGCGGCTTCTACAGTGGTGAATCGGAGGCCCTGGCCGAGGGTTACACCATGGATGCCTTCTTCATCTCCGACGGGCGCTCGAGGCGGAAGGGCGGGGACAGCGAGAGTCGCGAGGGGGGCTCGAGGAGCAGCAGCGCCAACGGCGGGGCTCAGGAGAGGGCGGCCGGCGGGGCCCGCCACTCCTGCAACGAGTGCGGCAAGACGTACGCCACCTCCTCCAACCTCAGCAGACACAAGCAGACGCACCGCAGCCTGGACAGCAAGATGGCCCGCAAGTGTCCCACCTGTAACAAAGTGTACGTGTCCATGCCGGCGCTGGCCATGCACATCCTCACCCACGACCTCAAGCACAAGTGCAACGTGTGCAGCAAGGCCTTCAGCCGGCCGTGGCTCCTTCAGGGCCACATGCGCTCACACACGGGGGAGAAGCCCTTTGCCTGCGCACACTGTGGCAAAGCCTTTGCTGACCGTTCAAACCTCCGCGCCCACATGCAAACACACTCTGCCTTCAAGCACTACAGATGCAAGCGCTGCAATAAGACCTTCGCTCTCAAGTCCTACCTGAACAAGCACTACGAGTCGGCTTGCTTCAAGGGCTCTGCGGACGAAGACGACTCCGGATCAGAAAACTAAACCGCGAGGAAGAAGCTAAAAAATTTTTGAACCCCTGTTGTAGGTTCACAACCAATAACCCTGTTCACTCTGCCCTCCATGCCTTTTTTCTTCCCTTTTTTTAGAAAGCAATATTTTCACTGAGATTACGTGAAGAAACTGATTATGGCAAAGACAATTTCAAAAAAAGATGCTGGATTTTGTTCCCTGCACAGTAGCTAATCGTCCACAGAAACATACAATCAAACAACCTTCCCCCAAATAGAGACAGTAGATGATAGTTGGACACAATGACGCAACATGTTCTCACACGGACGTGGGTTCATGTAAACACACTTACACACTGACATGTATGCAAATAGACACACGCACGCACGCACGCGCACACACACACACACACACACACAAAAACTAATGTACACACGTGTGTGCACACACACACACACACACACACACACACACACACACACACACACACACACACACACACACACAATTATATATGAGGCCTGGCATGTGAATTTTTATCAATGACTATAATGATATTGATATCAATAGTAATAATATTTAGATTCCTGATATTTTATAGCAAATAGTAATGAGAAAATGAAAAAAAAAAACAAACATAAAAAAGGACTAACAGTGTTCTTTTGTTTTTTAGAGACAAAATGACCTCTTGTATTTTTATGCTGCTTTTTATTTGCTAAGAATTGAATTCTTTTGCAACTGCCAACATGAACTTTTTATGAAAATGTGAACTATGACAGTATTTGCAAAAAAAGGGAGATCATTTTAAAAAGGTAAAAAGACAAACCCCCTTTTTTCCACACCAATGTTTCAATTCAACGGATGTTATTTTTCTATTTGATTTTTCTAAATTTATTTTTTTGTGCTTATTATCCCTTGTCGATCTAAAGCATCTTTGTAACTGTGGGTATTTAAAAAAACAAACAAACAAACAAGAGGCTAATTTAAATAAGCTATACACGATCATAGGCCATAGGTCATTCAATTCAATTCTGCAAGAGCAGTGATTTTAAAACATTTAACGGGCCTGTTGAACAGGTTATCACCCATCAAATCCATAGTCTCGCCCTGATGTTCAGACTCGGACAGAAACACTGGGAGCCAGACCAAATGATCTGTTGTTATAAGTGCCATGTGCGGTCCACTTTGTCTATAGCAATGAAAACTCTCGTTGTTCTTCCTCCACCATGGTGGCTTGCATAAACTCTGCTGCCTTCACGGTGCATCGTCCAGTCTTAAAGAGCAATCCCCCCCCCCCCCCCCATTGTTTGAGGTGCTCCCCCTCCGCCAGTGTTACCTCAGAGTGAAGGTATGGACTCACACACCCTCAGTTACAAAGTGACAGTCAAATGATTCTGTTTGTCTGTTTTATATGTCGCTCAAAGCTCCGCCCACGGTTTAGATGCATACCATCTATTTATCATGTAAATACTTTATTTAACTACCTATTTATCTATTTATTTATTTATTTATTTATTCACCCTATTTTTTGTGTATTTATTGAAGACTTGCTTATTTGTTCATTATCATGTATTTATTTATTGTTTATAATTTAAAAAATTAACATCCATTGACCTTGTAAGATGCTGCTGATCTTCAAAGAAAATGTTTATATGCATGAAAACTGTAGAGAGTCCACGGGACTTAGTTTTTTAAAGAGGAACAATGTACAGTACCAGTGTTAGGAGACTTCAAACGAATGAATGCAGAATTAAACTTTTGTTTTCGTGGCAATAACTTTACTGACACAGCAACTGACATGTATAACAATCACAGCTGTCCTGTTTTCAGTCGATTTAGGGCAATAAAAAGAAACGATGAAAACAAAACACTAAAATACTCTCCATCTTGCTGTTTTCCCAAAAGTCCACCGCATCCTTTTTTGACTCAAGATTTTTGGCCCTTTTTCGTCTTTAAATCTCAGGCAAGAAATAAATAGCAGAAATGGCCGACGGCGATGTGCACGTAGACATCGCCGTGAAAAAATATCACCCGTTATATATATATAATAAGGTAGGTGTAATCGAGTTACAACAAGGTTTCAACGACGCAAAAGCAATAATAGTAGTGATGCAGCAACTATGAGCAATCCTCCATACAGCGAGTCCAAACTTCCTACAGGTGTTAATTCGACTAGAAAATGGCTCAAATGATATAATATAATCATTATTTCGACTAGCTCTTGTATCAAATAGCAACAAAAACAAATGTCTTCTGGCAGACGTGATTTGACTGAAATGCTAGAGGGTTACACAACAGCATTCACATTATTCTAATTTAGGTCACTGATATAATAAAGCATTAAATGAAAAGTTACAACTGCTCCCATATTATCCCGCGCAGATAAAACCAGCTACAGGAAACCTCCGAGGTGTCAGAACAGAGAATGGATGGAGTCGATGCGTCTGAACCAGCACTAATGGAAAAAGATCTTGTCGCGAACTGTCTTGGTAGAGAAAGTTTTTTTTTTTCCAAGATTGTTGTAATAAAAAAACGACGCGCTGTAATGCACTTCCAACTCCCCCATCATTTGTCCCCCCCCCCCCCAGTCCTCACTCCCCCACCCCCCTCCCCCCCGACCGGCTGTCCCCATCCCGTCCCAACTGCGTCTAAACAGACGCAGCGAGGATGAGATGTGCTGGAGTGGGCTTGGCGGAGGGCGGTGGAGTGTGGGAGGATAACAGGTGTTTGCAGACAGACTGCAGATAGGGAGCGTAATTGAGTCGGTGAGCGACCTCCAAGGGGAAGGTCAAGCACCAGCAGGCAAATGCGCCGTCAGCGATTTGCATATTCCAAATGGATGACACGATCGCAGTAATGCTGAGCTCGCCCGAAAAAAGACTAAACAAAAAGAAAAAAAAGAGAGAGAAAAGAGGAGTTTTCTGCTCCGTTTGTCCCGTCGACGGTCGTCTGAATCCCTGCATGAGAGAGAACCACCTGTCTCCTGGTGCACGGCTAACAGTTTGCTGTATTATTGAACTGACGCAGCATCACTTCCTATAGATCCTAGATGTTTTTATTTTTTACTTTGTGACAGAGGTATAATGCATCTCCCAAAAACCTGGGGACTGTGTTTTTAATGAGGCAGATAAAAGCGTCGAGATCATTAAAATACATCAATTGGAAACGTGGCGAAGGCTTCTGAAGCCGGCAGCATCGACAGATCGCCCTCAGAGAAAACGGGAATTACAGAAAAAGGGATTCTTCTAAACTTCGCAATTTAGATGTAGGGAAACATTGTTCCTCTTTGATGCTTTTTTGTAAATATATTTGTAAATATATCACAGCAATAATATGACAATGCATGTAGACATTTAATTGCTCTTTTTCTATTCATGTTGTCTTTTTTTTTTGTTGTTTTTTTTTTATTATTAAAAAGAAAAGACAAATACAGGTACCAATTGCAGTCTGGGTGGCCATGTGAATCAGGGAGTGTCTTGATTAAAAAGCTATCTGTTGTAAGTCACAGACAAAAAAAACAAACCTTCAAACTCTGTGTATTCTGAAAGATTTGATCATGTTCTGTATGATTTCTCTGTTATGTTTTCTTTTATTTATGTGCCCGGCTTGGCTGCGCAATGAAAAAGTGCCAAAAAGTATGATTTCCATGACAAAAGCCTTCAACATATGGTTGGCTGCTTGAAACCTTCCATATGGTCCTCAAAGAAAAAAACTGATTAAGATTTTCCACTTTCTCTCTCTCTCTCTTTCTCTCTCTCTTTCTCTCTTTCTCTCTCTCTCTGTCCCAGCTGAGTATGAAGAAACTTAAGCCATGATTGCTGAGGGGTGTTTTGATTTATCTTGTTCTGCTACAATTATTAATAATGACAACAATAGCAACAATAACGTTAATAAAAACAATAGCACAAGGAACCTACAAGTCCACTCTTGTTTCTTTTCAAATTGTCAATTGTGATTTTCATTAAAGGCGTGAAGGGTTGACACTCACACACACACACACACACACACACACACACACACACACACACAATACACATTTGTGAATCCTTTTCTCATAATATATATATGCGTGTTTAATATGAATCACACTGAGAAAAATGGTGAATCTGGACTCTGTCTGGAACAGCCCTTTGTCAACATTAACACAGCAAGTAAATATAGTTATGGCTATAATGTGCCATCAGCTGTAGCCTCCTCTGTCAATGTTTGATGAATTTTACGAGCTTCACTGTCGATTTACTAACTTTTAATTTCACCGCTACGAGGCACAACAATGCCGACGTCCTTTTGTTTTTTTCCGGCTGAGAGCGGCGTCGGTCAGAGGACAACGACGGCACCAATACGGCTCTGAGTGAGAGTTCCTGAGATGTCGGCGTTATCAAAAGCAGAGGCATCTGTTCCACCACTATTAAGCCCTTCCTGGTCATTAAATTTTAATGGAACATTGATTTTATGCTGAGACTACTCTTTCTGAGTGACTCAAAAGCCGGAGAAAAATATGGAACAAAATAAAAATGAATCATGACAGCGGACAGGGATTATTATTCTGGGGCTTTTCTTGATTGGTTTCCAGGGAATATACAACATTTGAATTCAATCGCTCGTGTCCTTCAGTGTCCTCCAGCAGCACAGCAGCAGCATAATGAGGCAGCAGGCGGAGCGGAGCAGGGACTCAGAAACAAGACACTCGGCTGCACTCTCGTCTCTTCAGTGTGGGAAAGCACCGGTTGTTGCCGTTATGTACTTCTATGCTCCGTCATGTCACTGAAGATAAACTAAATAAACCGTCATATCCATATTCACGCAACGAGTTTACTCAAAACCCAAGTGTTGATGTACGCGCCGAGCAAGCGGCTCGCAGGATGTTGCAGAGCGCGCATCAACATTCATGCGCGGCGCTCACTCAAACTTTACCCCGGCAGATGTTGTCCCTTATCAGATTTTATGATGAAAGTAAATAACTGATGTCATTACACGGCAATGGACTGTAAAATGGGGACCCATGCAATCCAATTACATCACCCGTGGGTGAGCTGTGTGTGTGCGCGCGCGCGTGCGCGCGCGTGTGCCTGTGTGTGTGTGTGTGTGTGTGTGTGTGTGTGTGTGTGTGTGTGTGACAACAGCAGCTCTGAGTGATCAGCACTGCGAGGAAGGAAAGGAGACGTGGCCTTCCCTTATCCCTGCAACGCTCTGCCTCCCATCACCCCACACACACACACACACACACACACACACACACACACACACACACACACACACACACACACACACACACACACACACACACACACACACACACACACACACACACACACACACACACAGGCTCTCGGAGCGCATCAAGTGAATTATTGAAAACAACCTGCAAAATTGAGCGCGCAACACTCTCGCTTCAAAGATATTGACCCGAGAACGCCATCGTCTTCTGAGCGACTGACTGTCTGAGAGGAGAGATAACTGCCTTGTGATGCGGTGAGGGGTGACCACAAGGTTACCGAACAGGAGCCACGAACAGCTGCATGCTGAACAACACAAAACTGTTGAAACAAAAGGATGGAGAAAAAAAAAAAAAATCATGCTATTTATAGAAAGAAAGTATTCTGTCAACGTCTGAACTGCTACACTGCACCGAGAAATGATCGCTACTGCTGATGACAGGCAAACAAAAAAGAGGAGAAAATATGGAGAAAAAAACTACATTTGTGTGTTTCAAGAAATAGATTTAAGTTGCAACTGGTGTCTTTTAGTTGCTCCCACATGACACAGCAAGCAACATGTCATTTTAGAGCTAAACTGGTGAGTCAATTATGATGAATAATTTATGAAAAAACAATGAATCATTATGATGATGAACGATTCGAGTCGTTTGTTTAGCAAGAATACCTAAAATATCTCCGTTTGCAGCTTCTGACATGTGAATATGTCCTTTTGCGATAGTGAACTGAACATCTTTGGACAGAAGGATCATGAAGAGCATTTGTTAACAATTCACTTAAAGATCAATCGAGAGAATAATCGGTGGATTTGTCAGCTGCAGCGCCGTAGTATTTATACACATTCTGATCTGCTAAGCCTGAGATTATCTCACGATGACAGTCGAGCTGAAACTATTAGTTGATGAATTAATTGGCCGATCAACAGATGATTCATCTGCAAACACTTCTGTCAATCGATTAATCATTTCAGTCGTGTGCCGAAGCGATGACACCAAATATTTCCTGGTTCTAGCCTCTCAAATGTGAATAGGTGCTGCTTACGCGTCATTTGACTTGAACATAATTTGGGTTTTGGGCTGTTGGTCGGACAGAACTAGACATCTGAAGACGTCACCTCGAGCTTTCAAAACTCCTGATGGCATTCTGCAATTTCTTTACATTTTATAAAGTACAAAATTCATCGGTTCATTTAAAAAAAAAAAAAATTTGCAATCCAGTATTGAATATATTACAATTTCACATTCTGTATTGAATTAGGTATTTAAGGTTGTGTCTTTCAGTTGCTCACAGGTGACAGTAAACATGTCATCTTACTAATAATTAGAGGAACTATTATTATTTAATTTGACACTTCTTGAGCTGGTGACTGTGACCCTTCTCATACATCTGGCGCCATCTGTTGGCGGATCACCAACTGTCAGCGATAACAATCCAACAACAACAACAAGCTTTTTTTTGTTGTTGTTGACGGTGCCGCCATTGGTTCAACTGAAGGATATATTCTACAACAGGCCATTTTAGCGTCTCCTTGTTATTACCGATCTGCACACAGACTGACCAAAGTCACTCAACAAGAGGTTCGTGGAACCATTCGGTTCAACCAGACAGGGCCAACCAACTGTAACTGCTCCTTTAAGAGCTAACAGTTTGTCTTTTCACATTCTGCATCACAGGAGAGATGCTCATTAAAAGCGCCTCCATTCCTCACTGTTTCATCAAGTGAGACTGCCAAGCTCTTTAACTCAGTGTTCTTGATGTTTGTGCTGTTTGTGTAAAACCCATCTGTTTCCTCGTCTCTCTGTTGGCAGAGGGTCCACCTCATCCGTATGCTTCTCTTTTTGAAGTCATGTCAAAATCGCATTTTTATGCATCTAAGATATCCAACTTGTCATCAGCACTCAAGCAAAAGTCAAGGAGGGTACTCTTTAAATAGCTCCCTTTTTTCCCTCTTCATATACAATACATGCAGGAAGAAGGACAAGCAAAAGAACTACAGATGTGATATTTATCGTTTGTTTCAGACACAGATGAGATCATTTTAACTTTGCTTTTGTGGCTTTCTATGGCGATATTTAAGCTGCAAAAACCTTTCTTTTGTTTTTCGGGTAAAGTTAATGAACGGCGAAATACAAATGGAAAGACAGACTGCAGCTTAATAACCTCACTCCAAAGCACCAGCTCTCTCCCTGGGTGAGCAAAATTATATTAAAGCAAGGACGATCATTAAAGAGAAATCCCGTTCTGGGCGGCTGTACTACAAGGAGATAATGCAGAAAATAATTTCATCGGTTTAGGCAGCGAGAGCCACCGGTGAATAATCAACATCAGTGAACAAATCAAGCACACGTTCAGCCGCAAACACACAACAACATCCGCCGTTGCTAAACCGCGTCGTGATTTCAGAAACAATCATCTATCACAAAGCTACAGTTTGAAGACTGAAAACCTCCGTCACAATGATTACCACTTTAAAAGCATGTCAACGTGTTAAAAAAAAAAGAAAAAAAAGAAAAAAGGGGGGGAAGGTATAAATAAATATAGCTCACTTCCCTGTCGGAAAGCTGGCAGGTAATTTTCTCCAGCTGCTCTAAGTGTGACAATCCCACAGGGACCGAAATCTAATATTAACAGCAAATCATTATGTGGGAACTGTTCTTCCGTGACCCGCCTTCGTACCTGTGTGACTAACTCAATCTAAGTAATTGAGATATGCTCGCATACCAGAGTACAGTCCTGCTGTGACAGCAGAGGGTCACACAGAGTGTAGTGGGACTCCAAACACACCTCAGCACTGCGGATGATTTACATGTCTATATGCTTTGACTGACAGGCTCTCTTCTCTTCAAGTGATGCTGGTCTCTTTTGGTGCCTGATGAAGTGGGTTTTTTTTTTTTGATTGACGGCAAAGAAAGCGAGTCGAAATTGACATTGTATAAAGTGATGAATGCCCGGGGGTGGGGGAGGGGGTGTATCACCATACATATTTACGATACTGTAGTTATTCAAACAGAAACACCAAGTCATGCAGCCAGCTGCACCAACCATGTCAGCATATTACAGTCTAATTGGAGTTTTTTTACGCTACACTGGTGTCAACTAAATTGCTCTTTAAGGAGGAAAAAAAAAAGTAGGAAATGTGAGGTGGCATTTGAAGCTAAGCTGTTTATGGGGAAATTAAAAACAGATTGATGCCGTTACTGCAAAACTATCGCCTGACAATGAGGCGAAAGCGTTGATTACATTCACTGAAGCGCCTCGATGACATGGTGTATTTTGCTCAGTTTTATTCCGCGACGATGTATAATGTACTGATACCACTGTTAATGATTACATACTATATATAGACCTCCTTCATGTTGTCAATGATCCCCGTGTGACCAATTAATCAACATAAAAGGCGCTGCCATTGTAGTTCAAAGTATTTGTAATAATTCAATATGATGGCCTGCCTCTACTGTCCAAGAAATCATTTTTAATTGTCTCATTAGAAGATGCCGGAGCTGTGGGTTGGAGAAAACAACAATAGTTCTGTTTCCGCTCCACTTCCACAGATCTTTGAAGCTTTCCACTTACCTGTGCAAAGCTGCGGGCCCAGACGTCCTTTTTCTTCTTTTTTTTTTGTAACCACAGCAACCTGGCTGGCTCTTTGAAAATCCCTGCAAAAAAAATAGAAAATCACCAAGTGGTGCACTTTGATGGAGGAAGCCTATATCATGCAACGGTCGACAATACGAAACACTGACCTCATTAAAAACTATTGTCACCAAAAGGCTTTCTGGGCTTGTAAGCGACTCTTTTCAACTGCGTGACTAATTGCTGGAGTGAATTTTAATGAGAAACAGTTTGGCCATTATATGAAGAAGTTATCGTACCAAAAAAAAAAAAAGGGGTAAAGTTTGTCCTGCTACATGTACATGCCATGAAGTAGTACAACGGCTACCGCCAGTACGGGACTGTTTACGTGCTAAAGAGGCAGACCTTAATGTTCTGTTCGACAGTTTAATAAAAACCCAGTTAACACTGTTTTGTCGGCTTCATGGCTTGTTCTCATTTTATAGCAATTGCTCATTTACATGATTTTGATGACATGTTTCAGAAGTCTGCTGCTTTACTTCTGTTTAAGGTCTCAGACACTCCAGCTGTAAAATATGGGATTTTCACATGATTTATATCTGTGATTGGTGTTGACTTCTGACTTTGTTTCTTTGTGAGATTTCTACTTGATCTCAAACATAATGTCATCATGTAACATACTGTACGTTGCTTTGCCTGTTAAAGACTTTTTGACAATCATAAAAGGGAAGTATTCCTTTATGCAAATGTTCACGCCCAGTTTGTGACAAAGGGAAAAGTTACCACATCAGTACCTCTCTACACGTTGGATTTTGATATGGTCAGAAGAAAAGGGAAAAAAATGCATATTTAAAAGGAAGAAATCATTAATTTTGCAATTACTGTTATCGTTTCGACACAAGCAGCAGTGGGGCCTGTGGGATCCCAAAACCATGAGGGAGTAGAGTTAAGCCAATGTCAACAACAGACAGCCTTAAGACGTAAGTCTTTTAACGTATTGGCGAAATGGATGTTTCAGTGACATTGCATCACTGACTACAGGAGATTAAGAACACAAAGTTGTTCATTCTACAGTTAGAGTTGACCTATATTCCTGTGGGAATATAAAAGAAATAGAGGAAAGGATATTTAAAGTGGCTATAGTTTATATTTTAATACTAAATGAAAATGTGAAAACAACATGAAAAGTGGTCGTTCCTTAGTGATGGAGCTTTAGAGAATTAATATCTAAATTAGCAGCTCCCTGGAGCTTTATAGTGAGTTTCAGGTCCTTGTTTAGCGTTAGTTTTCCGACCCACAACTTTACAGTTTTGTTTGTTTTCGTTCAGCTTTAGCAGGCAGCAGAAAAATCCCTAAAAACTCACTGTACACTATGTTACCTGCTCAGAACCAAACAGCTGACAGACACAGTTTGCAGCTAGCTTAAAGCTAGCTGGTGGCTAACAGAGTGGAGCGTTCAGCAGCTAAAGAGTGTAGAGACCAAAAACAGAGATAAAAAGAGAGACATATTGTACTTACATTCACCTGGTAAACAGAGACATGACTCCTGCATAATTATAATGTTGCTCCGTGACAGCTGGATGTTTAAATAACATAGACTGTAAATAAGAAGTTACAACAGTTGGCTAAATTCACCATATTATCAACTTCAAAGGAAGTTGAGTTCACAGCTTGTTAATGCTGGCCCCTCGTGGCCGTTACTGAGCTAACGCTAGAGCTAAAGGGCGTCACAACTTACATTTGTGATTGACAGCGCGGAGGACCAATGGAAAACCTTCCGTTCGAGCTACTACGCACGCGCTACGTTATCGAACCTGGCATCCAGGAAGTGACGACAACGCTCACAGTTCACGCGCTCTACTGTCAAGAGTTACACGTATCGCTTGTTGCACGTCACTAAAACAGCACGGATGACGGTGTGAATTTATGTCGTCATTTCCTGTTACGCCGACGGAAGATTAAATCAACTCGTAGTATACTCACGGCCGCCATCTAGTGGTTGTATATATACTTACAACGATTATATTTTCAAAGTCTCAAATCATGTTTAATTCATTGTCTTCACTGAGTATAGACTTGTGGGCAGTGGTGGAATTTAACTAAGTAAGTGAGTAAGTACTTTGTTTTACGTAAGTACTGTAGCGTACTTGAATACTTAAATTCTTATTTGTACTTCACTTGAGTAGGCTATTTATTTCCATTTTATACAACGTCATACTTCTACTCCACTACATCTCAGAGGCAAATATTGTTCTTTTCACTCCACTACATTTGTCTGACAGCTTTAGACGCTAGTTACATTTCAGATACCATCTGCATTGCTGTAGATAAAATTACCCAACATAAAGTAGATATTAATAAGAGGCTGACATAAACAGTGCAACGTTAAACAAATCTACAGCAGTTAAATACAACAGGTTTTGGATTAATATTAATCTAAAACCATCATATGTAATGGTAAAACAGTGATAAGGACCGTTTTTACTTGTGATAAATTATGTAAACCTACATTTTGCTGATAATATACATACTTTATTTAAGTATGGTTCTGAATGCAGAATGTTTTACTTGTAATGGAATATTTTCACAGTGCTGTGTTGCTACTTTTACTTCAGTAAAATATTATAATACTTCTTCCCAACACTGCTTGCAAAAAATGCTGGTGCTAAAATCCATTATACAATAAGAGCGGAAAAAATGCATATTGCACAGATGTGAATGTGGGGATGCCTTACCTCTCATTAGTAATAAGCACAGTGACAACAAAGATGCAAAATCTGTGTACTCAGCATACATTTGTCACACAGAAGGTAAAATTGATCATGGTACAATGTAGTTTAGTTAGTCTTCTCTTCATATACAACTGTATGTCATGTCATAAATACATCTATTTGATCATCTTTACTCTAAAATCAGACCTGAATCAGTTGCTAGCTGAAAATATCTTTATTAGAGTGCAAAATGATTTAAATCACACACATTCCATTTTTCGTCCCACACATTCATCAAGTCACATCCAAAGGTATCTGCTGCCCAGCAGCGAGACATTGCTGTACCCTCCAGTTTTCAATGTATTTACTAGTTTTTTTTGCCAGTCAAAAGGGAATGTTTAACCAAATCTGAAATAAAAGAATGAGTACAAAGTGACCAGTTCTACGTGGTGTTTTAATTTACCACCATCACCATCAACATTGTAAGTGTCGTGTCCATTTACACCAGGATGGGAGGGTTTCTTTAAGAAGCATGTAAGCGGATAGAGCTCCTCCGCCCAGCAGTCAACAGGTGTTTGGCCTTGGCCTCAATCACTACCGTATTTAGCACGTCCACAACTTCGGGGCGAACCGAGGTGGTGTGTGACTTCAACGCCTGCTTCTTCTCCTTCTTCACGATCAGCTCTGCTGGTGCGTCCTCAACAGTCTCCTGCGCCGCAAATGGCAAGAAAACAGTTTCCACCAGTCCACCAACAACTCCCAGCGCGGCCATAGTCGAGCCAAGCATGTAGATCTTCAGCATGCCTCGGCTTGGCCTCTGGTTTAGCATCTCCTTAGCGAACGGGATGATCTCGCCAATGGTTTCCATCGTGTGGTGCTTGAATCTGTTGAAGGAAAAAACTGATGTTATGTTTGGGAAAATTGTCAGAGAACTTCTTTGCTTTACTGTTTAAAAACAAAGTATTTAAAAAAAACTGAACTCAATCTTTCCACTATACACATACAATGTTGATACTGATAGATACTCACTTTGAAGCACACCCCAAACTCTCAAGTGTTCAGCCCAGTCAAGGATTCGCAAGCAAACAGACGAGGGCAGATCCTGTGATTTAAACACAAGTAGGAGTCAGGTCAACTCCCACAAAGGCGATGGAATGCATATTCATGAGGCTATAGAGCAATTGCTTTTTGGAGCAGGGCCCTTTTTGGGTAAAAGGCCACGGGTTTTTCGGACAAGAAGTGAAGCAAATATTCCCTCTAGGTGAAACCGTGCGTATGACATCACATGAGGTCGACATGTGTTGCAGCAGATGCATCTGAAATACTTTCCATGTTACTGAACATTGAACCACATGAGTCATTGGTTGGTGCTACTTGGCTTGTCGCTGTAAATATTGATCCTCATCAGGAGAGATTAGTGTCCAATCACAGTATGTGAAACTATGTTAAGCCGGTCCCATTTATTGGCGGGAAAGGCATTGTGATCATGCCGTCATGAGCTTCTCTGGCTCATGCTCGCTGTCTGACCATAGAGCTGACCATGAAGCAGCGAGAGATGGCAGAGTGTGCCTTTTGTCTGAAACTCTCTGACCTTAGACCTCGTCCACTCACTGCAAGAGGGAGTGAAGTTAGGCAAGTGAGTTGTGAAATGTGTCTGATCTTTGTCACAGAGAGAAGTGTGATCTGCACACCAGATGTTAGAGACACCAGGGCAAATAATCCAGTTGGGTTTTAGCCATGCTGTGTCTCAAGAAATGATGTGTCAGTTTGTCTGTTTACCACATTGATTCAGACTGAAATACCTCAACAACTATTGAATGGATTGTCATTTTATACACACATTCATGGTTCCCAAATGACATCTCCCACTCATTTTGGTGATCCCCTTCATTTTCCTCTAGCGCCACCGTGACGTTGACATTTATTTTTTTATTAAAATATCTTTGCAACCGTTGGATGGATTATTGTGAGATTTGGTACACACATTCATTGTCCCCTCAGGATGAGTTGTTATAACTTAGGTGATCCTTTGACTTTCCATTTTCCATAACCATCAGGTCAAAAAAAAAAGAGAAAAGACAAGACTGGACAAGAAAAGAAAGGAAAAGGAAAGAAAAAAAAGCTAAAAATACCCTCCTACACAGCTAATGGTGTGTCACAGCCCTGCTCTAGAACTGGGACAAACATTGGAGACACAAGGGTATACTTAACAAATAAAGTGATTTATTAACCAAAAGATAAGTCAAAACAAATGAAACAAATGGATGGGAGAAATCTGTAAACTTAATAGGGGTTGAATGAGGGAGAATGTGCTGCATGGACTTCTGCTGCTCAGGCTTATATGTCGCTGATTCATCTCCTATCAGTTCTGAAGATATACAGTACAGACACAGCATAAGAACCAAACAGAAGGGCTGTCATAAGTGCAATTACTCTTTCGGTGGTTTATTGATCAACATTTGAACTCTTGCTCAGCAGTGACAAAACACGGATTCAAGAACGACCTCTCCCTCATTAATCAGCTTTGGAGTGAAGACTTTCCACAAATGTTGATGGTAAAATCATGGTAATTACACTATCAGCAATGTTCCTCTTTAAGCAACTCAGCTTTGATTCTGGGCATTTATGGTTGCAACTGCTACCGACCAGCACACCGACAGTACTGCTGTCGGACCACAGGGGCCTCTGAAAACTGGGTGTTCTGGGGCTGGTTTGAGCGTCTGAAAAAAATGACAAGTGAGATGAGAACATTCAATTAAATCTTTTTATTTTTGATGTTATTGAATTATTTTTTAGATGTTAAAATGTGTTTGGGGGGGGACTGGATCACCTGATCCTCCTCCAACAATAAAGATTCAAAGAACAATACTTTGAATGCTGAATCAGCATTCCAACAATTCATGTGGGAGAAACCGGAGCACCCGGAGAAAACCCGAAAAGTTAGCTCACCTACACGACACCAACCTTCTCTTCTCGCCTGCAGACGTTGGCGATGGCTCGGCCCACAGACGAGAAGAACTTGCCGATGCAGCAACTCTTATTTGTTGCTCTTATTTCCTTTCTTTTTTTAAAGAGAACTTCACCTTCAATTAATGTGGGAGAAAACTGGAGGGAGAGAGAGAGAGAGAGAGAGAGAGAGAGAGAGAGAGAGAGAGAGAGAGAGACAAACAGAGAGAGAGAGACGGAGAGACAGACAGAAAGAGAGACAGACAGACAGAAAGAAAGACAGACAGAGAGAGAGAGAGAGAGAGAGAGAGAGAGAGAGAAAGAGAGACAGACAAACAGAGAGAGAGATACAGACATAAAGAGAGACAGAGAGAGAGAGAGAGAGAGAGACAGACAGACAGACAGAAAGAGAGACAGAAAGAGAGACAGAGAGAGAGAGACAGAGAGATAGAGAGAGCGAGAGAGAGAGAGAGAGAGAGAGAGAGAGATGGACAGAAAGAGGGAGGAGAGAGACCAAGAGAAATATTGTGTTCACCTACATGACACCGACCTTCGCTCCTCACCTGTGGATGGCTTGACCCACGGACGAGAAGAACTTGCTGATGCAGCATTCTTTTTTCATGACAGACGCTCTGTGCTTTTGCTCAACCATGCAATTCAATGCGTTAGCTCCAAGGAGCGCTGTCCCACAATCTACATGTACAACCATTGGCAGATTAATGGGGGGAACAGCCATTGAATCCATTTGTATCCATCATTGCTGCCATACAACTCATCCAGAGGTCTGATGTCTTTGGGCACATTCATTAGTACCCATATAAAACCAATGAATGAAGTTGGGGACCCGGAATCGAAAGCAACGTTTCGACTCTTGTTCATCTTGCAGGGAATTATATATTCCGTCACAATTTTCACTGCGAGTGAAACGATCGCATAGAGTTCTGGGTCTAAACTCGTAAGCCAGGACGTCGATTAGGTTGGTTCCAATCAAAGGTATTTCAGACTGGAAATCCATATCTCCGGAGGGAGGAGGAGAGCTCAGCTCCCGGCAGCAGCATCTCCTCCTCCTCCTCCTCCAGGAGCAGAGCTTCTCCTCTCTGGGAGCCGACACCACGCTGCTGGAGACCCAGGACGTATTGCTGGACCCGCTGGAGGGAAGGGAGGCACGGGAGAACCAGAACCAGGACTGAGAGGGGCAGACTGTCAGACCCCGCTGCAGTACAATGAGAGGTTTTCTAAAGGCGCTCGCTAAACACTACCACCTTTGACCACAGAGACCGCCAAAATCAACACAAAATGAAAGTTCCTCGACATTTCACCACATATATATAAATAAGGCATTAATATATTAACTATGTTTCTTCTTTGCAGGTGGTGAAATGATTTATTGCTCATGAATACATTCTCTCATACCTGAAGTGGGCACAAATCCATGGGTTCTCCAGGAGCATCGCAACAAACACAGCGACAGCACAGACCAGTACACCGACGGCACTGCTGTCGGACCACAGGGTTCCTCTGAAAACTGGGAGTTCTGGGGCTGGTTTGAGCGTCTTTAATGATTCATTCTTTAATTAATCAAAGTCAATGAAAGGTATGAGGAGGATAGTGCAGCAGACCACATCATAACGTCAAACATGGGTTCCCCAAGACCGATTTCCAATTGTTTTTTTATTGGGTTTCTGGTAAAAGAAAATAACCTCTGATGCAATCAAAAAGAAAGTTAATATATATAGTTAACATTGTACGGCTTAAAATCCTTTGAGATTTGAACAGGTGTACAAACTCTCTATGGTAATAATGTTTTATTTTGCACCTGTGAGTTTTAAGGTAGTGCAGTGAAATGTTTTGGCCTACAACACTACTGGGACTTGGCTCCCCAAAGTAAACTCCACTTCAGGTTTATGTTCATATTTGGGCTTTTTTAATTATCTCCTTAATTCAAATTATATCACCACTGTAGTACTTGTGGGAATGTTGAGGCTTTATACCGACATAAAAAGGAGTTTGCATTAAATTTAACTTATTCATTAATTCAAATTAGTTGATGACTGAATTACGCAGTATTTTTCCACACCAGACCAAGAGGAGAGGAGACAACATTTACACAAAATATGTTGAAATATGAAATTAAAAAGGCTATGTATTTTATATTGTTCTAGTAGTTTGGAGTTAGCTCTTTCTAAAATCGTGGCTATGGCCCTGGATTTTATTCAACTACCCAATATTATTTAAAATCAAAACTTCAAATTTGCTTCACTAGCAAGAACACTTTGATAATAACCCAGTAATCAACTCAGACCCTGAAAGAGACCATTCTGCATAATGAATACTTGGCTCATAATAATAATAATAACTCTTTGTTTTTACTTGAGTTAAATAGAATATTGGAATATTTTCCCCATTTTGGTGTATCTTTAAAGTCTGAGTACTGGGGTGTACTGGGGTGACCGTGGCTAAGTGGAGAGCAGGGCTGCCTTTCAATCAGAGGGTCAGCGGTTCAATCCCCAGCTCCAGCTAGTCTCATGTCAATGTGTAGCTGTGTCTACGGTGTGTAGATAGATACTGAATTGTAAGTTGCTTTGGATAAAAGCGTCTGTTAAATGACTGTAATGTAATGAGTACTACTTCCACTGCTGCTACAATATTCCTACAGGAACATGTTTATAGTGACGTTTCATTAGTCACTCATACCGTAGTTTCCATCTTCGTCATGTCAGTACAGTGTATCAATGCTTTTGTAATATGAATGTTGTATCCATACTTTCTTTTTTTTTTTTAATACTTGCATAATTTCTGCTCCACACTGCCTGTATGAGTTAACCATCAGTTTGTCTTTCCTCCACAGACAGCGGACATCAGGGCTGTTCCTCAGGTTCGCTGCGTATCAGAGGCTGAACATGTCGACCGTCCCGGCCAAGCTCATCAAATCGACCGTCCCAGACCTCAGCGCTTACTTGGGGGCTTGGAACGCCTGACCTGCGGTGACACTGAGGCTTTGCTCAGGCGGTTCACACACACACACCAACACAGTTTTGACTCCTCTGTTGCACTTGGGGACTGCAGAACAAAGGGTTTACCAGCAGGGGGAAATGTAACTCTTTAGTTAAACACATGACATGTTGTCATTTCAAAACCCCTGACATGAAATTTGTGCTTTTGTAAATTATACATTTTTACCAAGTGGATTTCTTGTCATTTAATAGCTTTATCCTTCTACTTGCACATAAAAAGCAATTAAAATGGTGAATAACCTGCAGCCACATAACTGTACATTGCAGCGCCAAGCATGCGCAGTACTAGGACCTGGAAACTGAAGCAGATTAAGGGTGTTCAGCTGTCATTCATTTTATTATTTCCACCTGTGCTTTTCCTACTGTGACATCTCAAAATGTGTTCTGTGATAAAAGGGGTAATTAATCCACCAGTGGCTTTCCTTCAAGTGTCGCCTTTTGAACTTCTTCTAGTGAGTTCTGGGAAAAGATTTAACCGTTGTCATACATTTAAGTTATTTTGCTCTAAAATGATATCAAAAGGCCCCTGTTTGTTTGCGGCAGTAGTGTTCATTTTAGAAATGATTAAGTGCCACCAAATGTTGCAGCAAAGTAGCAAAACTTTATGAAGTGTTACGCACAGCCAGCTTTGATTGTGATGTTTCCGACGGCTCAATAAGGTAGAGAGGAGAGGAGAGGAGCCTATAGAGCAGATGGTTTGCAGAAGGAGTCAGGTGTTACGCAACTTCAGGCTGACAAGATCTTATGTCAAAATGCAAGATGTTGTCGCTGAGTTCCTTGTTCCTGTCATTCCTGTCATCAGTCTTTCCTCCTCGTCGTCTCTGCTTCCTTCAACCTTCCAGGTCCGTTCATATGAAAACCTTCCTGAACCAAAAAGCTTTTCTCACTTCTTTGAAGCGCCATCAGACAAAATCATTTCATACATTTTTGTAAAAAGTACTGATTCATAGCTTACTCTTCGTACTGTACTATAGTTAGTGATACTTTAAGAGTACAAATGCATTCCACTGACAGTACATAACCGTCACGTGGCTTCCTTAAACATGCAACAATGATGATAGTGGTTTGTTTCGCTGTAATGAGGAATCTTGAAGCACATGTTTTGTTGTTCTTACCAACCTTGAGACTCGCCCTGCTTCTTGAATCAAGTCAGTTCCTCAAGCCCCTCTGTCTTGGAGGAAGGAACTGTAGGTTTGCATAATTATGAAAGTAAACCATACATCACGAGGCGGTGCGCAGAGACGAGGGCCTTTCCGACATCAACGCCTTCACAATGCGAGCCCAGAGCGGCTTAATGGTCTCCCTTTGTGGCCACCGAAGGAAATGGAAGGGAGACCTGAGGGCAGCTTTTACCGACCCGGCCCTGCAGGACTCTAAATTTCTCCTCTGAATCGTCGCGTGTGAGAGGACTTCCTGTGGCTCGCTCACTGTCTGGAAGTAACCATATCCTCAAAGGCATTTTGACACGCAACACCGGTATGGAAAAAAATACATTGCACCTGTTGCTTCGGGGGAGCGGTTTTTCATGGGTGGTTCTGTACACTTTATCTTTGAGGATTTAACCAGATCAAGGGGGTTTAGGGGGCTAAGAAGAGGAAGTGTTTGTGGCCGTTTTCATGAATGGATTGTGGGGCCGTGTCAATTCTCATATACCTTCTTTTTTTTTTTTTTTTCGGTTTGCTGTTGTACTCAATGATGTGATGTGTTTGGAGACGCCTCTTTGATGCTCTAAGCTTGATTTCTATGTATCTAAGTATAGTTTCTCTCCTGCAACATCACTAAATAACCGAATTTATAGTTTTAATTTTTGTTACCGAGAACAAAGAGATTTTTTGTTTTGATTCTGACAGAACTTCAAAAACGTTTTTACTTTGTTCTTGGTATTTTTTGTTGTCCCTCCAGAGGCTGTGGGGCTGTGCCTCCTGTGAACACGGTATTATATGTTGATTGATTATATTTGGTGATGCAGAGAGGATCACGTATTCCTCTTCAAGAACTCACTAAACCACCTGCAGTGACATTGTTCTCTACCTTTTTACATCCCGCCAAATTGTGTGACCTACAGAATGTTTCACGGTCTCGTACACGTCTGTTGTACAACCCGGATTGCTGAAAAATGAATTGCTCTGTTTGTTTTTACGATAAGCAGCGTGAAATAAAGGGCACAAATCAGCCAGTTGTTTACAATCTCTTTAAAATTTTACAAGCATGCCTTTTCATTCTTTTTTTTTATTTTATTATGACAGATTTCTCTTGGGATTTATAATAGTTTTAAAAGAATATAATAGAAAGAGCTTTTCCCGTCTGTCTTCTAATCACTGCTGAGGTGATACAGTGGCAGAATAAAACTACCTTACAAGATCATAATAATTTGGTTCTGGCTCTGTCTCCTGTAGAGTCCGTCTACATTTAAATTACAGCTAAAAAAAAATGATCTCTGGTTAGCCAGCTCACCCATTTGTTCCACTTGGGGGGGCATTACAACCAAATCCTCTTGAAAGAGCTTAGGTGTTTGAGGCGATAGTGACTTCTCACAGCTTCCTATCCGGAATTCCCTCAGACTACTTGTGGCTGCAGGCGTGTAATTTGTGCCAGATTTGCAATGCCGTATCCACCCTCTGACCTCACCACTGTGTGCTCTGTGCAGTGGACGAAGCATTCAGATCCGTTACAGATGTAAAAGCACTAACAAAACACTACAAATACTCCAATACAAGTTCTGCATTGAAAAGTATATACGTGTATTCAGGAAAATGTACTTACATTATTAAAAGTAAGAGCACTCAATGCAGAAAAATGTCCCCCGTGACTGTTATACCAGTATATATTATATCATTAGAGTGGAGATTATTTTAAACTATTTTGTATCGGATCACCACTAATCTGTTGATTATCTTCTTGATTGTTCCGTTTGTAAAAATTCAGAGAATAGTGAGAAATGCTGTCGCCATTACCCAGACACCTGAGCAGTCCAATCAAAGGTCCAAACCTCAAAACTATTTTAAATAAATTGAAAAAAAAATAAAACAAAAAGCATCAAATCCTCGCAGTCGTTAAGCTGGGACCATGAAATGTTTTCCTTTTTACATCGTTTTAGCTGTGCTTGTACATGTTCACGTGTTAAAAAAATCGTAATTTGTAAAGAGCCTAAAACTAATTGTAGTGGAGTATAAAGTACAATATTTCTGACATGTATAGTGAGTAGAAATATAAAGTGGCATGAGAAGAAAACACTCCAATAAAGTACCACAAAACCACCAAATCCTATGCATTTTGAAGCAGCGGGGTGCTTTAAAGCGCCTTGGAAGACACTTGGGGATCAGTGTCTGTCTTAAGGACACTTACATACGGACAGCAGGAGCCAGAGATTGAACCTCCAACCGTGGGGGATAACAGGGCGGCCCCGCTCTACCTACAGCCGCCCCCCAAATGTCACGAGTTACATGTCACCACTGTGTGCCTTGTGACACATTAGCCCTGAACTGTTACCTCTCTGTAGCTTTATAAAAGTGAGGTTTAATAGCAGTAGGTTGTGTTCCCACACAGGCGTCAAACTCGCCCTGCCAAGACTAAAAGGACAGGTTGACTCATTAGAAGGCATCGTCTGTGGCCAAACACCTTATCATGGACCTCACGTCGGCTTTGTCCTCTTCAGTCAGCACTCGGTCGACTTCAGCTGAGCCCAAAGTCTCTGCCGGGACATCTGAGTCCACATGCAACGACGCCACAGAGAGAAAAAAACTGCTCGGTCAGGCAGGTGGGTGATTCACCGACATGTTAACATGTGTGTCTACTTACAATGTTCATCAACAGGGCCTCAGCAGCTGTCGCTAGGAGATTTAGCCCGATTATTAAACGGTGCCTAAATCATGATGTTACAGATCCCCTCTACGAATGCTTTGCTGGACAAGGACGAGGGAAATATGTGATGGGCCGTTTACTCTTTAGGCTTTACCTCAATAAAACGTTCACCCTAACCATAAGTATGTGTCTGCAACACCTAAACCTTACCTAAAGATGACATACACTGAGAAACAGGGGAGACAGACCTCCCAAATCCCATGAAAAGACCATAACCAGCCGTGAGTTAGCTGCATAAAAAACGGTCTTGATTTTATCTTTTCAACCATTATCTGAAACAGCTGGGTACTGTAGTTTCTAGCAAACGTTATCAACGTGATTTGCATGTCACACAGTGCAACACTGTGGCTCACTGGTGTGTTTTTTTTTTTATATTCTTTGTACAACAATGGAGCTCAGAGGAATAACGTATATCAGACTTTGGTTACGCAGGCAGTACTTGTTAGTAGGATCAGGATGACAGTGGATGAATGAAACAGGCTCACTCTGAAGGGCTAATGAGCTCAGGAAACTGTAGCTACTGCTGTACCTCAGCCTCACCGCTGTGAAACAGAACTTATTATTATGCCATCATTTGTCTTTTTGTTCAACGTTTGCATTCGCTAATTGAACACTAGTGGTGGAATATGATCAGGTATATTTATTCAAGTACTGTACTTAAGTACAATTTTTGAAATACTTGTGCTTCACTTGAGTATTTCCATTTCATGCTACCTTATACTTCTACTTCATTACGTTTCAGAGGGATATTACATTTTGTACATTTATTTGACACTGTTGTTACTTTTTTTCATTAAAAACAAATGATAGGCTTATATGATATGACAGTAATATATTACTAATCTATAACGTTCTAATACAACACTTTGAAAGGAGACATTCTGCATGATGCTAACTTTTATTTTTGAAGTATCATCTGTCATACCACCAGACTACGTTATATTTATTCTAAAAAGGACAAAATTTGATGGCAATTCATCCAATAGTTGTCGAGACATTTCACTAAAAAAATCAGTGTATCACCAAAGTCGGTAGGAATCATCCTCTGGGGAACATGAATACTTGAACCAAATGCAATGACTATAAATTGAATAGTTGTAGAGATACTTCAATAAAAGCCAAACATGTCAACCTCATGGTGGCGCTAGAGGGAAAGACAAGGCATCACCAAAGTCATGAGGACTCATCCTCTGGGGAACATGAATGTCCGCTCCAAATTTCATGAAAATCCATCTTCTGAACCGATGGACAGACAGATGGACATCGACGTCTATCAAATGGGAGAACATGCAGTGCAGAGACAGACAACCCTCCTCAGACAGAGCCGCTGTTGTCAGAGCTCTGTGAAGCACGACAACACAGGACTCAGTGGGTGGCAAACCCAACATGCTGCCGCTTCATCAGCACGGGTAAATGAATCTACTTCTTCCTGACGAGCAAAAGAGCCGTTTCACAGCTCCATGAAATAGGAGAGTCCTTCTAAGAACCCTTCAACTTCTGTCTTTAGTTCCAAGTCGGCACACTCACACTCACACAAACTGGTTCACACGCCCCACAAAGACACACCCTAAATGTCCTCTAAATGTAATAAACCACACTGCAGCAGCAGCAGCAGCGAGTGTCTGAGACGTGCAGCATACATTTTGTTTGCTGATAGTTGAGGGGATTTGACCTTTAATGTGTTGTTACTGCATCATATCAGACATCACAACGCATTTAAATCAGTTTGTGTATGAAGTCAAATCTCTGGAGAGACAACCTTGTTTTTGCTCATTGAAATGTTCACACAGCCTTTGCCACTGACGTGGTTGTTTGTGGCCGGAGGAGACTGTCGGGACCAAATCGTCCATTTGCCACTGTTTTGTTTTTTTGAACTCCGGGGCAGCAAGCTTGCCATTCCAGGATCATCTGTTTATTTACTCACACTCGACTTTCTCCTGCTGTCTAAGAGCGTAGACCTTTTAATACGGGGGATTTAGGATTATTTACTCCATCTAATGTCAGCCTGCTCGTTGCTGTGCTACAGTGATACATGGTCGCATAATTAAGCCAGGCCTCATGAAAAAGATATTCAAATTCAGGAACTATTTACATTTGACTTGACAATTTCCATTGGAACAGAATTTACATACAGTTCTCCAAACACCTGCACAATTATATGGAAGCAAGCTGTGTGAAGATATTGAGTTTGTTTTGCTCTTGCGGTTTACCAGCCAAAAGAAATAAGTGCCGGTGGGTGGCCGCACCATAAACATGTCAGGCTAACACAATATAATAAACTGGAAATTAACTGGAAAGCAAACTTTAGTCCCCAAATGCCATTTAAAGACTCCGTCGCGTTAACATTCGAATTCTGCAAGTTTACCTGACTTACTTACTCAGTACATTTACTCATATACTGTACTTAAGTACAATTTTGTGGTACTTGTAAGTACATTTCTTTGAAATTCTTCTTATTTTTTGTTCCAATACTTGCGTTTGAAAGCTAAACTATTCAGCATTATATTACATAAAGTAGTTAAACATTTGACCCACCTTCACCAGCAACACTAAGATTCTACTCACATATCAGTGCATGACAATAATGATATAATACGCTCATACTTAATGTGGGTATTCTGCATAATGGGCCCTTTAACGTTTTATACATTTAACAGTTGTACGATTTTGAATGCAGAACTTTTACTTGCAATGGAGTATTTTTACTGTCGTATTGCACCACTGAATGTAGCTTACTGTGTTCTTTTTTTTTTTCTTGTTGAAATTATTCATAAACCATAATGACTTGTAAAGGTGTAGTAAACAATGACAACAAAATTGCCTCTAAAAAGTCCCACAGTGCTAATGTTTCTCTAATATGTCTGCTGGTCACAGTGTGCTTAAATCACCTTTTCTTTGAAAGCATCACTGTAATATTCAACACTTATTCTACATTTGTGATTTACACGCATTTGGCATATTTACGATGAGTTATTATTCGTGAGTGTTTTCACTCGAGAGGTTACTGTAACACTGTGCTGCTGGCAGCTCCTCCCACTCAGCTATAAGAGCCCAGCTGACCAGGTACTTATCGTCCATCCCTGAAATAGACCAGTCCAAACTGACTTTGTGGAAAGTCGGTCAGCTTCATTAAAAACGTCCTCTTTTTTTCTCGCAGGTGGTTACATGCAGCCTGTGGGCCACACTGAGATGCCGGATTGGTCCCTGCGTCTGTTCTCGGTCTGATCGTACAGAGGAGCCGGACCGGGGACTCGTAACTTTTAAAGATGACGTTCGCCATGCTGCGGCCTGTGGCGACACACTTGATCTATTCAGACTTCACCATCACGTCCGAGGATGATGAAAACCGCAGCGAAAGCGACGGCAGCTCGGAGCAAAGCTACTGCGACTCCAGCGAAAAACGAAGGCGGATTTCGCGCGAACTGGACGGCGAGCAGAACGGTGGTCCGGTGGTCGTGAAGCAGAGGAGCGCAGCTAACGCCCGCGAGAGAGGCAGGACCCAGAGCGTCAACACCGCGTTCACAGCTCTTCGGACTCTCATACCCACCGAGCCAGTGGATAGAAAGCTGTCCAAGATTGAAACTCTTCGACTTGCGTCCAGCTACATTTCCCATCTGGCCAACGAGCTTCTTCTCGGAGACGGCGGCGCTGATGGACAGCCGTGCCTCGGCGCGGTCCATGCGCAAGGAGAGAGCGGGGCGCTGCAGCCGCGGACCATCTGCACCTTCTGCCTGAGCAACCAGAGAAAAGGGGTAAATGTCTGTTTTACTCTGGCGGCTTCGAATCCAATTTATTTTTTTAAATGCAGAAATAAATAATGCAGTGAGAACAGACAGGTTTGTTTTGGTTTGATCGTGCTTTTTGAGAGTATTTCGTCTCCTGCAGCATCTGTTTCTCTTTCAATCGTGACCACTTTTGTGTAACTCCATTATGGTGTGCGTAAAACGCACTTTTACGCACGGCACATTTTCTTATGTTTGACTACTGTGAGAGTAAAACTAAATGTGATGTACAACTCATTTAGTCGCTTCCTCTTGCATTTTGAAATGAACGCGACATCAAACAGTGAATAAGCTGAAACATAGATGTTGATTTGTAGAAAATACATTGCCATTAATTATGTCGTTATTTCCCTTAAATACATTGATTTCTGGGGCAGTTCAATTAAATATTGTATCTTTCTTTTTTTCAGATAAAGGAAGCCAAAGACTGTTTAAAAATGCGAAGGCTGGGTCCGCTGCGAATGAGGCGCTGACTGAAGACCAGTGAACGATTAGCAACCTGAACATCCTCAAAGACTTTCTCAGGGAAGAGTCGAAGCTGGAGTTACATAGCACACATACACACACACACACACACACACACACACACACACACACACACACACACACACACACACACACACACACACACACTTACATGCTGGATCAAGTGATGGAACCCAAGAAGAGACTATTTATACTTGACTGAGACATTTAATCATAAGCCTCTCAAAGATGCAGTGCATTTGTTGGAAACTTATGGACTTTAACCCCCCACGAAAGTTTTAAATAAAATATATTTTATCAAAAATAAAAGCAGTTATTTTCCTGATTCCCAGGTTTGTCCTGTGACATCGAGCAAACACACTTAAAAAGTCGTGAACGTTAATCAATGTCAAAACATATTTCAGAGTGTGCTAATGACTGATGTAGTGTCGTTAGTATATTGATGAAATTGACAAAAGAAAGAAAAAGAAAATGTTCACTTCTGTGACCAACGATCTTTTGAGCCCTTCTCTGTGTCACGCTGAGTTCAAAAGGGTTCTCTTATTATATAACAAGAAGCTCAACCACAGATTGGAAATGATATAAATGACAAAATTGACAACTTAAATGTCAAAGATGAAACTTTTTTTGCTTGACATCTAAATGCTAAATTAACAACTGTATTAATTGTTCTGATCCATTTGAAAATATCTGTTATTTTAGGAATCAACTTAGTTGTCTAAAATGTGTTTTATATCTGGGTTTTTTTTTTTAATGGAAAGATGTCTCTCTCACACACACACACTTGTTTCACTGTTTCCAGTAACGTTGTTGTGTGAAGCACGCAGAGCCTCAGCAAAGGTTCAAGGTTTCTGGTGTCAATGGCTGGTGTATTTTTCTTTTTTCCAGATCTCACGATTGGTGTTTTTTTTTAAGTCTGTTATCGATTAGTCACGGCAAATAGTAGCCCACACTCTGCTCGGAGCCCCCAACACAGCTGTTGGTATGTCAGAGGGATAAATCACTGCTGTGGGCCCAACGGACAGGGAGCGATGGGGTCAGAGGTCAGAGGTCACGGTGGAGCAAAGAAGTGAAACCCAGCTGACGTGTAATCATCGAAAATGGTGCAAATATAATGCTGCCGTTGATCCCGAAGACAACGTTCTGTGATTTTATATTAGCGGATTAGTTCACTTGTCAGCAGAGGTTGAAGATTCACTCTGAAGTTAATACTCAGGCTCTTACTTACACTAACAACATGACAGATGATTACTATCTTATAACATTTCATAACTGCTGAGATACCGGCTGCTAAGCAAAAGCAGTCTCAGCGGGCCTCTCTCCGTCCTCTCCAGTCTGAAAAAGACAAAACAAATCAGGCAGCTGAGCCCGAGTTCCTGTCTGGCATCGCTTTTGAATCAGACTGCGGACCCGGTCCTCAAAACCACAGAGGGAGGCTCCCCGGTGACACAGGAGGCTGTACGGAAAGTGTGTTTTAAGGCAGTTAAAGGTGCATGCTGGGGGTCTGAGCTCCCCTCCTACCCCCCAACATCCCCCACCTGCCCTGTCAGGCTAATTGGAATTTGCTGTGCTAAGTCCTCCATGCTCGGGGCCCCGGGGCCTCCTCAAATGGCTCCCCGAGGCTCCCCCCGGCAGGAAGACGTCACGGAGGCACAGGAAGGGAAAACAGCGCACAGCCGACCTCTCTGAGCAACTCTCTGTGCGGCGGGCTTTGGGTCAGTGCCAGTCCTGACTTCATCCGGCGCTGGGACCCAGATGTACAGCTCTCCGGTGGTGCTTTTCAGTGAGAGCAGCCCAATATAGTGAGTGTTCAACCACTTCGGAAGTAGACGTTTCTTTTTTTTTTTTTTTTCCCCCAGGATGACAGGTAACAAATTGATGGCAGAGACCATCAGAGGAGATGAGGGAGGAATAAGGTCAGTGTGGATCTGTTTAACATGTCTGACAGGCCAGGATCCACCTGGGGACCACTGCAAAGGTTTACTGCTTCGCTTTGGTGAGTTGTTCCTCTTCCTCGGACGCTCGCATCTCTAAATCCCAAAAGAGGTTTTGTGCAGGAAGAATTTCAGCGGAGATGAAATGAAGCTAGACGGCAGTTCCTCCTCCTGCTGCCAGTTTTATGACCTGAGACGAGAAATAGCCTTGATTTCGGATTTGTTTTGGGGAGAAATAGTAAAAAGAAAACAAGAAAACACTTGTCACTTCTCTTGAATTGTCTTATTCTGCTGTGTTATGTCATGACTTTGAAGGATCAAGCCTGAACTCACTCTTGCAACCTAAAGTAAACACTAAGCACAGAGACCAAAGAGAGAGAGAGAGAAGATATCTGTTTCCTTTCATGCAGGTCAGAAGGATGGATGGCCTCAGTGTCACTAAAGATCTCTGGGTTAAACATATAGCACCAGTGCACTACTGGGTTCACTTTACACAACTGGTTGTTTTGACCCAGCATGCTATTTTTTCACATTACAGTTATTTACCCAAAATAAAATATGGTTATTAAATATGACCTGTTGGTTAAAAACAACAAACTCAAGTTTTACCTTGAAGCGTTTAGTTGTAGGAAAAAAAAATAATGAATCATGTTGAAAGGATGCATATATTAGTGACAATAAGTAACGTGTGAGCAGTGATGAATGTACAGCTTTAGGGTACATACTTCACTTGAGTATTTGTACTGCAATACTTCTATTTCAGAGGGAAACATTGTACTTCTACTGCACTGCATTTAATTGACACTGACAGTTACTTGATACATAATGTAACATGATATGATGCAGTATTATACTATTTATCTAAGTGGCCACAGTGACAAACTACAACATTCATGTGTTGTGACAAGTATTTGTTAGGAACAGAGCAGAATATTATAATATACATGTACTCCACTACATTAAGTGCATTGAAGAAATGATACAGGGCGTTTACTTGTAATTAAGTATTTTTAAATTGGTACTTTTGTTTTAAGTAAAACATCGCAATGCTTCTCCCACCACTATATGTATGTTAAAGAAGGGATAGAGTAGATTATGACAGTTTGCCACCAATACCATCATTATTTGGGTAAATATCCCAACAGCAAAATAAAGAATTACACAAACAACCTATTGTCTCAGGAGGATTTCTACCCATGGGTACTGAGTAGTCCAGTATTATCCAAGATAGTCAATGTGTGTGTGTGTGTGTGTGTGTGTGTGTGTGTGTGTGTGTGTGTGTGTGTGTGTGTGTGTGTGTGTGTGTGTTTACGCTGAAAATAAACCAGAAAAAAATAGCAGCAACAAATATGTTTTCAGGATTTGGATGCAAGATGACTGCAATGCAGCAATGAAGTTCAATAAAGTATAGTAACAGTAACAGCAACAGAGTTCACTTCAAACCTAAAACAATATTGTGAGTGTAGAAGGCGTCTTCTTTACGATCCCCGTTGAGAAGCTCCGTGCTTTGTTGTGCGTCTCAGCTTCAGTGTTTAGAGTTCTTGTTTTGACCCTTTTCAGAGAGTTATTTGTGCATAAATGTAGAATAAACTGACATAGTGTAACATCTCAGCCCATGTTGATTGACTCACAGATATTGCTTTAAACAAATGGCAGCGGAAGCGTTTAGGACACACTCCCGTTGAGCAATGGCTCCATGAAAACATCTCTACAGATTAACACAAATCACTGCTCTGACTGTTCAAACGTGTTCCCGTCTTCGCCTCGACAAACAAAAAAAAAAGAAAAAAAAAAAGCTGAGATAGATGATCCAGGAACGGAAAGGATGTAAAGCATTATTTCAACATCATCTGGGAGCGCAGTCCTGATTCCCAGATGGGTGCTTACAGTCAGCATTTTTGTAGTCTTGCCAAAGAGCTCTTGTTAGAGACAAACCTGCACATGGTAATATTTTAATAGCTCCTGCTCTCGCAGTCTGTTTCAAACCCTCACTGGCTGGGGAGATGGCCCCTCGCTCCACCTGCATGTCAAAGATATTAATGGTTCTGAGTCACTTTGTGGCTCAGGACTCTGATACCTCGCTTCCGATTTTACTGAACACAACCGCCTTTCCGAAAGGAGGAGGAGGAGGAGGAGGAGGACGTCTGTCTGCCCCGACAGTCAGCTGAGCCTCTGTGGGGGAGAATAGACTGTCTGCGGAGGCGGTTGTGTCTCCTCAAACATACGAGAACAATTGTTTTCATGTGCCAGAGAGTTTGGCAAGGCCTTCAGACAGAGGGAGGATGATGGAAGGCTGTGCAGTGAGTAGGATGGGTGGGTGGGTGGGTGGAGGGGGGAGCTGGTAAGAGGAAATCCCAGAGAAGAAATTAGGGAACAATACAGATCGTCGTAACGCGGCTCAGTTCTGCCGCAGGCTCGGACAATCGACCTCCAGCGCTCAGCAGCCTGCCAAAGCCCAGAGGCAGAGGTGAGAATCCAGCAATACAGACTGAAAGGCTTTTTTTTTTTTTTTTTGCTTCCTTTAACAAACAATTGAACAGGCAGTGTGATAAAGCTCTGCAGCCTCACAAAGACAGGAACCATTTCAGCCAGTTACAGTGGCATACAGTAGTACAGAACCACTGTATTATCCACATAAATCAGGAGAAATAAAACCAGTTATTCTGCTCATCCTCTCAGGCGGACCGTCTACTGCATATTTATTACAGTATGTTTGTGTGGTTTGTGTGTGTCATAATCTAGACTAAAAAATGATTATCACTTTGCAATATATTCGGCTTTATTTAGGTTGTCTTGATGTTCTTTTTAAGATAGTATTTTCGTTGGTCAGTCTGCCTTAAAGGTTTACTCTATGATACTCAGAGCCTTCATTTAGCAGCAAACAACTATTTGTTATGTAAAGATACAGTGGAGTAATGTCCACCTGAGCAGAGAAAGACATTTCCTTTGGTAAAACAAGATTTTATAGAGATTAACCAAACTTAGAAGGATTTGATTTGGTTTCAGGTTCAAGTTTTGGTGTTAAATTCTGGGTTGAGAATGATCTCAAAATACCACCTATCAGCCTCCCCAGCGCCTAAAACATTGGTAGTGTTAAGGTCCATCAAAGAGCTGTATATCTGTCAAAACCCAGTAAACATGCACAGCCTTCATGGGAAAGTCTCCGCGTACAGGACCTGTGGGAGAGACGGCGGAACCATTGGGACGTTTCATTTCAGCAAACAGAGGATTTCCTCAATCAGAGGCTACAGAGTGTGCAGTGAACAACCTCGCTGACAGAAACATGGAGACCTCCGCCAGCAGCTGGGCGTGCTAACAACCTCTGGGATTTACTGTGGCGTGCAACACCCTTTAACTACGGCACGGAGAGCTTGCACATATACATGCATGCACACATCCCGCATGCACTCACTCACATTAGAAACCAACAATTAGGCCTTGAGAGAATCACAACTCCGATACGTCTTATGAACTTCCTTTCTGACCACACTTTTCTCCTTTTAACACATTTGTAGGCCTACAACTGTAAGACTCCCCCGTGCTTGATTAAGATGTTTCAATGCAGCTGCAGTGATCGACCAAGTGAGAGATATTTAAAAAATGTGAGGAGTATCATGCCTTTGCATTTACGCATTGTCGATGCTTAGATTACTCGCTGTCGTAAATCTAAAACCGCTCACAGCTGCAGTTACCGGTGTCCAATAGGAAGTGGCGGGAGAAAAAAATCCTCATTTCCACCGATGCTCTGTGTTAACATCAGTACATTTCTACATCCCAGCACTTGCTGTGCCAGCTGCTGCTGAATGAGGCATTGTTTGATGCAGATGGTGGAATCCAAAGACCTCACTCTTCCCTTTTCCATAAAGCCAGTCCGCTATTAATAACCATATATCGACCTCCTTTGTCAACAAGAGCGACACATACAAATAATATGCTTGAAGGGAGACAATGGGGAGTTCCCTGCGATGAAAACAACAGGATGAGCCAGCCTCATAAGTGTGTGTGTGTGTGTGTGTGTGTGTGTGTGTGTGTGTGTGATTTATGTGAGCCTCCAGACAGTGGAGAAACATCTTACTGACCCACATACACCACTCATATGTTATCCTATAATCTGTCTTATCTTTATTCTTACTCGTATGTCCGGGGGGCAGACACACTCACCACAGAGTAGGCTGAAGACTTTCCTCTCTGATAACGCTTACAGTTAGGGCTGGCTCAGGTTTGCCTCAGCCTATAGATATGCTGCTGTATAGGCCTAGACTGCCGGGGGACTTCCTAGGATACACTGAGCTCCTCTCTCCTATTCTCTATCTCCTTCTGTATGAATTCCTGTCCCACTAATGCACATTACTAACTTTGCTCCTTCCCCGGAGGCTTCCTCGCCTCCCAGGTTTCCATAGATCGTGGTTGTACCTGGCCTGTGGTCCTTCCTCCTGCCGTGGCCCTGCAGACACCCACTGCTACCATATTATTAGTCACATTAGTCGTAATTTTTCCAACATTATTCTGCGTATTACTCTCATTATTTGAATAATTTATATCATGTGCATTGAATGTGTCGTAACTCTGTTATGTTGCTCTCCCTATAAGGTTTATTCCTCTTTTTTTCTCCCCGTTATAGTTTTTTTTTTGGGTGGTCTTCCTGTACCGATGTGAGGGTCCTCGGACAGAGGGTGTCGTTTGTGTACAGATTGCAAATTTGTGATTTTGGGCCACGCAAAATAAATTGAATTGACACGTCTGCTGTCTTCTGTTGCCTGACATTTTGTTTGTTTACGACACTCTCTGGTTTGAAAGTGTCTGTTACACTTTATTGCACCTGCGACCACATCCAACCGTGATGTCGAGTGCACCTGCACACCCTGGAGTGCACTTCTACATCACTGCAGCGAGGTAAGATATTCTCTCCCTTTTGATGCGAGCGACCAAGCAACATATTTCTTCCAGGAGAGACTGTCTGAAAATATTTGTCCCTCTGTGCGCCTCAACCGGCTTTTTTACTATACCTTGTAACTTACAACTATAAACACAAGTTATACAAACCAGTTATTTTAAAAATCGTAACTCGACCATTAAACCACTGGAGGTCAGCAAAATCAAGATTTTCATATTGCGTGAAGGAGCGATCCAAATGTTTTGTAGGAACACAGAAGGGACACAAATGCAGGACACAAACAGGGGAGTGGTGGTAAGAACATTGTTTTGTTTTTTTATTGCAGAGGAGGATCTGGATGAGAAGCTGGCAGGGAATGTAAATCCAGTGACAGCAGGAAAGAGTAGAGATAATAGTGAACGGGACTGAGAGGACAGGCAGGCAGGCGAGTGGTAATCCTTTGACACAAGAGACACAGGTTAGTCACAAAAAAAAAGCACAAAAGATAATGAAACAATAGAGATATAGACTAAGTTGGCCCAGAAGCATAACCACCACAGCGGTTAAAACGGCATTCTGGGTAGATACTGCGAGCTGATGAGAGGCAGGCGAGCAGACTGGCAGAGGTGACGAGCCGATTGCAGACAGGTGTGCATGATGAGCGGAGCTGGGAGCCAGGAGAACGAGGAAGGAACACATCCACACAAACACAACACAAACCGGGAGGGACACAGACAGGGAACACTATAGGTCATTTAAAACAGCAGTGTGGTGAGGTAGGTGTACTCACAATACTCAGAGGCAGATTTCAAAATTGAAGCAGTGGAAGCTGGGATATCCTGAATTTGACTCTCTGTTGTGGCCCAAAAAAATCCTACGATGTCATGCAACTCATCTCAGTGTCTTTCATTATACTCTCTTTTAAACGCTGAAAAAAAGAATCCTCTTGTGGCGCAACAAAGATGTGAACTAAACTGAACTGTGGGTGTTAGGGAAGTGACCTAAAACTCTACCTATAAAAAACAACAATATGAATATGAGTTGAAGTAATACAGTAAACACACCACTTGATGGCACATTCTCTCAGGTGATGAATATCCCCTAACCCTCAGCTCAAACCCCGTTTACAGGAAATGAGGTATACTCCATTTTCAGTGGAGTGAAAAAAAAACACAACTTGTTACAGCTCACTCAAGTGACAGAAGAAGTGAAAATCATGTCCCAGAAGGTTTTGTTCATTAAGGTGAGTTAAATCTGACTTTTATATGACATTTAATTAATATGTTATTGATCATTTCCTTCACAGACACAAATCATTCAGTTTATTGATGCTGTTGGACACTAATAGAATATATTTGCGGGTCGATTATTTCAGCTGCTGTTGCTGCATTACGCAACCCAGAGTCAGACAGAAATTATTAAGGCAAACTGCTACGACGATGTTCCAGTAATGTGTCCAGCTGTTGAGATCGACGGCATGGATTTCCTCTCCGTGGCATGGTACAAGGTCAGTGAATGAAGTCATCAATGTTGCTAAATTTAAGCTGCGATTTCATTCCAGATAGGTAGTTTGTGTGTCATTGACTTTCATTTAATGTGATGTGAACTCGTGACTTTTTTGGTTACTTTAAACAGGTCAACAAAACGAAAGTTGGCATCATCAGGAGGGGTACAGATAACAAGACTAGGCTGTACAAACCCATTCGTTCACCCAAACCCAGGTTTGGGGAGAAACACAGCCTTGTGATCCCCAGTGTGACGCCTGAAGACTCGGGCACCTACGAATGTGAAATTAGTGCGAAAGTAGGGCAACAAAATCAGAATCATAAAGTCCAGCTAACAGTCAATGGTAAGCTTTGATTTATGTATGACTCAAAGCATCTGAACTGAGCTACACACATATCTGGATGGTATATTGACAGCTTTTTTGATATTTAATCTCTAAATTTGGGATTTCTTATGTAATGACAAGATGTTTATGGCAGATTTAATGTTTCATTATTATTATATTTCATATTTGATAATAAAAGTTGCAACATTGGCAAGTTGCAAACGTATTTAAAGTCTACAAAGTAATTGTTAACATCACAGTTTCCTGTATACAATCAAATAAACACATACAACATTGGAATTAAACTCTGTTAAAACGTATACCATTTATAAAGCATAGTCATATTTGCCAAAATATTGAAGGGGGTAGAGGGTTAAATACATACTAATGCTCAGAAATGTGTGTTAGAGGTATTTGGTTACAGCTTTTAAAGATGCACCAAAAATTGAGAACTTTATCAATATCATGTATTAATTAAATATCTTTGAAATTAATTCACTTTTAAGACCCAAACTTGTCTGCTTCAACGTCTGCGTCTGCAACCAGTCACAGAATGTGCGGAGCCACATCAAAAAGCAGGAAACACTGATTCATCTTCTCAAACCCACTCAATATTTTTCTTTCCACTGTGACAATTATGCATTTTTTTCCTACATATGTGTTTTTACCATTCGGTAAAACTAAATGTAGACCAACAGACAAATGTTACATCTGATCAAACAATTCCTATTCCAGTTAAAAACATGTCAGTGGTTATCTTAATTTTTTTTTAAAGAAATAATGTTTAATCTTTGATGCGTTCTAGGTATTAAACAAGAGTTATTGCTGTGATAGATTTCTACCTGTCTGCACTGAAATATCTATTTTATAGACTGATTTCTTTTGTCTAAATACAGAGTGTGTGACCCGGACTGACACGATGTCAACAATGACTACTGTGTTGAACACGACTCAGCCCGTCCAGCTCTTCCCCAAACAAGAGGAAGACATGCCAGTCATGTGGAGCATTGGCGGCTACATGGCAGTGGGCTTCACCAAAATCATTTTATCTCTAATCAGCATTTGGGTAAATATACTTTATTCATCTTCACGCATTTGTTTGGATTTGTTACAGGTTATGAAGCGAACATTTATCAATAAAACACATGAACTAAGTGCTTTGTAGATAAAGAAAATTAAAATGACTGAGAATGTGTAATGAATAGGAGGAATTGGTCAAAAGATTTAAGGGGCCTGGAGGAAGAATATTGGAGATACTGTATCAATCAATGCAGTGTTTTAAAGACATATTGTGTTGAGTGTTCCTGTAACTAATGTTACAGCCCAAACTACCAAAAACCCATCAAATTTAAGGCAGAATGAAAAGTAACAGAGATTTCTTGCACGGTTAGGGACATTTGCAAACCAAAGAACAGTGGTTAAAACACAGATTTGAAAAATGAACACATCTGTGTTAGAAAAAGTTTTTGTGATTCACAATTTGACACTGAAAACCTTGCACTTCACCTGGGTTTGAAGGGGAACTACAGCTGTAGAACAGTGGTTTCTTTTAGCACAGCCTTCTGTATATGATTTCAATTAAATGGGGCCTAAAACGGATCCTTGAGGAACACCACAAGACGAAAAGTTTATATCGCTAACCAAGATTCATCTATCATTCCAATGAGAAGCAAATCAGTCTTGGCCAAGTTGTAATTGTGCCTGAACCTAACCGAACCGATTCCTTGTCACGTCATAAAGCAGATTTAATTTTCATCAGTGATTTGGAAAGGTTTTGGAAAGGTTCACAGTCAAATGATGATGTCCTGCCGATGTGTCGTTCTGACAAGCAATTCCATTTGTTATTCCATTTGTAGGACTATTTGATCTGTTGTATTTTACACTAAGTGGACACTTTATTAGATACTCCTGTAAAATGTAATACAATTCAAAACAAGAGTTCAGCCATAAATTCTGCCTTTACAAAGTGAATAATGTTTTGTTCTTGTTGGCACTGTCAGAGTGGTGCTAATTCAACTATATGTTTATCATTGAGATCTATGATAATATTGAGAATGTAATATATTATTGATATAATACTACATATATATATATATATATATATATATATATATATATATATATATATATATATATATATATATATATATATATATATATATATATATGCCGACCCCCTTTACAAACATAAAGGCAGAGGAATATTAGAAACACATTTCAATATAATGTAGTCCGGTACAAGACGAGCACTAACTATGACCTTGATAGTAAACATATTGTTAAATTAAAACCTCTCTGACAGTGTCAACACAAACTGAGCATTATTGTCTTTGTACAGGTAGAATGTATGGCTGGCCATTAGAATATATTGGGTGTACATAAGAAAGTGTCCCGAAAGTTTTTTTTAAAGGAATTACACATGATCAGATGTGTTATTGTAACACTTCGTATTATTATTCCACTTGACGCAGAAAATCATGCAGCGTTAACGGCAGTTTAGTTTTTGTATTTTCTTTCTTTGCTTTGGAAACCCCATATCCTGTCGAGGAGTTTGTCTCTGTGATATTTTTTTACATTCTTACATATACATTTTGATGTTTGGTTGTTTTTGTGGACAGACTGTAGGCGAGCCGACTCCTCTGAGGCACCGTTTCCTCTAACAACAGCCCACTTCCACCTTAAAAGGATTTTTTTGAACAAACATAGTGGGCAGTTCTTTTTTCCAGTTAAATAATTCATTGATTGATTTGTCTTGTGCTGTTCTGTCTCTTTTTTTGGGACGGGGACGGGGGTCGTGCAGGTCATTCAAGCTGTTCGTAAGAGGTCCTCAAGACGACGCCAGCATAAGTGGTGAAGCTGACCTGTGAAATGATATAGACCCACAAATCATCTACGTCAGCAGTTGCACATGATTATATTTTTGCAATTCTTATTTATTCTACTTTGTTTTCAGAGATATTCATGTATTTATGTTTTTTCCAGTTAAGTTTGTAAAAATGTGTCACTGTGCTGAACTAAAGCAAACCACAAGGTCAACTGAACCAGAAAGCTTTTTTCTAAACAGGAACAGACATGAGAGGAGCAATAAAAAACACCACGCACACACCGCTACAGGGGTGAAGAGCGAATGATGGCTAATACTGTGATAATGTACCTGATTACGTTGTACAGGGATTCAAACACACTGCACAAATTACAACGGTCAGCTTGTTATTCATGCTTTTAATTGTTCTGCTTATAAATGTAAAGTAATACATTTCATTTTGGATAATAAACTCATGTTATGCTTTTAGTTCCTGTCAAGAATCAAGTGCTCAAAGAGAATTTCACTCTGAAGTGGCACCACGAACACCAATAAATGTAACTTCAACAAGCCTTCATCAGACGTTTACTGCGGTTTTGTTATCTTGAAAAAGTCTCTAGACTACCTGTTTCAGCCTTTTTTTTTAAATAGCGAAGCCCCCTTGAGCTGAGTGCAGTTCCTGTTTAAAAAATGAATTGAAAGTGCTGCAACAAATCTGTATTCATGCGCTGCGGTCTGTATTGACTTCCCCCTGTAAGGGGATGTAAAGAAATCCAGCAGCTTTTATCCTGCAGACGCCTGCAGTAAAACCCACTGATCATCACAGTGAGGGAGAGAGCATCCACCGCTGAGTTTACAAAGTCAAACTAATACGGGGAAGGAATTAAATGGATCGCTGCTTTTTGAAGATATTGATTTGAGATCATAAAAGAGGCATCACACTGAGTGCCGCTCAGCAGGTACAGAGTGGAGAACGATGTGCACAGATCACCACCTACTGGCCCGTCCTCAGACAACACCACCGCAGTCAGCAGAATCTAAAAGCAACGATATCGTCAAGATTTACTCTAAAGAATGTGACTGTTTTAAATTATTTTAATTGTGATATAATGCGTCATGGAGTGAGCAAGAGGAATGAACTGTCACTAGTGTTTAATAAAATCTTTTATGAATTCATTAATCAAATGTACCTTTGACAAAAGCAGACAGATATAAATGATGAAAAAGATCGGTACATTTTTCTGATTCTATCTTTTTAATTTAGTTAATTATTTAATTTCAAATGTAATCACAAATACAATTTGGAAAGGCTTTATTTTTATTTGATTTAATTATGTAATTTTCCATTTATTTTAAAGAAACATGAAACATAAAAAAAAAAAATAGCACGCATCAGATGACAAGTGATATGTGAACCAGACAACCAGTCTGCTGCTTTAACAATGTGAAAGCGCTGACACCGTACACGCTGGCCAATCAGAGTGCTTGTTGCTGGTATGTGGATGGGACACTTTATATTTATTAATTAAATTAAAAAATAACTGTTAAAAGGGCACAATTATTCCTTTGGCACGGTCCAGGCCACATTTCCATCTCCTCCACTGGAGTTAAAAAATGACAGACAATATGAAACCATAGACCTTTTCAAACTTGAATACATGGTCCATTGTCTCGTTGGAGATGAACTGCACCTTGTCTGGAAAGCGGACGAGGTCAGGCGGCGGCAGCGGCGGGTCGGAGACAAAAAGCTGCCGGTGTGTCCGGCAGCCTTTAAACACAGGAAGTCACAGAAATGTTTACATCCTGTTGGATTCATCTTCAGGCTACCTGTGGTTAAACAGACCACAGTTTGTGTTTGTAGAAATGTGTGTGTATCTGGCATTGAACGCTATCATTTCTTCTGTTTGTGTCTGTCTTGTAAAACACTTTGCAATCAATGTTCATTTTGCTAAGTGCTGTATAAATAACCTTTATTACTTTTATTATTATTATTATTATTATTATCAACTACACTGGATACTATTGTTAACAGGTTAAACCTTCATTGCACAACATGAGACTCATGACCTACAATCTACCTCTTAAAACTGCGGCTGCTTCGATCTTGTGAGGTTATCGTTGTTCATGACCTCAGACCAAGTCGTGATCAACTTGGCCATTTATCTAACCAGCATGCATTGCCTTAGTGGAAGACCCACCCCTACTCTCCCTCCTATTGGCTACTGACTGCTTTTAAAGTTAAAGTCACCCTAGCTATGATGCTAACTGGCTCATTAATCTATGGAGGTCTGTGTGTAGCGACTTAGATTAATGGTGAATCGAAAATTTGCCCAAGTGTTTTCGGGAAGCTAGCACCTGCGGGGGTCGATAGCTAGCCAGTCGGTAAGTCCGGCCCCCAAACCCCGCTGTGACCTTGCTGGATCTCTCTCAAGAGATGCTCCGCAAGACCGCCAGCAGAACCCGCTGACTTCCCTCAGGCTCTTTGACGGAGGAGCAGAGCACAGTGGGGCTTGGTAGAGGCTTTTTAGGTGCTGTGGGATAAAGCCAGGTGGCGATCCAGCCCAGTGATCACCCCACCGCAGACAGACCAAGACCAGACTTAAGTAGTGCTGGACCCGCTGGAGGGACGGGAGGCATGGTAGAACCCGAACCTGGACTGCATGGAGCAGACTGTCAGACGCAGTAGCTTTAAGTAACACCACTTTGTCTTTTTTGGAAACTGTTTACATGTGAGTGAATCTGAGATATTGTTTATTTCTGTTTTTATCCATTCAAATGTATTAATAAAATTGTTTTAAAGACAACTTTTTTATTTATTTGTTATCCCATTTCAGACAAACAGTTACAAAGTTGTATCTAAAAAACGTTGTTGCATTTGAATGCTCATACTGGACTAGATTAGATCATTTTATATTGACATAACACATTCATAAAGAGTAATGATGCAGTATATCTCAATATATCACTACGTTTTATCTTTGTGCTAGCTCAAGTGCACAATCCCATAATGCTCTACACAATGAAAATAAACATAATTTTCTGAATTCAACGCACGCACATTAAATGTTCTCGAACATGAATGATAACAGAGCGTATGCCTGTAGGATGGTGTGAAAATGCTAACGGTTATTAGCCGTGCAGTCCTATGAACGCTCAGCGCGTGTTGATGAAATCTGTAAGCATCGGACCAGTTGAATCACTATCAGCGCATTTTCTTTCCATCGTTTTGTGCAGAAATAACATTTCAAACATTTACATCCACACGCAAAACAAACTATAAAGAGCCACAGGTTAGTAGCTCAAAAAGAAGGATTTCAAATCCCGCTAGTTTACTACGAAGCACAGTGCCCTCTAGTGGCTTTAGTGGGGACATCATTTTTCCCACTAGGTTACATAATAAATCAAACCCTGAAGTGAATCACAGGCAGAAGGCCGGGCAGAGCAGATGAGGGGAACGTGAAAGGGTGTAGACTGTGTGTATCTTTTGACTACACGTTTGCGACGCACATGACAAGTAGGCGTAGTTAATCTTCTGTGAAGTGGGACAGAGGCTTCAAAGTGCGTCCCGACTCCTCTCGGCCAGTCTTGGTGCTCCTTCTCCTCCAAACGGAGCAACACTTCACCCGGGAGATGAAAATATCAGTCTTGTCCAAGAAGCTGTGGTGCGTCCACAAACAGCTGATTCTGCTGCTCGTCCCTCTCCTGTTGCTGCCGCTCCTCTTCACTCTCCCGGAGAAGGTGAGTGGGCTTTTTACGCTCTTAGTTCACGTGAGTGTCTTTTCGTCATGAATAATGAATGGGATTAATTACAGGCTCAGTGGTGGAAGAAGTACTCAGACCCTTTACTGCGATAAAAGTAGAAATGTCACAGTTTAAGAAGTAGCCTAAAAGGCCGGAATTCTAATTGTTAGCCTACTTCAGTAAAAGTACAAAAGTATAATCAGCAGATTTTACTTACAGCATGAAAAATATCCTTTATGCAGATCGGATCCTTTCAAAGTGTTTTCCACATTTTATGTACCAAATTAGTACTGCATCATATCATTAAAATAGAAGCATATCATGCGTTTTTAATGTGTGTTAAATAGATGTAGTGGAGTAAAAAGTATAATAGTTCCCTCTGAAAGGTAGTGGAGTAGAGTCGATGAAGTACAATGGAAATACATAAATAGAGTACAAGTATCTCAGTTGTAGTAATACATTTTTTTTATTTTTATTTGTTTATATGTTAACCCAGCCGTTAAAGTAGTAATTTGCAGTAATGCCACACTGAACTGTACACTATTCTTCATGTATTTTATTTTAGTCACTGCACTGCAATCCATCACTTGTGAAGCACTTTGTGTTGTTAACTTGCTTCCTTCTTTTATTAACATTAACAATCATGCGTTGCCTCTCTTTTAGGAGGGAAAATGTCTTTACGTGGTGGTGCTGATGGCTATGTTCTGGTGCACAGAGGCCCTTCCTCTGGCCGTCACTGCGATGCTTCCGGTCTGCCTCTTCCCAACACTGGGAATTCTTTCATCCAAAAGAGTCTGCCCTCAGTACCTCCTCGAAACCAATTTTCTTTTCCTCAGCGGCCTTCTGATGGCGTCGTCCATCGAGGAGTGGGGCGTGCATCGCAGAATCGCCCTCAAGGTCCTCACTATCATCGGCGTAAAACCAGCCTGGTGAGAAAATAATGTTTTCATTTCCAACAAATCTCATGAAAAGTACAAAACCAACAATGAATTTCTCTATGAGCAAGCACTGTTATTCCTGTGTGCCATAGAGCTCAATTGTTCTAACTATTAAAAACACGTCAGTGAGCCACACAGTTGCACCAAGAAACATGTTCTTTTATTATAATGAATATGGGCTCCTGTAGTTTATTTAGAGTCGATCCAACTTGCACCATCCTGCTGCTGACAATACTCACTAGAGCACCCAGTGTGTATTAATCCGCAGCTGAAAATAGTCCGAAACAAAAACACTATTTCAACGTTTGCTATAAAAAGGTGTCCAGCTGTTTTAGGAAATCAAAATATGTTTAAAAAGACAGGTATGAATGTATGTCTTCAGTCTTTAAGTGTTGGAGCCACAGACAGGGCAGTGAAGTGAAAACGTGTTGGGAAAGACACAAACACATTTTGCTGGTATGGACTATTTGTGGGATTTATTGACGAAAGAATATAAATTTCATCCTGTACGTGAGACTGCTGCTTATTCCAAAAAGAACATCTTCCAAGTCAGCAGCCATGATCGTGATTTAAGTTACTGATTTGAGATTGAATTACTTTCCCACAGGCTCATACTGGGAATGATGCTGACCTCGTCCTTCCTGTCCATGTGGCTCAGCAACACCGCCACCACAGCCATGATGCTCCCTATCGCTAATGCCATCCTGGAGAGTCTGTTTGGAGACCTGGAGACCCTGAAGGAGAATTGCAAGTCCACGAAGGACCCTGAGGGTGATATAATAAATGGTACGTCGCATGTCCCTTACCTGACATGTGACTGTTTACTTAGCGCTGATCTAATCAATGTCGCTATTCTAACAATGGCTGGAACTGCTATGCATAATGTGGACTGTATAGTGATTAGTGATGAGTTTCCCTCAGCACTACTGAGCATTTTATCTTTCAGCCGATCTTTTTGGTCGTCAGTCCTGTTTTCACTCTCACCGCTGTGATCAACCCACTGTGCAATATTTTGTCCAGGGGTTAGTGGAGACCAAAAACAGAGCTGAAAGAGAGTGCATATTTTCATTTTAACATCGCCCCATAATAACTGCTGGTTGTGTAAATAACCAAATGTTTCCTACTGCCCCCAGATGACAAACAATTATAATGCTAGTTTAATTTGTTGTTAAAAGATGTCCAAAATGTGACGTTACTAAAATGCTCAAAGAAGATGGTTGTATTGTTTTAAGCTTGTCCTCACAGATCTTTAATATATAACCTAAGGTGTGCACTTTGTACAGTTTTTCCAATAGACTGAGTCCTAGAATACAAAGTTAGTCAATATTCAAGAGGTAAGTGATTAATGATGTAGGGTGAACTTAAAGTCATAAATATGAACAGTACAGAACATCATGCAGAGCTAAAGCTGAAGAGATTGACTCAGCTTGTTTATACTGCAGGACAAAAAAACTCTTTGTTTCACTTTCTTGCAGGTCGGTCTGGTGTAAAGCTGCATTCACTGCCCTCAGTGCCCTCGGAAAAACAAATGCTGTCAAACGACGGGTGAGAAAAACACTGAGATCGTTTGACACAATCCTAAACATCCTCAAACAACCAACTCTAATTGTTTGAATGGTGTTTTTTAATAGGAAGTTTGACATTTTGGGGAAAAAATGGATATGTGTTTTCCTACCAAGAGTTAGGTGAGAAGATCAATAGTGCTCTCGTGTCTGTTTGGTAAATATGAAGCCACGGCCAGGAGGCTTAGCGTCAAAGCTGCAAAGTCTGAAAAAACCCCCCCGATCTATAACGTGTTCATTAGTGAGCTTTAGAGGTAGATGGATTTTGGTAGATTTGGTCAGAGCATGGCTAACTGTTTCCCCCTGTTCCCAGTCTTTATGCTAAGCTAAGCTAACCAGCTGCTGGCTTTGATTTCCATATTTATTGTAAAGACATGAGAGTGGTATCAATCTTCTCATCTAGCTCTCAGCAAGAAGGCAAAGATGCGTATTTCCTAAGTCATGTTAAACTCTTTTGATGAAAATAATCATGTGCTTGTCCACAGTTCATTTGAAGTAACTATGTCTCTTACAACTTGAAAAAGGACGGACGGGACAGAGCAGAGCGACATGAGTACGGCTGAGGAGATCCGATCGGAGTCGGAGTATCAATTGAAGGTGTGGAAAGGATTCTTGATCTGTATCCCGTATGCAGCGAGTATTGGAGGGACCGCCACACTGACCGGCACCGCGCCCAACCTCATCCTGATTGGACAGCTGAAAAAGTAACTTTTTTTTAATTTAGTACAGCATTTTATACACACTTCATTCAGAACAATCCTTTTCCAGCAGTTTGACAAAACTGTCTTTGTTTTGCAGCTACTTTCCAGACTGCGAACTCATCAACTTTGGCTCTTGGTTTGCGTTCGCTTTCCCGCTCATGCTTTTTTTCCTGTTTTTGGGATGGATTTGGATCGCATATCTCCACGGGGGATTGAATGCACGGTAATGGGGTGTCACACGTTTGCTTATTGCAGATTAAGAAGATTTCTAAAATCATTTAAAAATAATATTTGGACTGATATCCCATTTTGAGCCAACACATTAAAGGCAAAATGTCTCGATGGTTCTATGAGGGAAAATGCTGTTTATTGTCAGAATTACCATGGTTTGTTTATCTTTGATAATAAATAATAAAAGTACAGTACTGTTCATCATGAAATATGTGTCACATACTGCATTTGTTTTATTTTATGCAGGTTGTGCTTCACGAAACAAGACCAGAGAGCCCTGGCCGAGGCCAGAGCACAGGCTCTTATAGAGGACGATTACAGAAAGCTAGGGCCCATAAAGTGAGGACTCGTGTATGTCTCCAAATCTCATGCATTACAGGATGAATGTGTACATTTCTTTTCATTTTTGTCACAGAGACATTTCACTGACTTCAACTTCCCTTTCAGCTTTGCAGAGGGAGCGATCTCTTTCTTTTTTGTGTTGTTTGCCGTCATGCTGTTCACAAGAGATCCCAAATTTATCCCCGGCTGGTCTGTGTTTTTTAAAAAAGGGTAAGAAAGGTGCACTTGATAAAAAAGAAAGAAAGAATGATCCGTCTCTTTGTACTGAGACGTTTGTTTGCGATGTTCTGTCTCTGATAATGATCCCCTCCTCGTTGTCCTGCAGCTACGTCTCAGACGCAGTCACTGGTGTGATCATTGTGTCCATGTTGTTCTTCTTCCCGTCGCAGAAACCTTCTCTGAGCTGGTGGTTTGACCCTCAAGGTCAGTGAGCTTTTACTATATACCTAGTATAACTTAGTACCATATACATACATACATATATATATATATATATATATTGTGTCAGTAATAATGTAATTTAAGTTATCGTAGAAACAAACATATTTGATTAGATTTGTGCCACACAACAAGTGCTGTAAAAAGGAACAAAGGTAGAATATAATTTATCAAAGAGATAAAAAATTGAAGCAACCAGTTAGCGGCTTGTGGCGAGTCAGAAGTTAATATTGATGAACAAATATTTGTTTCATATATGTTCCAGCGCAACTGTTGCAAATACTGCAAATGTGTCAAGGAATGTTAATAATGTAGATTAGAGAGTCTGAGAACATTTCAACGTCTGAAGCTGAAACTGTAGTTTCTCTGTTTCTGTGATTACAATAATCTCTCAAAACTATGTTGTCACACTTTGGGGGTTTTTGTTTGTGTGTTTGTGTGTTTGTGTGTGTGTGTGTGTGTGTGTGTGTGTGTGTGTGTGTGCGAGTACAGTTTGTACGCATCCGCTCCGTGTGCGCTGCAGACACGTGTGAGTGTGCGTGTTAGTGTGCGATTGTGTATATTATGTTCAGCTGGTCAAATAAACTGCTGGACGCAAGAGAGACAGAAAAAAAGAAAAGAAAATCATGGGGCTCATTTGTTCGTCTCAATGTAGGTCAAGAATACAAATATATTTTCAACCAGTATGGAACATTTTTCCTTTTCTCACCAAAATATATGAATAAAAACACGTGGGATACAGGACAGAACAAAATCGTCAGCAATGTATAAAACATAAAATAAAACACTCTTTTTATTTGAGGCTTAGTTGTGGCTTAGTTCATATCAATATATATGGACATATTTCATTATAAATATTTTAAAATCTTGTATTGAAGTTCCTCATGGCTTGTTTCCCTCTATATTTTCCCTCAGCATCAAATACTCCCTATGTACCTCTCCTGTCGTGGAAGAAAGCTCAGGACTCTGTTCCCTGGAATATCATTCTGTTGCTCGGTGGCGGCTTCGCTATGGCTAAAGCTTGTGAGGTAAACATGTTGTTACAACCGCATTCCAATTGAACGTCCGTACAACACCCCACATAGTTCCACACATTCCCACATGAAGCTGTCCAGTACGACCACAGTGGGGGTTAAAGGGCCTTTGCTCAAGGGCACCTCAGTGGTAGTAATGAAGGAGGGGCATGCGCTGGGTTTCACTTTCCCCATCCAGATTTGTCCTGGTGGTCCGCTCTAGCCTTCACCTATGTATACCTGTATGTGTGTATATATGTAAATATATATATGATATATATATATAAATACTGGTACTATTTCCCTATTTCCATCTTCACATCTAAGTCTAGGCAAGAAAGTGAATAAGCGTTCCAAATAGTTGAACTAATTCTTTCATGGTTTAGCTTCCTTCCCGCTGAATGCAGGATGAGTGACTCTAGATTGTCATCGTTTCCTTGTCATAAGTCTGTGTAATAAATGTATCTCTCCTCTCTGCTGTTTGCTCTGTGCTGCTGCTCCGCTCTGCTCGGTTCTGTTCTCCACTTTGCTTTATTATGTTGAGATGTGATCTTTGACCTCCGACCCCAATCTTGTGGCATTTGGCAGGAATCTGGACTCGCCACATGGATCGGGGGCCACCTCCAGCCTTTGGCCGAGGTCCCTCCCGCTGCAGCTGTGATGTTGATCACTGCTTTCCTGGCCTGCTTCACTGAGTTCGCCAGCAACACTGCCACAATTATCATATTTTTGCCCGTCATTGCCGAACTGGTAAGACAACTGAAAGACATATCGTGGGTCAGACTCTTTTTTTTTTTTTAGCTGTGCGTTTCTGTTGATGATTAAGATGACGATGTCGGGTAGATGAACTGACAAGACTCAGTTACAAGACAAGCTGTGACAGGGAACAGGGTTTGTTTCTGACCTTGTTATCTATGCTAGTCAAAGGCTTAGTAGAGTTGTTTAATGCTTGCAATAGATGTTCTTTTGTTTGCAGCCTGTTGGACATTAACTGCTGTTGTGAGTAATCATTATCTGGAGGATTTTGTACTTTGCAGTGGCGCCTACACCGCAAACTACACACTCAGATAATTGTTTACAGGACGTATGGAGGCTTTGTGACTGAGTTATCATAGAAATGAAAAACGTATTGGACCATGACGACCCAGGGCTTTGCTTGAAGGTTCACCCATATTTACTGACCTCTAGCGATACGTAGCCATGCGCATACTTTGGGTTTCATATTCCACAGGTTTTGAGATTGTAATATTTTAACAGTTTTCATTGGAAATATGTTTTTTTTTACCAAATAGATGAAAACTATTGACAGTGTGTTTTACAGATTATCCAAATTTACTTTTTCTGGTCAGTACTGTAAACAAAACACAATTCCCCTCAGTCAAACATTTCAGAGACATTTCAACACAAACTACCTGCATGGCCCTAAAGGTGAGTGAGAATTTGGGCGAAGTGAACATTAATTCCCTCATTTAGCTGTGAACTTAGATTAAACTGTGTTTTTATAAAAGCTGTCAATGGTGCTTTAGGTACAGACTGAAATTCCTCAACAGCTTTTCAATGGATTGCCATTAATTAAATGTTGTACAAACATTCATGGCCCACAGAGGATGAAGTCTAAAGACCAAAGTAATTCCCTGACTTTTCTGTAGCCTACAGAGTCGCTAGCGTGGCATTAGACTGCTAGTCCTACTTCACGTCAAACACAAGGCAGTTTCTCTCAGGCCTCACCATTTAACATCAAAGGGAAGAATCAAGACGTTGTGTGCGTCACTTTCTTTTCAGCTGTGGCCGACGTATTTGGTATCTTTGGACACCTTTAGATCTTGTTTTGAATACAAAGCTTTGTTGGGGGTTTAATAACAATGTTTTTCCATATGAAATAAGTTTGCGATAATGCGGCCAGTGAAGGTGTGAATGAAATGATTAACATCCTACCCTAAAAAACCTGCTGGATTTGTCTTTGTCTCCGCAGGCTATTCGCGTTTCCGTGAACCCTCTGTACTTCATGATACCTGCAACAATAGGATGTTCATATGCCTTCATGCTGCCAGTGTCCACACCACCCAACTCTATCGCCTTTGCATCAGGACATCTCATGGTCAAAGACATGGTAAGGTCCTCGCATCAGACACGTAACGTACCTTTCATCCCCTACCTTTCATCCCCTACCTTTCATCCCCTACCTTCATGATTTCTGCTCCTGTTTTCTCTCAGGTGAAAACTGGCATTGTGATGAACATCCTGGGCATCCTCTCCGTGTCTCTGGCCATGAACACGTGGGGCGTTGCCATGTTTGACTTGAACACGTATCCAGAATGGGCACACCCCATCAACAAGTCTGCTGTTGTTACTGATGTGCACCTATTACCTGTCCTGTCACTCAATGCTACGCTCTGATTACACACCCAAAGATTTAACACTAAACAGGGACAAATGTCTGTCTGTAGACGTCCGGGAGCTTCAGCTGTTACCTGCTATGATGCGTTTAATACGTTTGTGACACTCAAGTGTCAGGAATTCCTGCTGTGAACTGTTATTTTTTTGGCACACTCCAGGTTTTAACATGAAAATGGTGCCACAAGATGAAAACAAGCAACAATATTTCTCTGCCTTCCTAAAATTGGACAGGAGAGACATTTAACCTTAACTACAGCGACAGCCGGAGCTCTAAAGAGAAACACCAGTCAGACTGCAGAGTGTGCTGTTTGTACTGATGCTCACCTCTGCTGGAAGAATGAGAGATACCTCTGTGAATAATTATTTTTAAATATATATTTGATATAAATATATTATTATTATTATATTTTGACTTTTGGTTAGAATCCCTGAGAGACCATGCTACTCGTTTATGTATTATACGGCACATGTTTAAATCCATAGCACATAAACATAATATTTTCAAAAACCTTTCTACGTTAGAGAATGAATCCTGAATAATTAATTTTGTTACAAGGTGATTTGCATTTATATAACTGCTGTTACAAAAAAATTGTCTGTATTTTGATGATATAAAAGAAAATGAATGAAATATTGCTAATTTAGTTGCATATGTAATTGGCTGTGAGGAGAGCATTAAGGTTCATTATGAGAAGGACTTTGTTTTCAGAACATTTGCAGCTGAATTCTGCTTTAGTTTTGATACAAAATGTAATCCTCAGGTTTTGATTATCTATAGATGTACCGCTGCAGGTTTAGCATCTATTTCAACACATTTTCACTTCTGTGCACACAAAGAGAACCAGAGAGAACGCACTAAATTCTTTCCGATGTTTGTTCGGTGTCATAACCGACAACAATGGTTAACTTGTGCGGGGCTGGTTAATCTGTCCAAAACTATGAAATACTCAACCAAAAGCCACAGACCGAGACAGGATGTACCCAACTGTCAGCACAACCTTTGTTCTGAAGCACAGCTGATTTATATCTTTGTATTTTGCGGATCCAGAGACAGATTAGAAATATCTTCATATTTCAAATCTGTGTGTGTTTGTGTGTGTTGAGGAGAGAGGCTCTAATAAAGTTTTTCTGCCTTCACTAGTGGAGGCGCACAGCTATGCATTGAGCTCAACATACTTGTAATAAAGGCTGAAGAGAACAGTTTGCCTTTGAAATGTTTACTGGAAGCAAATGTGAAATTGCAAAAACAGCGTTGGGCAAAATAATGAAATAATTGTGATATAAGAGCTAAACCAAAAATATTGTAAAATGAATAAGCAAACACATAGATAACCGTGACATTAGAATAGTTATCCCTCATGGCAGGAACAAACACAGGATGTACAACACAGTAATTCAAATAGTTCACACATTCTCACACCAACTCGTCAAATACTGACGCTTGGTCGGTGCTCCTTCCGGAGATCGACGCACTAGGTACCCGTTATATATCAAGGTGTCAACATTCATGTGTCCTTTCAAAGTAAACTTCTGTCGTCACAGGAAGTCACAAAACAATGGTCTTGTGGTCCTAAGTAGACTCTCGTGCACTTTATTCTACGTCACATGACGTAACTGTCCACTGATGTTGTGGGAGGGTTTAAATTGGAGTTAGTTGAAAGCGAACAAACAGTGGCTAAAGCAGGCCTCCTTGTGTCTGTCTCCGATGCTGAGGGGCGCTGACCAACCTTTGGTATTTTAAGAGTGAGAGTTGAGTCCACAAGAGTAGAAGTAAAGTATAAAGTGTAAATACCCCAACAGTAATTTATCAGTTTCTTAGAATGCAGTAGTAGAAGTCCAGACAGCTAGCTAGGTTAGCAGCAAGGTTGTAGGTTGTAGGTTATGGAGCCAAATCCAGGCCAATAGTTGCAATCATTTGAAAAAAAAAATGTAAACTGAAAGTTAAAATTTTGGTCTTGAACTTTGAAAAATACAACAATGTAATCAAAATAAAAATAAGTGAAGGAAACGTTTTTTTGGGGTTAAATATAAAACTTTGATCTAGTTCTGGAATTATTTTGAATAAAATAAATATTTAAATGTTTCCCTTCGGCTCCATAGTAGGTTGTCAGTATTTGTCACAGATTTGACACAGTGGCGATTGTAACAATGTCAGTTAAACTGAGGATAGACCTCTATCAACCTACCAACTGCTGGTAGGTGGCAGAACAAATGTTAATTATTGGCCCTACTTCTTTCATTGATTTCTGTCCTGTTCGAATAAGAAAATATGACTCAACAGTTCTTTTTTTAAGTTAATTACTTCGGTGGACGATGTGTATCAGTCAAAGGGTTTATACTTGTGTAACTGGAGGAAAGTGTTAAGGCCTGCAACATGCAACCGGAAACAGTTCAGCAACGCGACAGACACACGCCAAGCAGGTTAACTTCCCCCTTTTCAGCAGAAGAAAAAAATAGCCTTCTGGTGTAAACAAACTATGTGTGATCACGCTTACATCAGCATAACACGGTGTGTGAGCTGTGTGGGTGACCTGTGTCACATTGCGTGCGTGTGATTGCATCTTGCCTCTTCATATGATTTTGTGTCATTTATGGTTTACATTTCCCAAGTGGGAACTTGTAGGCGACCCACAAATACCAACATGACAGTGACTGTTCAGAGAAGTTCCTCTTTTAATCCTCATAATCCTACAGCACTTCCCAATCCTGCTTTTCCTTCAACTCATATTGTCATATCAGTCGTGAGAATGAAGTTCATTTCAGAGAATGTTATTATTCCTGTCAGGTAAGAATTGTTATTTATCTTTAATTTAGCCTTTTCTATCTATCTATCTATCTATCTATCTATCTATCTATCTATCTATCTATCTATCTATCTATCTATCAGGCTAGTCCTATATTGGCTATATAGTAAATTGTTAATGTAGATAATGTTTCTTTACTGCATCATTGGTAATTACAGTATTTTTCTGTAAAAATGACACAACTGGAATTTTTAAATGTCTCATTCAAATTGCTCTTTATTTTACAGTACTGTTAGAGTGATCAATTGCATATGCAAAGTGATATTTTGCAGAATTCATACTTCTGTACAGATTTGTGATATTGGGCAATATAAAAATGTTTTTACTTGACTTGACATTTTGGAAAATAACATGCTTTCTTGACAAGAATAACATGAGAAACATGTAAATTTTTTAAAGGGAAGAGACTGCACAGAAGAACTGGGCTGATAGATTGTTTTTTTAATTTATGAATAAATACTTAATCCTAATACACATAACTACAAATTCTTGTTTTGCGTTTCTGCTCTGGACAGATTAAACAAGCATACAATGTGTTAATTAGTTAATATTTAGAAATGTTATAAACAGGGTTGTTTTTTTTCGCTTTGGAGACAGCCAGGCTGTTTCCCCCTGAGCTTAGTCTTTGTACTAGACTAGGCTAATTGCCTGTAGCTTCAAACTTAAGGTAATAGTGCATTTTGGGAATTTTGTTCATCTGCTTTCATGCCTAGATTTTAATGAGAAGATCAATCCCACTCTTCTGTCTGTCCGGTCAATATGAAGCTGAAGCCAGCAGCCGGTTAGCTTTAGCTGCAGTCAGAAAAACACCTCTAAAGTTCATTCATTATTTTATTATACTTTGTTTAATCAGTATGGACATATGGGCAGAACCAGGCTAACTGTTTCCCCTGTTTCCAGTCTTTATGCTAAGCTATGCTAACAGTGTCTCATCTAACTCTCTGCAAGAAAGCAAATATTTCCCAAAACTGTTCCTCAGCTTTGTTCAGGTTGTGTTTTCTTTCCTCAGGAACAGAACGGGATCTTTCAGACAGGCTTTAAAATCTCTCCTGCTTTATCTGTGGGACGTTTACTCTGCACCTGCGCCTGCCGGCAGAGACGTCGCGACTCTACTGTCTCTCTGTCTCACACTCACCGTTGTCACTGGCGGCCTGCTTCATCACTGGCTGTCAAAAACTCTGAAATACAGCTATGAAGCGTCCATTCAGACCGCCTGCATCTACAGCGTGGCCATGTTTCTGGTCTCGTTCCTGTGTCACCCCCTGCGCTGTGTGCTGACCATGACTCTGCCCACCGTCTGCACCAAACAGGGACGCAAACTCCTCATCACAGCCTCTGTCATGGTTCTAGTTTTGAACGTCGTCCCCAACATCACGGTGAACGTAGGGGTGGTCGCTCGCATCTTAAAGTGCACCGCTGAGGGGTTCACGAAGACTTTGTTAAACTCATCCGAACCTTTGAATAACGCAAAGCGAGACCTCGTTGAGGAAGCCATCAAAGTGAAAAGGGAAGACTTGAGCATCGTCACCAACTTGAGGAAGTTGGATCACTTCACCCATGTGGATGTGTCAGAGGTCAAAAGCAGGTTTACTAAGATGATTGCGCAGATAGAGGTCAACTTCTCACATGCCAGGAACCTGCTAAAAGAATTCAAACTGCTATCGAACCGGATCCTCGCTGCCGTTTTTGTGGCTTTGCTAATCTTTGAGTCTGCCCGCTACTTAAAATCGTATCTGGCGTCAGTCAAGTTTGATAACGGCTACATCTCCAGAGGGCTCCTGCAAAGAGAGAAAAATAAAACTCATCCCACGAGCTGCAAAATAACAAGTCAGGAATGTACCTCCTGTTTCGTATCACTGGTTGTGGTAACATTCTATTTCATTGCAATAACTTTAATAGTAGCTTTGGATTATGTTGTGTATCACATAGTTCAGGCGATTGTGCCGTGGGTACTGGATTTTCCTCCGACATCTGCCAGCATAAGTGTCAATTATAAGGTAAGACATGCAGCTCTTTGTATTGTTCCCGCAGCATTTGCTTCCTCATTCATTTCAAGTATTTGCTCTTTTTTTTTAATCTGCCGATAGGTTCAGTGGTTCCCCCCTGCCTTCTGTATCATCCCACAATCCTGTGTCACTCGGGAGCTCACAAACTTCCACAGGGATTACAAGTGGACCTTCAACCCCGAGCCATCGCTCTGTGAGGCGACGACTTCAGCTCCGAACCTGGGAGTCACACTCCTGCTGGGATGTCTTTGGGCGATGAGCTACTCGCTGGTGTTCCTCGAGGTTTACGCCAGACGGCTGCGCAGGACAATCTCTGCATCCTTTTTCAGAGAGCAAGAGGAGAGGAGAATGGCGTACTTGATGAAGAAAGTACAAGCGAAGCAGAGTAGAATGAAGCAGATGGAGACCATTTCTGTTTAAGGTTGGCCGTGGGCGAACGTTTACTGGACAATGCAGCTCATGTCTGACTTTTGGAGGCTGGGGCCTGGCCTCCAATATTAAGACCATCTATTAACGTATGCCTCAGGAGGTAGACTGGTTGTCCACTAAGTGGGAAGCTGTGAAAGTTTAGCGGTCCTGAGGAACAGGTGGCACTTTGTCTGATAACGTCTGCCACCACTGTATGAACGTGTGAGTGAATGGATGAACGCTGACTTGTGTTATAAAGCAGTTTGAGGGGTCACTAAAACAAGAAAAGCTCAAAATAATGCAGTCCATTAAACCCCCCCCGATAGGTTTGGTTCTCCACAATATGCAATAATTAGGGGTCCGGAGGGGGATCCAGCCTTAGTATTACGGGGGAACTATAGCAGTTTAGCATTTGCCTCAAAGCACTGTTGTGTCTTCTTACCTAAAGTGCAGTTTCGCTTTCAGTTTTTTAGCACATCAATTGCTGCCCTTCTTGTGTCTGTTCTTGCTGACTATAAGCTGAAGATATAGCATCCTGTGTAACAACACGCTTTCCTGTGCAGGCGTGCCACCACTTGAGAGAGTAAAACCTGATGTGGTTTTTATAGATGTGTCACCTCAACTGCTCAATTTCCATCTTGTTCGCCTAACAGGTTGTTGTGGTATTTTACATAAATGTCACGGAGCTGATATTTTACTGTTTATTTTTCTCTGTAATGTGTGTGTGCAGTATCATTTGTCCTCGTGTGTGGTTCAGTGTACATCTGTGTTATTTCTTGTTTGTCTTTTGTTTACCCCTCAGTCCCACTAGATGCCACTATGGTGCTTTGGACAGCTGAGGATAGAAAATAATATGTACCTCCTGAAATGAACAGCAATAGATTGGATCTTACGGTTTTTATGAATATTTTATTGGCTTAGATGACTTTCATAGATTAAATGAATCTGTTTCATGTGCACATCGAATGATTCACCAGCGTATTTTAATCAGTGTGCCCTTACTAAAAAAAAAAAAAAAAAAAAATCTCTTCCTTTCTCTGAAAACGTTTTGCATTTTTATCAGCACACCCCTGCTTAAAACTCCCATGAGCCCTCAGGAGTTTATTTTGAGATACAATCCCAGAATAATAATAGAATACCTCTTTATCATCTATTTTTAATTCTGACTTTTTGTCCACTCTCAAAATCCAGCAGTTTGTGTAAAGATGATACACAGAAATGATAAACTATCAGATATTTTTCCATCATGAATTTTAGCATCAGAGGTTTGCTTTTTGTGTGTGACATCTCTGGGCTTATTGCTGATGGAAATGCAGTGAACTGAATGATCAATTATTTCAAAAATGTAAATAAAATGTAGCTCTTCATGTCCATTCTTGCCAACTTTTTTTGCATTGACATTATCACTTTTCTGTATCAACTTGTTCCAGTTAATTGAAGCTTTATGTTTACACTGAGTGAGATATTGAACCTCACATATTCAAGATATCTTTCATTTTATATACATTACCCTAAAATCAAGACTGACATGTTTGCTCTGGAAAACGTTGGGATCTCAACTGGAACTTAAAATAAATGTCTGTGGGTTTGAACACATTTTGAATGCACAGCATGACGTCGAGCACATCGTCATAACATTTGTTCAGACACAGTATAGGATGTACTTCTTAGCATGCAGCAGTTCAATCAAACAATTACCTGGACAAAAACTGCTCTGTGGGATTTTTGCTTCTTCTGTGAAGCTGTTATCTATTCATTAGTGGAAGCCTGGACTGACTCTTTGAAATGATGAAAATGCAAGCATCTGTCATGCATTAGCATTCATACTTTCAGTCCTGTCCGCAGTAAAAGGTTTAGAGAGCTTTCGGAGCTCAGAGTGGTTTATAACAATCTATTTTCATAGCTTTGAGAAAGAGTTTGAGAATGATCTTTTTCTTTTGTTACTTAATGTTGGCAGCTATTGGGAGCAGGGTTTTTAACAGTATCAGAATCTATACCACACAAGCAGAGTGCCAGGAGCTGAAAAAGCCTCAGAGGTATAACAACACTCTTAATCTCATGATGTGGGTTCCTTTTTGTCCCTAAAGATACTTTGTTACCCGTAAATCTGTGCAAAACCATGTCCATTGCCTTTTTACAGAAGATGAAATGTTAACTAAATGATGTCTCCTTGTGGCACAAGAAAAGGTCTACTTTGTAATTAGTGCCATTTCAATTGAATGACCAATCACTGCAGTGGATGGTGTGTTGAATTACAGGCTACTGATGGTGAAGCCAGTGATGGTGAAGTAACTAAGTACGTGTACTCAAGTACTGTACTTAGGTAGAATATTTCCCTTCTGAAAAGTAGTGGAGTAGAAGTATAAAGTAACGTCAGCATAAAACAGACAAGTAACACCTGAGTAAAAGCACCAACAGTGACGCAACACAAATATACATTTTCCGTCTTTTCTGTTAGCAGTCTGGTGTGGAAATATGAATACTGTTAACGTTAGCTTGGTAACATTAGCTGCTGTTTCCCATAGCATGCATTGAAAACTATCACCAACATATGTAATAGTAGCCTTGTTGCGGTCATTTAAACGAACCCTCATGACTTCATTTCATGTATTCACAACTTTTTGTAAAGCTCTTGGTAGGTAACGTTACTGTAGCTAGTTAGCTAGCGTTAGCTGCTACCTTTTATAGCACTTGTTAATAATAACATTGTACGGTCGCTTCTGTCCTTGCTGCTGCTTAGCATTTAGCTAAACAAACCTGTCACGCATTAATACGTCCACGTAGTTCATGTTAAATTGACTAATTTTAATGACTTACAGTATGTGTGTGTGTGTGTGTGTGTGTGTCCCGAACCGTGTCCACGGTTAGCTAACTGCTAGCTACATACATTTAGCTGGCTTACTTTTAGTTTCACTTTCGTAATTGGAGAATCACTCAACATTATTTTTAATCACCTTCATACTTCATGACCTGTTTCTGAGATTTGCTGATGAACGTGATTTTCAGAAAGCGACTCGGTTGGTGGTTTTTAAAGCCCCCAACTGTAAAACAAAATTAAAAGAATAATATTCGACATTCAGAGCATTAATAAAGCAGCAAACAACTATATGTAAAGAGATAGAGGTGTGAGGAAAGGGCTCAGCCCCCAACAGAAAATGAAAGAAGACAGAATATCTGAATATAATAATATTAACACAGGACTGAAATCTGCTTTAATTTTGCTTTCGACCTGATTACATTGAAAACAGTTAAATCTAAGTTATCAATGCATTTAACACATGAGTAAACAAGCGAGATTTTCTATTATAATGACTATAATGTTTACTTTTCACCTACAAACCAAACACTTCAAAACAAGATTGGATTTGTAACTGAACTGGAAATTAACTCGTGAGGATGCAAAGCAAAAAAAATGGATGACAAATTAAATATTTTTGTGAATAGAAAAAGTTTTTCTTCTTTGTCTCAACTCACAGGACAAACGAGGGGTCCTTCCTTCGCTGCTGTCAGTCCTCTAAGACGCAACAGGTTTCTTGATACACAACCTGGAACGGATGAGGAATGGTGGGGAAAGTCTGCAATAGTCCAACACCGTTATCTGACTGGTGGGAATAGTTCAGAAGGAAGCTGTAGCGGGTGGGAAACATCTCTTAGTTCCTCTGCTCTTTCCATAATTGCAGGGTTTATGGTTACAGTCATGGCCTCAGAGGTTGACATAACGTGGGGAGGTGGAATTGATTTTTAAGTTGGTGGCTGTGTGCAAGGCAGTGTGTTGCAGTGTGGATGTAATGGTGTGTGATGTGAAAGAAAGGGAGGGGTGCACTGGTAAAAAAAAAAAAAAAAAAGGATGGAGAGCAAGAGAGAGAGAGAGAGAGAGGGAGGGACGACTCGAGCGACTCTGGAGAAGGAATATGCATTCATTTGTGTTTCTTGGGGTGATTGTACCTGAGTGCTGCTACCACGCCAGAGTGAGAGCTGCCTTTTACAAATGATGGTAAGCTCTTACAAATATTTGCTATATACCAGTTTACTGGTTATTATCTTATTTTCTTAACCTGAATCAACTGTGAATGAAAGAAATTTACTTTTGCTTTTTGGGGATATAAAGGGGGAAATGTTGTGTATTTTGTCTTTTTGCTGAGGGCAGTCTGACTTTTGTGGGAGAGCAGAGGGCGATATTTTTATGAAAGAAAAAGGATCAAATAGTTAAACATCATGGCTTTGGGTCAGTAAGGTGCACTTTATCATTCGGACAACCAGGGCTTAACTTCATCTTCTAGAACTAATCAGTTGTGAGAAACACAGAAAACATCTTTATGGATGTTTGTGATTAAATACCCTCCCCCCCTTCACTTTAGTCAGCTACATAACAGAAAGTTAATTATAATGTTGACCTATATTAAGATTCAAATTCAACCTTTTACTTGGTATCTCTATATTCTAAAATAGAGAGTGGGTGAATATTCATAATGTTGTTGTTGCAATAAGGTTGGAAATGGCGTATTACTGCTATTTCATTAAAGGGACAGTGTGTGGCCTTCAGGTAACTTAAAAAACGAGAAAGGCTCTGGCTGGAGTCAGTGTTTGGTCAGTCTGTTCTGGGCTATGTGGAAACATGGCGTTGCAACATGGTGGACTCTGAAGAGAATCCGCACCCTCTGTGGATATGAAGGGCTCATTCTAAGCTAGTTTCAGGTGATTATACACACAACATAGTTATGAATGTTATATTACACATCCCTCGAAATACTACACACTGTCCCTTAAATATATATATATAAAACCTGCAATAGCTGATTTCACACAAAAGTTGGGAACACAACTTTGACATATATTCCTTTGAGTTGATTTAATATGTTTGTTAGCAAAGAGTTGCATATTTAAATATCCAGCAGTTACGGAGCAATTGTATTTGTGTCCACCTGATGAATGTAAGTCCAATTCTCACTCTCTTTTAGCTCTGTTTTGGTCTCTACCGTCTCCTGAGGGAAATATATGGGCCTTTAGCAGCTAAATGCTCCACTACTTTCCCCAGCTAGTCTTTAACTGTGTGTTTTTGTTGTCTGGTGCTGAGCAGGTAGTGAGTAAAGTGAGTTTTTAGGTCCTTCTTAACTGAACAGCTGCCTGCTAAATCTGGAAATGATGCTGTCAGAACCTTGAGAATGAATCAAAACAGTAAAGTTGTAGCTGGACACAAACTCACTATAAAGCTCCGTAAAGTTTAGAGGAGCTGCAGATTCAGGTGATAATTCTCTGTAGCTTCATCAGTGCGAGCAACCCCTCTCACTTTGTCACATTTTCACATTACATTGTTACTGTAAAAATATTTATTATAGCCGCTTTAAGGTTTGTATTAGATCGGAGGGAAGGTGTTGCAGTTTTTGTGCCCCTATAAGCGCCATGCTTTTAAAAACAAATTAAATTCAAATCCCCCTTCCCAGCCCGATCATTTTACACAGTCCCTATTGTTTCTCTCTGTTTCTGTCTTCAGGATTCTTGTTTTGTCGCTCTGGAGAACAACTGAATTGTGGACCTAGGACTTGAACACAATGGAGAACAACACAACCATCTTTCAAGATGTCACTCAGGTTGTTAATCTGACAGAAATACCTCAGAACCCTCTTGAGGAGCAGGTCATAACAATATTTTTGACAATGCTCATCTGTATAATCGGGATTGCCGGGAACATCATGGTGGTGCTGGTTGTGCTGCGCACTAAACACATGGTGACTCCGACTAACTGCTACCTCGTCAGTCTGGCCGTCGCAGACCTCATTGTGCTCCTGGCTGCAGGCCTGCCTAATATCTCGTATGTTGTAGCCTTCTGGATATACGGATACACGGGATGCTTGTGCATTACATATCTTCAGTACCTGGGCATCAACGTGTCGTCCTGCTCCATCACGGCCTTCACCATTGAGCGATACATCGCTATTTGTCACTCCATGAAGGCACAATTCATATGCACCGTTTCCCGGGCCAAGAGGATCATAGCTGCGGTCTGGGTCTTCACCTCACTCTACTGCATTATGTGGTTCTTCTTAGTGGACACGGATGAAACCGTCTACGCCAACGGAGTGGTCGTCACATGTGGCTACCGCGTCTCCAGGAACTTCTACATGCCGATCTATTTCCTGGACTTCACTTTGTTCTATGTGATCCCCCTCGTTGTGGCCACTGTGCTTTACGGTCTCATCGCCAGGATTTTGTTCATGAGCCCTCTGCCTTCGCACCTGAACGACGGAGGAGGGTCGGTTCACCAGGGTCACTCCCACAGCACTACCAAGGCAAACAGAGGTGCGGTCTCTGCAAGGAAACAGGTACAGTAAATGCTAATACACAGTTTAGAGAATAATCGATCTTCATGAGTAAATATTAAAGTCTTATGAATATATTCTGATTAAGTGTATCTTTTTAGCTAGACGTGAAAAAATATAGTTCAGGTCAGGAATCTCAAAATCTTAATTGTTCCTTCAAATGTCAGATTTTTCCATCATGGTTTCATTGAAATATCTCAACAACTATTGGATGGTTTGTACAGATGTTCATGTTTCTCAGAAGATGAATCATACTGACTTTGGTGACCTCCTGATTTTTCCTCCAGCACCACCGGGAGGTTGACATTTATGGTTTTGAGCGAAATGTCTCTACAACTATTAGATGGATCAGACATTCGTGACCAGGATGAACTGTAATAATGTGCTGATCCTCTGACTTTCTTAATCTAGCACCATCATCAGGTCCAATACTTTGGTTTACGACCAACAACTTGCAAAACTGATCATATTTCCATCCTTGAATTATCAAGCAAACATTATAAAACTCTTGTTATTAGAAAATCTTCTCAAACACTGACATGATATCAGCATGCTTGTTAAAATAATCACTCCTCCTTATTATTGCCACATAATTACATCTCTATTGTTCTTCTCTGCACCAACAGATAACAAAGATGCTGGCGGTGGTGGTCGTCCTCTTCGCCGTGCTCTGGATGCCTTATCGAACCCTGGTGGTGGTCAACTCCTTTATCGACCCGCCTTACCACAACACCTGGTTCCTGCTCTTCTGCCGCATGTGCATCTACACCAACAGTGCCATCAACCCCATCATTTACAACCTCATGTCTCAGAAGTTTCGCGTCGCGTTCAAAAAGCTCTGCAAGTGCAGCTGGCAACACAAGGGGAAGGCGGCAGAGTACAATGTGCCGATGTATTACAGCGTGATAAAGGATTCATCCCATGAGAGCAATGAGCAGGTCACAGAGCAGGAGGAGGTGAGCGGCCAAACCAAAAGGAGGGGCAACGAAACGGATGATGACGTGAGCACTTTCAGCATTTCTTAATGAGTTTGTTGGCTTCATTAGGATGAGGGAATTATTTGCGAAAGTCTTTCTTTTTATTGTTTAAGATTGGTGTTATTTCCATCTGTTAGAAAATGTATTTACTGCCTCTGAGATCTGTAGATATTCTTCCTGTTTGCAGTGACAAATGTCTAGTTTGTGGTGTCGTAGTTGTGGTACTTTTGCATCAGTATTGTAACTGTGTTAAACACAGTATGTGACAGCAGGCTTTAGTGTACTTCACGCTGCTTAGTGGCACATAATGTGCATCATAATATCTGTAGCAGTTACACAAAAATTTGTGGTTCTTTGAAATGTTTGAAAATGTTGTACTCACCATTTTAGTGCACATAAAAAAAACGTAAAAACAATGACTGAAAGATCGACATTTTATGTGACATGTAAAACTGATCCAGTGGATACATATTTAGAATTTTGCCTTGAAACAATGTCCAGACTTTTGAGTAGTACCGGTACTTATGTGCAACACTGACCTGATTAAAGAATCAGCATGTGTCTCTTGATAACAAGTGCACTTCACCTGCTTTTCATGGTTACACTCTCAGGCTGGATTGTCCTGATATACCACAATCTTCAACAGCACTGATGAACACAGTCTAGATTTTCCCCATTTATTAATACTTATTTATTCATTCATCCAATAACTGTTCAATGGATTGTGATGACATTTTGGACTGATATTCATGGTTCCCAGATGATGAACCGTACTGACTTTGGTGACCCTGGTAATGTGACTTTTCCTCTAGCGCCACCATGAGGTTCACTTTTGTGGTTTTGAGTAAGTCTCCACTACCATGGAGTACACCAACCTCAGATGTTCCTTGTGTTAAGCACTAACTACTAAATAGTAGGATGCTAACATGCTAAACTAAGATGGTGAACATTGTACACTTAATGCCTGCTAAACATCGGCATGTTAGCATTGTCATTGTGAGCACCTTAGCTTCCTAACGTTAGCATTTAGCTCAAAGTATCGCTGTTCCTAAGTACAGCTTCACAGAGCAGCTAGCGACTTGCGACTTTAAGTCTCATTTATTAATTCATGATCATAAATTGGTCAACAGAATAGCTATCCAGCCGCTATAGACAGCTGTGGGCTGACATGGTTTTTAAGCGAGGCTAAGTAGCTAAAGCCTTAACGCAGCGCTCCATCTACACAAGTGTTTTCACTTATGTTTCCTGATTACACCTCCTCTCATACCCATGTGACGTCTACAGACTGAGCTTGATTGGCATGTCCTTCACCCTCATGTTAGCTTTTTTTCAAGGATTCAAGGATTCAAGGATTCAAAGATAATTTATAGAAATGCAATTGTAACCCATTTGTTACACAAGAAAACCTTGAACCAAAACAAAACAATTGTGCCTCCCTGTAGTGCATTTCTGTAAATTTGCATCAGGAGGAGTAAAGTAAGTGCTGGAGCATTTACACTGTTATCTTTCTTTTAATCATTATCATTATTCGGGTATTTAATTCTGACTGTAGAGGGATGTAGAGGACCCTTTATAAATCATTAAAGTTTGGTGGCATTGTGAAATTCCCAGAATAGCCAAATGTCATTAAAGGTCTAATTAGCCAGAGTATTTGAAAACACCTGTGTTTATGTGCAGGTCCTTTAGTATTTAGTCGTTTGAGTCTCAGTTAGTTGCAATAGTGTTTTTCTTCATATACCAACTAAACTCTTCTTCTAATCCTTGAAAATATCACTGGATCTTCTTGGACTACAATCCAATGACAATCCCTCAGCCAATCCGCTGAGATTATTCCAAAGGAACTTTGTGTGAAAAGTTTGTATGATTAGATTTACGGTCTGACACACTGGGAGGTAGGAGGTAATACCCATGAAAGCTCCTATAGCTCCCATCGAGCCGAGCCAGAGGATGAAAAAAAGGTTGTCTTGAAATCGTCTTTTTGACATGCAACAAATCTGACAGCAAGTGCATTATGGGAAAATATTTTGATGTTAATTGTTGATAACAAGTTGGCTGTCTCTGTCGTCTTATTGCTGTTGTTTTCATCATCACTGCATGCCTGTGCATCTCAACACAGCCAACTCTCCAGCATGTAGAAATCTCTTTCACCATCTGTTCAATATATATTATCTATTCTGTATATTGTACATGTTTGATCTTGTGTTTCTAGCATATTTTGTAAAAAGGCTTTGTAGTTTTGTGTGGATTAACGAATAATTTTAAAAACCTTTAAAAAATGTACATTCTTTTTATTCCTGAGCGTTTCGTGTGTCGAATTACAATAAATATTAACGTTGTTCATCCAGTATTTCCTTCAGAGAATGGAGATTTACATAAACTGAATTGCACTGTAGCTCGAGCACATGTTGTCGTTCAGCATCATACAGCCCTGAATAGAGGATAACAGATGGATAATTTCAAGGACGCACTTCTAATTCTCTTTTGTTTTTGATTTGCATTAATTTGCCTCTTATCGTGTTTGTTTGAACACATCACACCTTTGTTTGCTTTTCCCAGTTTCCTGTTGCAGCTCTAAACTATAAAAAGCATCAACTATAAACCTTAATGTGTAAATAACATAATTAACAATTATTGGCAAAACATATGTATAAGAACAAAAGATGGCTTTGTTTGAACTAAATAAACCAATATAAAACCTATAGGGTGAGGTTACTGTCAATAATCAACCCTGTTGGTGTTTTCAAACGAGGTAGCCACGTTCTCTTGTCACATCCAGAGTAAAGCATTAAGGTCCCTCTGGACATTGTGCAGTCTGAATGGTGCTGATTAATTCTATATGAGGAGTTGTTTTGTGATGAAAGAGATGCCACAAAAAGCAGAAATACAAAGACCTACAGCAAAAATGCTGCTCGTCGCTCCAGCAGCCATTCATATTTCTTTCTTTTCAGCTCTAGATGTGACAACATGTATCAATAATACATTTATTTTTTCTTGTTTTGTTTGATTGTATGTCAGATATAAGAATACCCATTGCCTCGACTGAAGGACTGATTGTGCTTGCTGAGTATTATTCTTTACTTTGTCAGTCCTTCATTTTGTACAGGATTTCATAAAAAAAAAACAACTTTAATTCCTGGAAATTAAACTTGTTCAGACAGTTGAAGTCTTAACACCTTCCCTTGCTTGGCGCATGAAATTTGAAAGAAGCCGAAACTTAAAAGTCCAGACAGACACTAAATATGCGATAATGCAAACCACTTTCTGTGGCGATACAGAGAAACTACTTTGACTAATAATGGCATGCCAGCTCATTTAGCCGTGTTGTTTGACAGCATGCTCTGCTTAGTAATGGCCGCTCTGAACAGGGACTTGTCAGACCGCAGATTTATTCCGTCTTCTGCAGTAAATATCCAGCAAGATGACGTCTAACAGTGTTCCCCTTTATATGACAACGTGACAAGTATATTAAAAAATATACTTGGCAATCAAAACAGTATAAGTGTTTTTTTTCAGTATAAAAAGGTTTCTTAATTCCTCTCCTTTTCGCTCATACAATTCACATTGTGCCCACTCACTTCACAACATTATTGACCTCGACATGTCACTGAAAGAAACACAGTTATTTCAGACCAATTTTGTGTGTCAATGACGTGCACTTCATTTTACATTTAAATTGAATTGAAAAAAAGAGTAAAGTGTGTCAAAAGAGAGGTTAAAAGAGAGAACGCTTTTATGTTTTCACAGCTGATATTAGCCACAAAAAAGTGAATTTCTTTAGAGGAATAGAAGGAATATTTGATTTCTTCTCGAGAGTTAGACGAGTAGATCGATACCACTCTGTCTATTTGTCTGTGAAATATGAAGCTACATCCAGCAGCTGATTAGTTTATAGCTTTGCAAGAGGACTGGAAAACCTGCTGTCCAAAGGTAACCTATCAAAATCGTCTTAAATTAATATATAGTCAATATTAATTTTTATTAATTCTGACAGTGGGCCAGCCTGCCACCTAATGATTCCTTTTACTTATTCTATCGTGTGCTTTTGTTACTGTTACTTTTTAAATCAAACACACTTATGAGGAAATTGTTCCAACAACTTTTTTTATGTTGCGATATCTTTATCTTTGATAACATCAAACGCAATCTGAGGAAAGACAAAGATAATTTAGATATCTGTGTTTGAGAAATTAACTAAATACTGTTGAAAGTGTATCACAGATTAACTCCATAAAGCAGCTATATCACGCTGAGCTGTATTTAAAGATCTTGAATGAATCATACGATGAGTAACAGATAGTACAATATATAGTTTAATATTCGTTTTGATAATAGAGAACAAAAAGAGCTGTTCTTCTGTGAGAATGAATAATTTATTCACTGCAAGAGTTCTTGTCTAAAATTAGCACAAATAATCAAAGGGCAGCCAGAGTGTTTGAGTTGTTTCAGGAAAACCATTAAGCTGTGTTAAGAGAATTTATTATTTCTTGTCCATTAATCCTCTCATGTTTGAATGAATCTTCACTGAAACTACGTAATGCAGAGAGCAACTGTGTTCAGACACAAAGCAGGGAGGCAAGAGGTGTTTTTTTTAGAACATCTAATATCTTTCCAGTACTCTCAACGCTAAAGTTAAATGTTAATCTGTTGAATGCCTAATTTACACAATCCTTGTGAATAGTGAATAGTGAATAGAGGGTGAAAAGCTGCAGTGAGTCTGGCCTCATGGAAAGTTGTGGGTTTTAAAGGTTGCATTTTTCCTTGAAAAGAGCACCAGGAGACTTAACAAAACATGTTAAAAGCATTTGACAACTCATGACATTTTATTCATAAAATACAAAACTGGAAAATAAAAAAATCAAGACACGACAACTGGTTTGGATTCAAAAGCTGTGACTATAGCTAAATGTTTACAGGTATACTGCAGCATACTATCTTGTTAATTATAGGCTGGTGATATGATATATTAACAGTGTGGTTCTCACCCTTTCTGAGACAAAATATATTTCTACTTCTGTACGTGATGAGGGATCGCGAGTAAGCCGCACTCGTTATGGACCACTTATTAAATGATTGTATACATACACTTGTATACATACACTTTTATCCTATGCTGTCATTTTTACAGTTAAATACCACAACATAATAAACCAACCATAAAACATCTTTACAGTTAGTTATTGTAATTTGCATAGCATTGTTGTGCAGGCATTATATGCCATTTAAGTACTTATTGAAATTGTGGTCATTTAATGTTAGCACATTAGAGGTACTGCTATTGTAGTGAGGCTATGACTGCAATACAGTGCCCATATAAGGGTAATTGCAATAATTCATTACAATTTAAATATAGCAAGTGATGAACCAGAGTGATGAAATAATGTGGTCCTTATTAGGTGAAAATATGGCAAATAAAATGAAGACAATCACTTAGTAGTTGGAGCTTTTTATTTTATTTGATTAGTGTATTTGAAAAGACGTGTAAAATACTCACAGTTATTCTAGACTGTTCATTTTCATCTGCGGTTATATGATATATGATGATGATTAATATAGACAACGTAGTAAATATGCAAAAGAAATAGCACGGCACACATCCACCATTAACGATTCCCACATGGCAGTAATCCACAACCTACACTGAAATAAGTACATGTAACAAAAACACATGCAGAGAATGGAAGGACAAAGAGAGACAACAAGATGGCAACCAAAATACAACTCCAAATATCCAATATGATGAGTCATATCAGAAGTGAATTCCTGTGACGTCCTTTTCTTCAAATGTCAACGATACGATCTCCTCTTATTGTACCTCTGATCGTCTGACTGGTTGTTCTCTGCATGAGTAATGTTGTTGAAAAGGTCAATTCTGAAAAGATAAAGATGTTATCAAGTTTTCCCAGCTCAATAATTGATTGACAGCTGTGAAAGCTGTATATTTCCACATGTCAAACCTGGAAATATACACCATAAATAACAATTCAAATTACTGGGGCACATGGATAGAACAAAGCCATCGTTAATGTTATTTGTAAATGTGCTTTATTCTTCTTTATTCTCCTATTAAAAGAATACTATAATGAATACATATACTGCAGATGCCGTATATAATTGGATCTCTCAGATCTTAGTGTCTCATTCCATTCCATGTGTTAATAGCTATTAACATGAAAAACCTCACATCACACAAATATGTATTCTCTTTCTTTTACCCTGTTTCTACAAAAAATAATGATGCTTTTATTTCTAACACGTCAGTCAGTCGGTTCAAATGAATAAGCATCTCTCTCTGTTTTTATACTGAGTCTCTGAGCAGGAAGAAGGTGTTGAATTCCTGGCGGCCTCTGGTGGCTCAATTCTCACACTGCATGCAGTGCTGGGTGGTGCTGGTTTAAATGTCAGAACTGGATCCCTATAATCAAGTATGTATGTCCGATAGGTTTGGGATATGAAAATGTCATCCTACTGCCAGACTCCAGAGACCTGAAATAACAAATGAATACATTAGGCCCACGAGAACATTTAGACAAAAAGTATCAAAACACATAGAAGGAAATGTTGTGTTTTGCACTTCAAACATGGTATGCTTTTTGTTCTTATTGAGGGGAGTAGTGCTTCAGTTACATTCCACTTCTGACAACACCATGAACTACTCAGACCATGCACACTTGTATAGTGGCATTATGTGTGATCATACTGATCTGGAGCAGGAAGAATTCCATTGATTGTAGATCAAACTTCTCTGCTGAAAGAGGACAGCTGTGATATTTCTTTGCTCAGATGTCTATTTTAAACACTCAACCAAGAGTGAGATGCACTTGGAAATATATTTATTATTAAGGCAGATAAACTGAACTCTTATTCAAACAGACGGTCTCCTTCTATAGTCTGCAGTTAAAACACTTATGAGCAGAGCCTGGGGGGGGGGGGGGATCTTTATAACTGCAGGGACACTGAGCTGCAATGAGGTTGACAAAGCCGGTGAAATGGAGCTGTCTGGAAGAATTATATTCCTCTTGTGAGAAGCAAAACCAGCTTGTAGTCCTTTCATCAGACATATATATATATATATATATATATATATATATATATATATATATATATATATATATATATATATATATATATATATATATATATATTTCTATTGTCTGCTTCTGGAGATCAAAGGAGAGTTGTGCTTTTTAAAAGATGAGGCATCCATAAAAGCTGCAAAGTATTTTGTGAGAAATGGTGGAGGAGTTATTTGATTTATTTTTAGCTACGCTAGCGGCTCTAGGGATGCCAATGTTGGTCTTTCAGTCCAGACTGAAATATTTCAACAAACTTTGAAAACTTTGTACAGATATGTATGCCCCCCCCCCCCCCCCCCCCAGGTGAAAAATCGATTTTGAGTGAAACTTCTCAACAACTTTTGGACGATTGATGAAATCTGGTTGACACGTTCATGTTCCCCAGGATTAACTGTATTTTCCTGGTACTTTCCATTTAGCACCATTATCAGGTTGAAATTTTAAATTGTTCAAAACTTTGGTTTATGTCCACAAACCTGTAAAGCTGATGACATTCCCATCAACCTCATCTGTACTTTGTGTTTATTGCTAATTAGCAAACGTTAGCTTGGCAACACGCTAATGCAAGACTCTTTGTATTTCATATTCTATTCTGCAGCAAAGGGATTCTTATTTTATCGTGTTGTTTATCTATTGAGCTGAAATTAATTTTAATGGAAGCAATGTGTCACTTTCCTCATAGAAAATTATTGATGTGGTAAAAATTTTAAGTGTGAGAGAGAAACCCCCCCCCCCCCCCCCCCCCCCTCCTCTCCAGAGCCATATAAAATATGCATTTACAGCACAGTATTGATAATCCCTGTGAAAACATATGGTTGATCGATTCTTGTGTGCGATTTCTTTATGACATTTTTGATTGCAGAGCAGAAATTATTGATCACGACTGACCGTTTCACGTCTCGACATAAAATGTGCTTTTGAACTGAATGGCTTAAGAACCATTAAAGCGAGGTTTTAACGCTCCCAGCAGAGAGAATACATGGAGGAAAATAAAATAAATTGGAATAAGTCGGATGACTTAGATGTCATCTAACAGCATGTGCTGAGAAGACACACAGTGTCTTATGTTCTACAGGAAATAAATAAATACATAAATCTATCATCTGCCTATTTATAACATAACGTCAAACCTAGCAAATGAAGAAGATGTTCAATTCCAAATAATAAATAATATTCTGCTTGTAGATAACCAAAAAAAAGGGGACAAATTGAAATGTTAAGGTAAATTGCCCTCTAATAAATGTTCCTTATTCTCCATGTCCGGTTTGCTTAAAATGCATTTATGACAAATGAAGCATTCCCAAATGTTCACACTTTTAATAGAATATAGAGTGCAGATGTTCAACAGTGAGTGTAGTTCTTTAAAATACACATAGACACACTACATAGTTAAATACACAGCTTTTACACAGTGACAGGGACACTATCAGTTAGAGATATGGAGAACCAGGCTTCTACGTAACCCAGAGGAAGCATGCATGAGCACTGCTGCAAGATTATCAATCTATTGGTCGCATAAAAGATTATTCAAGGAGCGCTCCCATGTTCTTCTGCATTGCCTTATGCAGCAGTGACACACACGATACTCATAGATACAATCTCAAATGCAATTAGATATAATTGTAGAAACATATGCAGAACATATACCTCGCTTTTCTTACCATCTCGGCCTGTTTTGATTATTAAAGTGCACATCTAGCCTTCATTCACATGTGTTTTATAATGACCCACGTTTTTATGCTATCCACATTTATGAATAAAAAGTTGCTAGGGTGAGAGTTAATGTTCCAGTTAATACTATTATTAAAGCAATGGCTTAATGTCTCAATGGTTCCTGTGAACTCTAGATTGAATGTATATTATTCTGGAAAATCTTTCATCCAAAATAAATGAACACAATCAAAGAGCAAAGCTCATGTGGACTGTTTTTACGACAACCTCATGAATGGGCTGAAATATTGTGGAAGTGATCAAACTCTAATGACGTTCGCACAAACACATACAAAGGCTCATTCAGTCCATGGATATATGAGGCACATATACAGCTGCGTACATCTTCTCCACCACTTTAGTATAGAGCACAGGATGAAAGCTCAGGCCGTCTCATAGCAACCTCCCCTATTGAAGGCGGTCTCTGATGCTGATAACCCTCTGGTTCTATAGGACTGGATATTAAAGGTTTAGCAGGGTGGGAGAAAAAAAAATCAATACATCAGGAAACACAAATTATATTGTCTCGAGTCTATATTTTCCCATAGTCGTATACTGTATGTGGTATTGAGATGAGAAGACTCTTTAGAAATCAAGCCTCGATGATTGGATTTGTGATGAAGAGCATTAGCTCACGAGTCATAGCTATATATATATATATATATATATATATATACACAGCACAGTGAGGCTTTATGACGCTTACCATCAATACATTCGGAGTATTACGTGGAGGAAATGCTATTCCAATACGTGTAGGGTGAATAAACTCTCTAAGTGTGCAATGTGTTCATACTGAAAACGAGATTAAAAAAACATTCATACTAAAGTGAGTGTGGTGCTGATGGGCCGTTGTGTCCCACAGTTCAAGCTGCAATAAAAATAAAATAAAAGAAAGCTCTTGATGGCTGGAAAAAGTATTCTAGGGAATACAGTAAAGATAATGACGGAGTCGCCTTAACTGAATGAGTTTAAAGGCCCCTCCGAGCACATCCACACAGGTGTTATCAATTACTCTGGCTGATTAAACCTCTGCTCCAACACAAGCAGGTGCAAAAAAAAAGAGAAAAAAAGCTAATAGTCAGTGAAGCACAGCGTAAGCACATTCCACAGTCCTGAGAGGAGCTCTAATCAAGATAGATAAGTGATCACACCTGTGGGGCCTTTCATCAACATTCTTGCTCCAATAGGAATTAATGTTGTGGGAATGTTTTACGGTTGGACAAATATTGAATTTGTTTCGGTGTCATTTTCTATAGGAGCATGCTGCGGTTAAATAAAGTATTCAAGGAGGCGCGTCTTTAACAGCAGGTGTTCAAATCTCTGACGCTCAGTTTAATCCAGAACGTTTATTCATTAGTTCATCATGCATGTTTCTCCATGTCTCAAACTGTCTTGTCATTTTCCGACCCAGCTTCTAACCCCCTTTCCTACCAGTTGCACCACCTGACCTGCTTCTCCCACTAGCTCAACTGCTTCCCATCTCCCTGATTCATCGGACCGTGACCGTCGATACGCACTGGGGCGGTTTGCAGCTGAGTGTGAGGCGGTCGGGATGAGTCGGCACCACCAAGTCTGAGGCTGTGGTTCTCTGCTGGAGTAAGGGTGCCTTGTTCTAATGGGAGTGAGCATGCTGCTCCAAGTGAGGGAGTTCTCCAAGGAAGTACCTCTGGGTCTTGTTTTGGTGCAGTAATGCCGGTGTTGTACCAGACTACCGTGGTAAAAAGTGAGCTGAGCTGGAAGATAAAGGTTTCGATTCAACAGTCAATCTATATGTTCTAGTCCTAACCTAATAAAATTATCTTTGAAGAAACTTACTAGTATCTGTTTTCTACAGGACATAAGTGCTCTAAACCTTATTATATTCAGTTTATCAGATACTTTTAATGATGCCACATAATGTAGCATAAATGTATTTCTTTAAATCTCATTCACGCTTTTTCTATTCCCACCTGAGAGGCTCTCTTTACATTTGTGTTTGTTAATGATGAACATCGACCATCTTATATAATCACACCTGTAACTGTCATACATTTTCTCATACAAATTCACACACAACATGGCTTTGATGGGCTTCTTTGCCAGAGGCCCCTCTGAGTCATGTGTGTATATGTATTTATGATTATTTCATTATTTACGAAGTGCTTAGAGTTAACTACTAGAGAACTGATAACTCCGAGCGTACACCTTAAGTTGAACGCACCATTAAATTCTGTTCTGCCCGCCCATTTGTGGTCACATGACGCACTAATATCGATTTTTAATGGTCCCTGCCACCTGTCAATCACAAAGTCACCACGTGGTTGATAATAACATGGGTGGGCTCGAGGGGGCGGTGGTGGACTGTCAGCGGTGATTCGGAAGTATGTAGTCTAGTCACGCATTAATAAAGTTGAGTAATGAGTCATCACGCAGGTTTCAACGTTAAAGTGTACGTTAAAAAAACTGCGTCAGAGTAACAGAACCGGAGCTCGACAGGTGCACTTTGGTAGCGCGCGTGAGAGAGACGTTAGCTAAGTTAGCTTAGTAGTAGCCTTCAGGAAGAAGTGTCACCGCCTGCACCACAGAGACGAGCAGAGCCCGGCTGTGCCCATGGCTGCCCTCGGTAACTCCGGGGCCACTTCCAGCCCGATGGTGGTCTTGGCTCCGAAGACCAAAACAAAAAAGAAACATTTCGTGCAGCAGAAGGTGAAAGTGTTTCGAGCCAGCGACCCCGTCCTGAGCGTCTTCATGTGGGGCGTCAATCACTCGGTGAGTCGGTCTGAAGCTAAGTGAATGCTAATGTATGTGTGTGTGTCTCATGTAAATGTAGCTTAGCTTAGTTAGCAGTTAGCGTTAGCAAGTGAGCCAGGTGGTAGAGTTATACTAAAATGTGTGACCTGTCAGATTCTGACTTTGTCTCACCTAGACACCTGTTACACTGTTGTAGTTAACAGCTAACAAAATGCTATTAAAATGCTATGGACTTTAGTAACTTTAGCAACTTAAAACTAAGTTGGGGACTTTGCTGAAAGAAATTGTGGAGTACTAATATCTTAGCGTTATATTGAATCTGAAGGAATGCAGTAACCTTCTAGTAGGTGCAGTGGTGGAATGTAACTTTAACTTACTAGGTAAGTTTACTCAAGTACTTTACTGAAGTGCAATTTTGATCTAACTTACTTGAGTATTTCTATTTTGTCTCTACGACATTTGGACGCCAATATTGTACTTTTTACTCCCCTACGTCTATTTGACATCATCAGCTACCAGTTACTTTATAGATTCACATTATTAATACAAACACGAATTGACTATTAAATTACATTATAGTTAAGGATTGAGTGACCCAGCAGTAGTTTAAATGTACTCCACCTTTACCAGCTGCAACAATAACGTGATGTTCACATTAATGCATCAATAAATATATTTTTATGATTCTGAAATTAGTAATTGATTAATTTTACCTTTTTTTTAAAGTATATTTTTTAATGTAGATTACTTGTAACGGAGCATATTTAAGCTGTAATGCTGCTATTTTTACTTGGTCTGAGAGCTTCTTCCCCCACTGAACAAGTGTAACATTATGTAACGTTAAACTACTCTTCAGCTGTTGGACTGTTCCCTTCTTTCTTTCAGATCAATGATCTAAACCAGGTGCCCGTTCCTGTCATGCTGCTGCCCGATGACTTTAAAGCTAACACTAAGATCAAAGTCAACAACCACCTCTTTAACAAGTAAGACACAGACAGACGTTGTCAGACCTGAAGCAGGTTTGGTTGAAATGTAAATAACAGGCACTGTCTTGTCTCTCGTTACCCCAAAGTTCAGAACAGAAGATCATAAACGGATAACAGAGTCCTGTGTTGGACGGAAGAATTAGACACATTGTTTAATAATTTGTGAAAGGGCATGTGAAAGGTCTGTCTGTGTCTTCAGCCAGCTTCTTCTACTTTTGCAGAGAAAATCTTCCAGGACATTTCAAGTTCAAAGAGTACTGTCCTCAGGTCTTCCGAAATCTAAGGGAACGGTTTGGTATTGAGGATCTGGACTATCAGGTATGTGATGGACTGATGTACACCCTATATCTTTTTCTAATGTATGTGATGTCAATTTTGACAAAAATCTCTTTAAAATAATTCAGATTTAATCTAATAGGTAGATAATCTCTAATCTTAGTTGTCTGCTTCCTTGTCCAGGTTTCGTTGACCCGCAGCCCCCCGGTGAGGAGTGTAGAGGACCAGGGAGAGGGTCTGCTCCTCAACTCCTACGACCGGACGCTGGTCATCAAGCAAATCTCCAGCGAGGATGTTGCAGACATGCACGGCATCCTGTCTGAGTACCACCAGGTAAGGTCTGATGGCTAAAGGAAAAGTCTGGCGATATTCTCTCCTTTTCTTTCTGTCAACAAATCTCTTGAAAAGCCCAAAATCTATATAGTGTGTTAGTGCGCCTCTCAATACTTTAAGACTTCATTGCCATGTCTGAAGACCTGTAAAAACTTGTCACGAGTGTATAATTTCATATAGATTTGGGACAAAACCATTGAAGTAATTTAAGCTATTTTAAACCTGCCGTAGTTTAAGGTGACCGCCGTGATTCCTGTCGGCTCGCTGACCGGCTCTCTCCTGTGTGACTTTAAGAGTTGCATCTACAAGAAGGGCAAACGGAGAGGTTTCTGAACACTGATTTGTTGATGAGGCGTTATCTGATCACGAGGGATGAAGCCTCCAGGGGAGTCAGCTGAAAAGTCTGCAGATTCTGCTTTCTGTCTCGTCCTGCTGGGGAGCTAACGCTAGCTGTCTGCTGATGTCATGATGAAACTGATGTAAACTGATATGGTGTAACCTACTCTATATTTTTGAATATACATAACAATGACCGCTTAAAGTCTTGTTCTTTAAATATATTTCAATCATGTCTTAGTTTTCCTGCATATTGAAAGGGAAAACAAAATCTGTGAATAGTCCTCAAGCTTGTATTTTTAGCTCAGCCCTAGTTTCATTGTTAGGAAAGGTTCCGCAAACAGCTGGGTGTTGTTGATTTTTAGCAAATGCTCTTCAAAGTGGAGGAAATACTGCATTTGTTGGTGGCTATTTTCAGCGATGGATTAATCCACATTTGGCACTCTAGTGCGTCAGGATGCGAGTCTGAGTCAGAATAAACTGTGTGTGTGTGTTCCTGGTAATGAAGGAACATGTCACCCAGTGCCAGAGTGTTGTTAATTGATGGGTTTTTAATCGTCTTTGGGCAACAATGGAGCTTTATTCAAATCTGGACCCAGATCTGACAAGGAGCTGGGTGACATGAGATGTGGTGTAAGTCATAATTGTTGCTGCAGTGAAACTCTATAACTCTATAACTGAACCTCTCGTTGATCATCTTAACTCTGAATCCCTTCTCGCCGTCTGCCTTTTGTTCTTTTAATCTTCCCCTCAGTCGTTCATTAAAGGTTTGCCTGTCGAGCTCCAGACACGCTAACGTCACACGAGGTGACGTTAGCGTGGACACCGGTCTGTCCGTTCCTTACTGCTTCCTCTGAAGGCAACAAATGCAAAACATGTGCGTCTTGTTTACGTCCTAAACGGTGATAAATACTCTCAGAGTTTTGGTGAGGGCGGCTGAGCTTCAGCAGCCGAGTTTGGATACAATCTGACCGGCACCTCCTTATGGACACAACGTGTGGAAGCATTTCGCTTCTTCTTCTTCTTCTTCTTCTTCTTCTTCTTCTTCCGCCCAACATGGGAAAGGGTGAAGCGAATCACACAGTAGATTGCAACTTTTTTCGCCAAAGATTTGTGCCCCTGCTCAGTCAGTGAGAGCCAAGGCTATCGCCCTATGTTGCAACCTTTGGAATCGAGATACAACATTCCATCTCAACGTTTTATACAGACACAGCGATACTCTCACTCTACAGCAAAGCTAAAGTCATGGAATCACTGAGGAAAGCGCGTCGGATAGCAGCAAAAGAAACTGTGTATAAAGTATAGTTTTACCACATGTTCCAGAGAAAGCTCTGGTGCTTATTGCCTATGACAGGATTTAGTTGAAAAGAAGTCTGTTATCTATTTTTGAGGGCAGCTTTTAAATCAAGTGATTCAGAACGTTTTGCTTGAACATCCAAATGAATCAATAATCGTTTTATAGTTGCATCGTAGCTTTCTGAATCTGAAGATTCCCAACCCTACATCACTACAGCACTGAGCTGAGACCATTCCCCTCCCGTCTGTGTCTAAAGCTTCACATCCCACTGACAGAATATCCTCTTTAACCTTCGTTCGGACCTTTTTGCAGCTTTAAAAACATAAAAATACGAGTTCCTGAACTGAGCTCCTCCTGGGGGATTTATTTTTCTGTAGGAGAGGGAAGTCGATACGACAATATATGACTATTTCTAGATTTATACGTCTTGGCGGGAGCAGCAGCAGCAGCAGCGTGGTGCAGTTAGTAGGAAGACGGCAATATATTCTGAGGATGGCTAAACATCTGTCCCGCTGTAGTGCCCTTGAGCAAGACCCTAAATTTGGCTTTAAGGTGCCTCATTCAAACTGAACCTGACCACTAAATGAGAATACAAACACAAAGCACCTCATCATCAAGGTTACGGCTCGGCCGTGCGTACAGAACAAACACTCTGTTATTCCAGTGTTGGCTTATTGAAGATATGCAAATGTGTCCATGTCAACACGTCTGTGTGTGTCAATAGTAGTTTTGTTATAGAGATAAGAGTGACATACTTTTAACCTCTATTTTGTTTGTTTGAGGTTTTACATTAGCTGCCCGGCCTGTTATCCGTGTTCCTGCTCGTGTGGCTGCTTCAGAACTGGATCTCACTTCAGGCTAAACATGCTACCGAGTAAACTTCTGGCTACTTGGAGCTCTTATTGGAATACGCAGCCTACATAGAAGTGGGAGGGAGATGAGGAGAAATGGCAGCTCTGTTTCAGAGTGTCTTCTTTTATTCACTTGGCCCTGAATGAAGTCATTGTTATCAGAGCTCCTGCGTTGGCGTTGCACAGTTCCCCTCATTCACCATGACAGTTTGCAGTGTTCTGCATTGGTCTTCTTGTTATTTAGTGTCAGGGTTACATGTTTGGCATGCTGAACAACTTCTACATATTCAGTGAAATACTGAATTATTTAGATGTTTTTGTTTTTCAGCTGTAAAATAACTGGATGTTGAGATACTGTGCTGAAACGTTTGGGCCAGTCATGGTTGCTTTGCTGCAGAAAGCTCTATCACTGTTGTCGTTTTGGCATTCAGGCGTTATGTGTGACTGTTATGTTTGCAGAATGTTGAGGATCAGGTTTTGTGGTTTCTGGCAGGTGTGGGGATTTCAACCAGCCTTTCAAACAAACATTTTCTCTATTGTTTTTGCACAATTAAAGATAAAGGGCTGTTCTACTGCTAAACCAACCTTCAACAGAAACGGTTCATAGCGTTGATTTAGTGTAATCCAAGATGTGAAACGGTGTGTCATTTTATATTGATATTAACGACCTGAAGTCACTTCATCACAAGGATTCCTGTCCATACAATATTGTCATGAAGTTGTCTTAAAGGGACGGCTACCTTGGTATCAATGATTTGACCATTTTAGACAAATTCATCTCATGTTGTAGTTTACATTTTGTTCATTCTAGGGCTGTCAAAATTGTTAAAAAAAACAACAACACATAGGTGCAAACTATTTAAATATACATTTGTTTGGTATCATGTCCATGAGATGTGTCCTAAATGTCTTTTTGTCAGAGACCCTGTTTGTGGAAAGTGGACTTTTGCTTTTCTAGTCTTCCAACCACTCAAAGCGCTTTAACACTACATGTCATTCACCCATTCACACACATTCATACACTGATGGCAGGGGCTGCCGCTTGTACATTTATTTACACGTTCATACGCTGCAGGCACAGTCGCAAGTTGCTGATGTGGTGAGAAAGACGTGATCTCTGATTTCTGTTTTCACTGGGGCTCCTGGATAACTTACGAGGGGATTGAACCCAGCTCTCTGTGGCGCTGAGTGTTTGTCTACTGGTAGAGGCACAAAACACAAAACCAACCTGTGTTCTGTAGAGTGACGTCTCTCCACATACTGCCCGGTGTGTTTCAGGGGACTCTGAATGAGGGCAGTCTGAAGGGAGTGTCTATTTTAACTGACTGAGCTCAGTTTGAAGTCTAACCTTGATACGCTCACTAATTGCTTTTGCGTTCAAAGTGACCTTTTTTAAACTTCCACCGTCTCGTGTTTTTCCCTTCATCTGTGAATCTCGTCTTTGTACCGCGTTTTACTATTTGTATGTGAAACATTGAGGCTGCCCTTGACGACGGTATGCCACTCTCTGCGCCTGCCATGCAAATTGACCGTAGTTTCCTCTCTGCAGCACATAGTGAAGTGTCATGGCGGCACCCTGCTGCCTCAGTTCCTGGGTATGTACCGTGTGAGCGTGGACAGCGAGGAGACCTACCTGATCGTCATGAGGAACATGTTCAGCCACAGACTGCTCGTTCACAGGAAGTACGACCTGAAGGTGAGGAGGAACTTCACAACAATCGCACACATTCCACTTCTCCTCACTGCTTCACAAAGCAATGAACACGTTAAGTACTAATGAGTTGTCTCTAACACGGCCCTCAGAGGCACTTCACACCTTATTGCTTTCAGAACAGAAGTGACTTCACACTCTTCTGTTTTTGTGTAATAATAATAAAAACCTTTTATTTGTGTAGCACCTTTCATACAAGGAATGCAGCACAAAGTGTTTCATAAAGAAGGAAGAAAGACTAGAATGAGCAGAGAAAAATAAAATAAAACACACCTGATAAAATTAGATTAATAATAGATAGAATGCATGCAAGGTGGAAAATAAAAAGCCACTGAATAATAACAATATTAAATATATTTTATGTTATATTTGCAGCATGCGCATATACTGTACATCAATAAACGCTGCAGCAGCTTCAAAGGGTTTCCATTCTCTTCTAATGTTCTTCTCTTTTCAGTGATCAATGGTGGAGATCTGAATGTTTAAGACAAAAGTATCTTGCTTCTATATTTATAACAATGTGTTGTTGCAGGGCTCTCTGGTGGCTCGTGAAGCAAGTGACAAAGAAAGGGTAAAAGAAGCATGTCGCCGTCTTCATGATGTGTCCCGCTGTCTCTTCCCATGAGTTCTGCTAAAGACGTGTTTTATTTCTCAAAGGGAAAAGAACTCCCTACCTTTAAGGACATGGACTTCAGGAACAATATGCAGAAGGTGTATGTGACGGACGAGCAGAAGGAGAAGTTCATGGAGAAACTCAACAAAGATGTGGAGGTAGGAGACCTGTCCAATGTGATTCTTCACTGTTGTTGCACCATTCTGCCACAAAGTGGCAGCATCGGCACATTAGAGACTCTCCACTCCTGTGACGCCGTTTTGGCAGCAGGAGTGTTGATTTACAATTAAAGATAAATTATAATAACAGAAGATTAATCAGCAGCTAGTTTTACAACCTTTTTTTTTTTTTTTTCTTTTTTTTTAATGCAAAATTTGAACAGGTTCCAACTTCTCCAATGTGCTTTTTTGATAATACGAAAAAACATACAAAACACCAAGAACTGCATGTCTGGAGTTGTTTTTTTGCTATTTACTGATATTTGAAAGACCAAATGATTGACTGTTGAATCAAGAAGAAAATCAGCAGATGAATGGGTGATGAAAATAGCAGTTAGTTGCACCCCTAACTTAAACAATATGGGTTCCCATCTGTGAGATAGCTCTAGGGCTGCAACTCAGTTTCATTTTTAGAACATTTAGACCTACAGTCCAAAGCTCAAAAAAGACATCAAATTGGCGCATTTGCGGAGTTGGAAGCTGTGACTTGTGGTTATATTTGCTTAATAAATTAGTGATTAATTGATTATCACAATGCTTTCTGTGAACCTTGTTGTAAAAGCTTTCTTGATGAATGTCTCCTGTCCCACTGTCCCCAGTTCCTGGTGAGGCTGAAGATCATGGACTACAGCCTGCTGCTCGGTATCCACGATGTGGGTCGAGCTGAGCGGGACGAGGAGGAGGGCGAGGAGGTTTCTAACGAGGAAGAACCGGAGGCCGAGAACGGCCTGGCTCCGGGCGCTACGGTGGGCTCGTACGGCACCTCTCCGGAGGGGATCGCTGGTTACATGTCCTGCTGCAAACCTCTGGGGCCCGGGGAGTTCGACCCCTATGTGGACGTGTACGCCCTCGGGAGCTGCCCAGGTGAACGCGTGGTTTAGGCCACAAAATAAGAATAATGAAACTACAGTTTACATACCAGTGCTCTATTTTTATTTCACTGTTAAATGTTCCTCTAAAAGTCTTCTACATCTGTCTAATATGATATCTTCTCCACTGTCATCAGATCTTCTGAGAAATGCTAATGTACAGTTTCAAAGGCTTTAATCTACATTTCTTACCAGGGAGCTTTAATCGTGAGGACTATTGAGACATGTCCCAATACAAGCCCAATAACATAGCCCTGATTGTTCTTCACCCTCAGGAGCCCCTCAGAGGGAGGTCTACTTCATGGGCCTGATTGACGTACTTACTCAGTACGACACCAAGAAGAAAGCCGCTCATGCAGCAAAAACGGTCAAACACGGGGTGAGTCGCACAAGAGAGGAAGCAAAGGTCTGCTGTCAGTGGTACCTGTGCTACCTCTCACATCTTGTCTTGAATTGTTCAATGTATACTGTTGTTGTTGTTGTTGTTGTTGTTGACTTTTTTCTCTTTTTTTTGTTCTGTGTTGCAGGCCGGTGCTGAAATCTCCACAGTCCACCCCGAGCAGTACGCCAAACGATTTCGCGACTTCATCTTTAACATCCTTGCGTAGCACGAGGCGACGAGCGCCGCCATAAGTCGCTCCAACTTACAGCTATTTTTTTACCGTTGACCAAAAAAATAGTATGCACACGCAGATCACTGTTTAAATGTGGCGATCTGAGATGAGACCACTTGCATTGTAGCAACATAATGTACTACTTCTGATGCATTTATTTATTTTTAAGATGTGAGATGCATTTCTTCTAGATGTGAAGCGGTCTTGAAAGGATGAACTCTGGAGCATTAGGGTACATGGAAACAAACTGCTGCTGATCAGTGTTAGACCACATCAGTGCAAGATCAAACACTAGTTCTCTGTTTTTCTCACCTTCTTCTGATTTTCCCAGGCATGACCTAAACTTAAATGTTGGGGAGTGTGCTTATTTACTTTCTTGACAAAAGTTGATTATGGAGAATAATATCACTCTCATGTGAGTCTGGTAAAGGTTCCCTGTGGAGTTTTCAAAGAAGAACACGGATGTAAACATGATTTTAGGGATTGATTAGGGAAATGTATTCAACATGCTTATTAGAGGATGCAAGCAGTATGTTTTTCAGTGAATTTAAACATAACTTGTGTTTAGGGCTGGGCAATACATCGATATTATTTTGATTTTGGGATATGAGACTAGATATTGTCCCAGATTTTGGATCTCAAAATATGGCATAAATGTCAGTTTTAACGGCTGCATTACAGTAAAGCAATATTGACATCGAGGTCAAAAATATTGTGATATTTCATTTTCTCCACATCGCCCAGCCCTACTTCAGTTTGTTTCCAGGAACACTCCACAGGGCGCCTTTTAATGTGACGCATTAGGACCAGGTGACAGTTAGCTTAGCTTAGCATACAGACTGGAATCAGGGCTAAACAGCTGGCTTAGCTCTGTCCAGACGTAACAAAATGTTGTTTATGAGTAATTATGTAAACCTATACACACACACACACACACACAGCTTAAACAAACTAGATGTAACAATTTAATTAGTGATCTTTAGAGGAGCTGTTTGGCAGATTGTTATTTTAACAGAACCAGGCTAACTGTTTCACCTTGTTTCCAATCCTAATGCTAAACTAAGCTAACCAGCTGCTGACTGTCGATCCTCTCATCTCTCTGTAAGAAAGCAAATCAACCTAGCTCCTAAAACTTTAAACTATTCCTTACATCCTAGAATAATCTTTAGCTGGAAATATGTATTAAAACAATAATGCTAGTCTAGATTCTGCACGTAAGAAATCATATGTATCTGTTGAAGCAGGCCATTTGAATGTTTAGAGTGCCAAATGTGTGGGATCAGAGCTTTACTGTTGCAGGATTTGCATTTTGCATATAATTAACCCGACTGTGTTGGGACGGATACATGAAACACAATTTGAACGGATCAAATAGGATTTCCCACCAAAGCCTCGACTAAATTTGAAAGGAGATGTAAAGAACGGCCTCGTCAATTGAGCTGGTGAACGTGTGGCGTTTGACCGCAGAGCCCGTCGAATAGTTCAGCCTGTAAACACGTTCCTCTTGTAGCTCCCACCGCCTGTACACAGAGCGTGTGACCCACACAGCTGGGCCTGTGTTCATGAAGAGCGACTCGTCCGCATCTTCGGATCAGTCCTGCCTTTTCTAATGAAATACCTTCATGTGTGAGTCTACGTGGCAATACTCCCTGAGAATGAGCCCATCCATCGTTATTCTGGACAGACTGATGTTTTGTGCATTTAAAAATGGCAAATGTGCTACGTGAATCATTGTGATAAGATTTAGACAAATATAGCAATAGAATAGGATCTACTGTCTGTGTATTGTACTGACGTTTGAGATTTAGTGATAAGCAGGGTACCTTGTAACGCATTGTTGACAATAACACTACATTTCAGTAGCTTCTGCAGTAACTCAGTGACGAGCTCTCCTGAACACTGGCCAGGCAGCGTAGCTCCAGTTCACTCTGTATGACGCCTCATCTACTCCATGACTGCACATGTTGTATTTTTGCAAATCCGCTTTTGGACCAAAATATATTTTACAAAGAATTTCTGAAACGTGTTTATCTTGTTGTTTTTGCGTGATGATTCTACCTATGAACTGAGATGCATTTTCCTTCTTTTGCTGATCTTGCTGTCGTCCAACATTTTAGAGATTCAGTCTTTACAAACATTCATGGTCCCCAGAGGACGAATCCTGCTGTTGGATCTTCTGACTTTTTACTCTAGCGCCACCAACGGGTCGATGTCTGTAGTTTTATATGAACATTCTAAACAGCTGTGGGAGGGATTGAGGGATGAGGAACATTTGGAACACAAATTCATGTTCCCCTCAGGATGTACTGAGGGGTTATCCCTCTATCCCTGTGAAACATCAGCATGACGTTCAGCTCAAAGCCTCAGTGCTGCTCGCAGAGCCGTAGACCTTTGTACCGGCAGTAAAACATGTAGTCGGAGGTAGTTTACTGCAAGCTAAGGGGTATTTGTCAGGTCATAAATTAGGCAAACTGTAGGTTTTTGTTATTATAGTTTTAATCAAGCCATGATAACAGTGTTGGGGGGTCTGGGATGTTTTTTTTTGTCTCGCTCTTTCCAGGAGATGTGTTTTTGCTGACTGGCTCCTTCCTGTTTCATCAGAGGAGACAGAATCCGCTGACTGGTTCCTACTTGTTTCACCAGATTTTTTTAAATTTTTTTTTGTATTGATTTAAACAATAGGATGCAGGCAGGATGAGCAGTTAGACAGAAGGAGGCCGTCGTTGAAGAGGTCAGCGAGCTACAAACTGCTGACGATCCGGAGCGGCAGAACACAATGTCCAGGGCAGCAGATTAACCGGTGCGAATCAACACAGACGCTTCTGCTTTTTCTCCGTACGACGCTGACGTCCGCCTCGACCGCAGCGAGGACACATCTGGGCTCAGTGGCACCGTTTTATCAGAAGACACTAAAAGGTTGCACTTTAGCACATTTTCAGACGATCACATGAGGCCACCGTAGTTCAACCGTAAACCGTCTCAATTAAACTAGATCGTGTGTGTGTGTGTGTGTGTGTGTGTGTGTGTGTGTGTGTGAGAGAGAGAGAGGTTAAAGAGCCTTCCTCAGTGATGTGCCCCAGGCTTCCCACCACCTCTGCACATCATTCTCCGTGCCTCCTCAGCTTCCTGGCATTGTTCTCCGCTATGTGGTGCCTGTTTTTATATATATATATATATATATATATATATATATATATATATATATATATATATATATATATATATATATATATATATATATATATATATATATATATATAAACAAACTGATTTATTTTGTTCAGAAGCAGAAACCCAAATGTACTGGGACTCTGATGTGGATCAGTACAGGTGGACCGTGCCCACATAATGTATCTTGCTGTTGTCTATGTGGTGGAAGAAGTACTCAGGTTTTTACTTGGTAAAAGTATCAATACCATGATGTCCAAGTATTCCATTCCAAGTAAAAGTCTTTCATTTGACATCTTCAGTAAAAGTGCAGAATTATTATAATCAAAGTGTACTAAAAAGCATCAAACGTACTTGTTCTGTGAAGTAGTGTTATTATTATTATTATTATTATTATTATTATTATATGCACAGTTAGATTATTAATACTGATGAATCAATTCCCAGGTAGCGGACAGTAGAACTAGTTTCAACGACGTTATAAATGACTACAAGTCAAGTTTAGTCCAAGGTTCCTCGAAAGAGCCACAAAGTAAATCTATGGGATTGTGAGAGTTTATGGGGGAGGAAAGAAGAAGAAAAACAATTCTGATACACAAATGTTTGTTAGTGGACTAGAAGTATAAAGTACCTTAAATGTGTACTTAAATAGGGGTTCAATTTAGAGTTATCAGATGTGAAATCAGTATGTTGGATGGAAACAGTGGTTGTTTTTTTTGAGTTAAGTCTTTCTCTGTTTGTACAAGGTTCTCCCGTTAGTACTGAATGGACATATAGCTGTGTGGGCATCTCTGGACTTCCCCATCAATCCCCACTACTGATTGAGGATATCCTGTTATATCAGTGTGTGTGTGTGTGTCTGTCTGTGTGTCTGTCTGTGTGTGTGTGTGTGTGTGTGTGTGTGTGTGTGTGTGTGTGTGTGTGTGTGTGTGTGTGTGTGTGTGTGTGTGTGTGTGAATGAATGAGAAATGGGAGGGTAGAAACCCTCACCATGAGATAATCCCTCAACGTCAGAGCTGGAACGAGTCGTCTGGTGTCTGCAGGCTTCAAACAGAAAACTCTCCAGAAGACATTCAGGAGGGACTTCAGGAGGGACCTGGCCTCTTCATCACCAGCACACTCATCATCACAACAAGGTACGCTGATCACCAATTCTGTATCTTTTTTTACCACACATTTCTCTATGAAAGAGAAACTCCTCTGATCTTACACATTGAAGTCTGTTTACATGTGTTTGAAAAAAAGTTTAAGAACCTTTTGTGGCTCCAGAGTCGGATAAATTGCCTCGTGTGATGTCACTAGCTGAGTCAGCATCAGTGAAAATGTAAAAAAATCAAAAAAATCAGGGTTTATGAGGTTAGAATGAAGAGTCTACCAGACCCCTGTACCCTGCTCCTCATCAGCTACATTAGACGCCACAAACAAATCAAATGTTGCAATGAGTTGCATTGTGGGTACTGTAGGCACCATGTTGTGACAAGGAAGATGAACTTATATGTTAAAGAAAAGTCCAACAGGGTTGTTATAGAAATCCTGAATCGATGGAATAATCTTTACACATTCACGAGTTATCGTCTTCCAATTTAACTTTCTGCCATCATGTCGAGAAAGTAGTTCCGGCCTGTTTTCTTCAGTCAACTTCAAATGGTTCCAAAAATGTTATAAATTCTATGATTCTCTGACTTTGAGAGAGTTATTCATGCATTTGTTTTCTTTCATAATTCACTCTGTACCTGCTGAAAAAGTATGTTCACGCCTTCAGATCAAAAAAAAAAATAGAGATCACATGACAACCATTTAATTAGACCTCCCTGTGTTGATTGATTTTAAGGTTTAACTCGTCACTTTTTAGGCGCTACACGGTATCTTTCTGCACAACTTTGGTTTGATGTGTTTCTTGTTATTTTGTGAAGCACTTTGTAACCCTGTTCTGAAAGGTGCTATATGAACAAAATTATTTTTGTTTTTAATTATGTATTACTGACAAGGTGTGCTATAAATCGTCAGGAATAACTTTAATCAGAAACAAAGCCAAACTTCCACTCACAGCCCCTCAAAGTGAGACATCTAAACCTTATAAATTCATGTTGCTGGTGGAGAAACGGCTTTCTGCTAATCTGTTGTGGTTTTAGTATCAACCTCTCAAAATCATTTGAGAAACATTTCAACTGAGGAAGTCTGCCACCCTCCTCCTCCCCCTCCTCCTGTTATGTAACGTCTGAAAATATAATCAGATTAACCCCAAAAGTAAATCTCAACTCCAGATACCGAACGGTTTTCCTCTGCTTTTCACTCCAGACCATGAGCGGCCACGAGCACAACCACTCTCTGGACTACTACAATGGCACCCCGTGGTATGTCTATGAGTGCACCCTGCAGCTGGACACTGCTGGAGACTACCGGCGCATCGGCCTCTTCCTGGTCTACCTCTTCATTTTCGTGGTGGGCCTGCTGGAGAACGGGCTGGTCGTCTGGGTCAACTGGCGCCGACGCCACTCGGCCAACGGGGTCCTCTTCTGCATCATCAACGTGAGCCTGTCGGACCTGATGGTGATCGTCATCCTGCCTTTCTTCATGATGGAGGTGACCATGGACAAGGTTTGGCTGTGGGGACGCTTCCTCTGCAAAGTCACCAACCTCATCTATGTGGTCAACTTCTACAGCAGCTCCTTCTTCCTGGCCTTCATGACCCTGGAGCGCTATCTGTCCCTGACCAGACCCTCGTTTCCGGCCTTCTTCCCCGTGGTGGGCCGGCGCCGCTGGGTGCTCTGTGGAGGCCTGTGGGTGCTCTCCTTGTTCCTCGCTCTGATGGAGAATGTCCACGTGGATATCCTGGAGTGGGACGAGCCGGGCTGTTACATGATGCCTGAGCACAACTACACCGAGTGGTTCGTCTCCGTGGCCTTCCTTTGCCTGATCTTCCAGTTCCTGGGCCCCGCTGCCGTCATCGTCGCCTGTAACGTGCTGCTCGCTCGTGCGATTCAAACGGCGCCGGACGTGCACGGCCGGCGGGACGTGTGGCTGGTGCACGTGTACTCCCTGGTGTTCGTCGTGTGCTGGCTGCCCTACCACCTGGTCATGTTCCTGATGATCATAGACGACCTCGACCCGTTCCTCCTCAGCTGCAACACGGTAGAACTCCTCTACTTCTCGTTCAACGTGGTGCAGAGCGTGTCTCTGTTCCACTGCGTCGCCAACCCCATCCTCTACAACTTCCTCAGCAAGAGCTTCCGCAACAACCTGATCAACACTGTGGTGGACTACATACCCAGGGAGGGAACTGCGGACCCGGTGGGAGCAGGGACCCAGCCCAATGGAGGCGGGTTAGACCCGGGGAGGCAACGCAAGTTAAGTAACGCCAGCACCAGCCACTCTGATATTGGATCGTAAAAAAGCCGAGATGAGAAAAGTGAGACGTCAGAACTGAATCATCATCTCACTCTGGTCGTAGACTCATTGTGCTATTTGTTCCGCTACCGATGGGCTCACAGACACCTTCCACTCATAATCCACTTCCTTCTATCATATATCTGATCGCAGTTTTAAAACGGAGGAAGGCGGGACAATGTTTGGTGTGTTGTTGTTGTGTTTTGTTTTTTTTTCACCCTGAAAGCTGCTGAACGCCCACTTATTTTAAAACCTGACGGCACCCAAAGAAAATAGTGCCACACCAGGAATGTGTGTAGACAAATCTGCTGTCAGATAAGAACAATCATCATAACATCTAAAAATGTAACTGTTTCACTTCTTTACAAATCTTAACAGATAAATCATAATTCACACCACTTACTGCTTATTTATCTGTTCCTAGATGCTGTTTCCTACCTGTGATGTAATCGGGGTTAAATGCAATAAAACTCCAGCGAACACTATTTGTATCCATTTAAGCTGCAGACGAGTTTGTGCTTTGTTCTCTTTGACGCAGAGTAGAGCAGTAAACGGACTTGGGGACGTGTTTATTCTACCGAGACACTTTTGCTGTCCTCGCACGAAGCTTTCTCCCTCCTCGCAGACTTTATGACATTAATTTCCATTTTCTGTCATCTGGAATGCGTCACGGTCAACTGTCGAAGCGATAAGAAGGCAGGGGAAAAAAAAGAAAAAGGGGGGGGGGGGGGGGTTGTCGGTCCACTTATGGCACAATGGCAGGAAGAGACCGGGCTTCAGAGAGGGCAGAGGTCACGTGGTCCTGGAAGCAGGAGGTTCACGGTGCTGCGCAGATTTCTGCAAGTTCATCACTGAAATTCTGATGACGGATGGACTTTGTGGTCCGGGACACTTTAGACCAGCGAAGAGCCAAGATTAACCTTCTTCTACAAACTGGTGTTCAGTCGACTCATTGATCTGAAACGTGAACAAATGATTATTGATCTCAGGAGAAACTCCTTCCTGTCCCCTGTAATAATTACGAACATAACCATTGATAGTGTAAAGGAGCACACGAACCTGGGCGCCGTTATTGATTGGAAGCTTTTAATGTGGACAATTGAGCTGCGCTGACATCGTTTCATAAGATTCATTAAGAGAATATCGACCATTTGTGTTCAGTGTTGTCTGTACAAAACGAGAGCAAACTGAACCGGGTCTGAACATGAAGCTGTAGCATGTCCAGGACGCGGACTATAAGAGGCACCCTTATGAACTTGCACCTAATGTCCTTTATAGATTTCCCAAAATTATGCTTTTTATGATGGGCAATTTATCGATTTTGTGACATGAGACTAGATATCGTCTTAGAGTTTGGATATTATAAAATGGCACGAGTGTTGGCATTCCCTGGTTGTAAATGCTGCATTACAGTAAAGTGATGTATTTACTTAACTTATCAGACTGTCCCATTATCTCCCTTCACCCACGTAGCCTTTATATCCACATCACTGAGGATTATTTATCAGAAATCTCACTGTTTATTTTGTAAAAGCACCAATAGTCAACCCTACAATATTGATAATGAGGTATTAGATTTCCTCCATATCGCCCAGCATTACTGTCGTGTTTGATTGCCGCTCTTCTTCTCATATTCTTTGATGCTCTTTGTGCAAAGCAATAAAAGGTTTCATTCATTTCATTTAAACGTTATTAAAAAAAAAAAAAAACAGATTAAAACAGTTTCGGGTTGATAACAGTCTTCCGAGAGGCATTTATTTTATTCTTTTCATGAACAATATTTTTTTTTTTTAAAAAAGCCAACATTCATACAGCTTTAAAAACGGATAACATATAGAGCCGTACAAATAATAAATAGTTATACTGCCGTCATAAATATGAGGTAAGACACAGACTTGTGATGGGCACTTAAATAAACTCTACGGCACAACTGATCACACGCTCTTAACAAATGAATTCAGCATGTGACTGTGTGGCAGAATCTGAAAGCATTCATAACGACAAATAACACGTTTTTTGTTATGTTTAAATGACCGATTAAATCAATCTTTTATGTGACTGGTCCCGTGTCTCTGGAGTGAAAAAAAAAAACAAAAAAAACCTTCAAGACCTTAAAAAAGTGTGAAAATAGTGACTGCAAATATAGGAAAATAATTTCTATGCTACAATGAGGTGCTACGTTAATAATCATCAACCACCGACACGGAACTCAATCCTCATTATTAAGCGGTAAAGATACGGACTTGGATCGGAGGAGATGAACGCTGCCACCAAGTGGCTTCTTCTCGTCTTAGTCCAAAGAGGTCGACTCAGTGAACGGCATCCGACAGATAATATGTCCACTACATTCTACAAGTCTACGTCTATTACAGAGCCGAGGCCAACAATCGATTATCAAACAAAAATGTCATAATTCTCTTTTTGCAGCTTCTGAAATGTGAGGATTCGCTACTTTTCACCTTTTTTTTTTTTTTTTTTTTAATATATATATTATTATAAACTGAATGTCTTTGGGTTTTGGACTGTTGATGAGACAAAACAATTCATTTAAAAAAATGTCACCTTAGTAGAGAGACGACCACTTTTAAAGTTGATTTAACAGTTTACACACTGAAACGATTAATCCATAATCGATAATGAAAACCATTAGTTTCAGCCCTATTCTATTATATATGCAGTATGTGGTCCACGACAACCAGACACAGTGGGAGTGTCAGAGAGAGGTAAAAAGGGACGAGGAGAGGGGGGGGGGGGGGGGGGGTCTCAGGCGTCCACATTGGGCAGCGGCTCTTTAGAATGGTCATTGTACATGAAGGTCTGCTCGATGTTGAAGTCCGGGGGCAGGTGGTCCGTGTGCAGCTCCATGTGCGACGACACCATCTTCAGCGTGGAGAAGAAAAGGCCGCAGACCGTGCAGCGGTACATGAGCGCCCCGGCGTGCGTCTTCAGGTGGCAGATCATGGTGGAGCGCCCTCTGAAGAAGCGCAGGCACACTTTGCACTGGTAGGGTTTCTCCCCGGTGTGGATGCGGAGGTGGTAGGTGAACTCCCCCGAGTGGGCGAAGCATTTACCGCAGTAGCGACACCGGTACCATTTCCCACGGACGCCTGCCGCCCCGACTCCCCCGTCCTGCCCCGAGTTCCCGTTGGTCAGTACCCCGGCGGGCAGGCCGTGTAACGCCCCTTGAAAGAACTTATCCGGCACGCTGAAGCTCATTCCCAGGCCCAGACCCATGTTGCTCATCTTAACGAGGCTGCCGACCTCCCGTTGGGAGGAGGAAGACGGAAGGCACTCCAGAGTCTGGTCCGCTTTACGTTTGCCCAGCCAGCCTTGGGCCCTGGCGCCTCCGACACTCACCAGGGACTCGGTGGTGTGCAGGCTGAGGTGGTACTGAAAGGCGGAGGCGGAGCGGAAAGTCTGCGGGCACAGGAAGCAGTGCAGCTCCTCCACTCCCGGCGCGCCACCTCCCCCGACCCTGCAAGCCCTCAGCGCGGCAAACTGCTCCCTCTCCTTGGCCGCCGCCTCCTCGGCGTGCGCGGTCATGTGTCGGTCCAGCATGGAGCGCTCCACGAAGCAGCGGGCGCAGTGCGGGCAGGTGAAGACGGGCAGAGAGAGGTGGGCGAGGGCGTGCCACAGCAGGGAGCACAAGGAGAGCTGGGGGAGGTGGCACACACCGCAGCTCAGGCTCTGGGGACACACGTGGCTCAGCAGGTGGTCTTTGACCGTCTGTGAAGGAGGAGAAGAAGAAACGTGTGAGTGAACGTGAGATCAGGCTGTGATTCCATATTCATACTTTCTCTGTTTGTGAAATACGTTTTCTGGTCCCAGTTAGACAAACAACGGACGCCTCAACACACTTTCATTTTACCGACTTGACTTATTATTCCAAGAGTAACAAATCACCTGAAGGATCATTTTTGAATCTGCCAATTAATCAATTAATTGTGAAAGTGCCTGTAACGACTGCCTGAAGTCCAAGTTGACTTCTTCTTCTTCTTCTTCTTCAAAAACAGAAGCTACAATAAAGCGAACACATAAGACAAAGAAAAGCCGAACATCATCACGATTAAAAGCTGAAACAAAGGAACGTTTGGTTTTTTTTGCTTGAAAAAAATACTTTCATGATTAAACTATCAGAATGCGTTGCAGATTAATTTTCCTACTATTGAATAATCCTCTCAGCTCTACACCATATACTTTAAATTACTGCGAACAATTTTGCGAAGCATATGCCGTCCATGTTTTGACGGCAGCCATTAATCTTAATTTAGTTCACTGCAGTATTAAAATCAGCTTTCAAAGACTTGAAACCTGCCGAGACTGACAAGAACTCTCAATTAATACTAAATAATAATAATTAATAACAATAAAATAAAGATTCCCTTATTTATGCTCCTACCGTTTGTTTATTTTACTCTTTTTTTTCTTTAATTTGTATTATTCTGACTTGTTTTATCTTGATTTTCCCATTTTTATAGTGTTTTATAACATTATGAATCATTATTACTACACAATTATGTACAAAATTGACCTGAAATTATGTTTTCATTATATATTTTGTATAACGGCATACTCCTCACCAAACACACACATCTAAAATGCCCACTCACCTGGAAGTCCTTGCTGAGGGTCTTGGCGCACGCGGCACACTGCAGCTCGGGGTCGAGGCTCTGGCTGCTGCTGGTCAGCGCCACCTGTGGTATCGTGTAGCTGGAGGCCGTCTGGCGGTGGTGGCGCAGCAGTTTGTTTTGGCTGCAGAACTGCAAGTGGCACATGTCGCAGGTGAAGAGCTGCACGCCGACGTGGGACAGAGAGTGGGCGACACCGGCGTCGCAGTCCGGGAACGAGGCCCCGCACACCCTGCAGAGCCCCAGCTCCGTCAGGTGGGTCTCGGCGTGTCTTCGGATGGCGTCCGGGTCGGCCGAGAGAAGCACGGCGCAGGCTTTACACGGCAGCATGTTCCCCGTCACCTGGAGGGGGGGAAGCATTAATTCTGTTGTGTGGACTTATGTTCACCTGACACATTTCAGTGCTGACGATTTCAAACATTACCTGGCTGCTCGAGCTCCCTCCGTCTCCGTTCTCCACATACACAAGCTCGTCTTCATCCTCCTCCTCATCTCCCTCCTCCATGAAGTTCTCGTCGTCGCTCAGCTCGATGATCTCCCCTGCCAGCTGTCTCCACTGCTCCTCCTCCGTTCCCTCCATGGCTCCGTTTCCTTTCAGAGCCTCCCTCTCCTCCTCCTCTTCCTCCTCCTCCTCCTCCTCATTCTCGCCCTCCTCCACCTTTCCAAACACCAGCCTGCCGTCCCTCTGGACGTCCACCATGCCGCCCTCCACCGACACCACCTGCAGGCTGCTGCCCAGAGGCTCTCCGGAGGACGACGTCGGGGCGCAGGCCTCGGCTCCGAGCTGAGCCGAGGAGTCTGGGAAGGAGCAGGGGTCAGACGGTGCAGCGTCGCTGCTCTGAGGCAGAGAACTTCCTGCGCACTGGGACGCCATCCGTCCATCTCCGTCCTCACAGCCGCCTCCCTCTTCCTCCAGCCCTGGTTCGATCTTCAGCTGGAGAACGGGCCCCGGAGGCAGCACGCCGCCACACTGACCGGAGTGGAGTCCTCCTGGTTGTTGCTGATCTGCTGCCATTTGCCCGTAGCCGATATGAGACTGCACGTCTTCCTCCTTCAGGCCCAGAGACAGAGCCTCGGTGTGAGCTTCATGGCCGCCCCCGGCCGCCCTGGTTTGGAAGAGCGGCGAGGAAGCGGCGGCAGGCGTCGGGGCCGCAGACGAAGACAGAGACGAGCAGGAGGCGGCAGAGGAGCACACGGACGACGCAGAGGCCGCACCGACGGCGGCCACTGTGGACGCGGCAGCGGCGACCATGCTGGAGTTCAGGGCGAGGTCTCCGGGACTCCCCGGTTTACAGTTTGCAGACGCAGAAGCCTGCAGGTCGGGGAAGGTGGCGTGACAGGCCCTCACCAGCTCACTGACGCCCAGCCTCTCGGCCAGCTCGTACAGCACCCCGACATCTATGAGATCGGTCAAGATCTCCCCCGTGTAGACGAAGGTCAGCAGCTTCTCAAAGTTGGCCGGGGAGATGAACTCCAAGGAGAAGGCGGCCGCGGACGAGGACGCGGACGAGGACGGCGCCCGGGCAAACAGGTTACGGAAGTACGTCCCGGCGCAGGCCAGCACCGCTCGGTGCGCCGGGAACGTGCGGTTGCCGACTTGCAGGAACACGTCGCAGTATTGGCGCGACTGGCGGCAGCCGTTGAGCTGAGCGAGCAGGCTGGCAGCGTGGCCGGGACCCTGCAGCTGGATCCTCATCCCTGCTGCAGCTCCTGGTGCGCTACTATCCAACTGCAAGGAGAGGAAGAGGAGTCAGAACAGACAGGTCAGCAGGGCATCTGCACATTTCATAGCACAAATTAAATGAATTAAGACGTTTTTTTTTAATACCTCTAAAGAAGAAAAAAACTAAAACCATTAATGCATCAGAAGAAATCGACAAAGTAGACTACAGTATACACCATTATTGAGTTTGAAGAACTGAATTATTCAGTGCACATTAGCGAACATAACTGCTTTCTCATTAACAAAAACACAAAGCGGTTGACCTGGTCCAGTGGAAAACAATGTCCGCTGCATTTACCACCGAATAAACATAAGAGGGCAATGTGGATACAACCCGGTCACTGCGACCTTTGACCTACAACCACAAAAAAAATGACAATCTCAATTCATTCTCTAAAAGAGCAAAGAGCCTTGGTGGAGCACACAGTTATATTAACCATTTATATTATACTAGATGTGTTGCTTTGAGTGTGCAAAGTACACACAATCCCTTGTATTAAAGAAATACCAGGCAATAAAAAGCATTCTTATCCTCCGATAATAACAATGATGTCCAGGCCTAAGGTCATGCAAAGGAATACAAATACACAGTTTTGAACAAAAATCGCAGTTTTGCAAGTATTACCATCAAACTGTACCAGTAAACGTAGTACTCACTGTGCATTATTCCCCGTCAGTGTTTCACTATCATACATGATGCTTTATTTTTTTTGCATTAATATCACTGCAGCATTAAAGTGTGTGTTGCATTTTAATTGTTGTATCACTGAAAAGTCAACTTTTCACGAGCTCTGCAAAAAACGAGCCCGTTTGTGACGGAGCTGATCCAAGAGCGTTCCTTAAATAGTTGAATTGTCTTAATAGAAGTATGCGATGTCTTTGACAGAGTGGACCTACTCGCAGCGGACACATCATCTCTATTTAGTGTAAAAAAACCAAACACACACATCAGTAGCTGCGACCGACCGCTAGCAAAGCGCACGTTCCAGGATTTTACGACCCATTGTCCCCAGTTTGAATATTTCATGACAAAGTTGTCCCCGAAACCAATCGCTGCCTACTTTCAGCCAGTCGCGTGAAGCGGTCTGCCTCGAGCCGCGTCTCCCTGAACGCGCGTTTATTTACCGGTGCCGGAGCCCGTACTGCTTTACCGGCTCGCCGCGTCATGCTCCTCTCGGGTCCCGGGGTTTTTTTTTTGGTCCCGTTTCCCCGCCGCAGCCATCAAACGGGAGGCCGGGTAAACACGTACTTCGTCTGGGTTAAAATGCGGCTCACAGTCACACAAGGTGTGCTACCGCCACCTAACGAGCAAGCACATAGGTATTGGACTGTTGCGGAAATGGTCAGAACACGAATGGTTCTGGATGTAACATAAGATATGAAGAAATTAATAAAAAAAAAAAAATCTCTCAATTATTCTGCTCCAGAGCAAATGTAATGCATCAACTCAATGGCAGATATGTTCAGCTGAATATGGATAATAAATAATAATAATAATAATAATAATAAATCACCAGGAAACTCCCCCAGTTGATTACTCACATTAAAGGCAATTACATTTGGTTTTACAAGTTTTCTGAAATGTTATGTTTAAATATGCAAATGAGACATTATCAATATTAAATATGTGCTAATTTGCCAAGCCAGGTTCAAAGTTCTTGTTTCATTTTGTTTTAGGTCAAAGGTTTTTTTTATTTTTTATTACTCCATAAATTAGAAAAGACTGTCAACAAATTCAATGTTGCCATGTTTTTAGGAAGAAAATGTGAATCAGACTATGGATGACATATGAACGAAGCTCTAGATATAGAGAGGAATAGTTTGGTGTATGGAAGTGCTACTGAAGAGGAGATTTCTGAACCAGAGTCTGAGGAAAACGTCCTTTAGAGACAGTCATTGTGAGATTCCATACATATTGCACGACACTGCAGGGGAATAGGGCAAACATGCAGGATAACTGATGGATATGAAACCATGAAACGTCTCCAGTCGATTACTTACATTGAGACACTCCTTTTTTGTGTTACAGATTTTATGAAATGTTGTGTTTGAATATGCAAAACGAGGCTTTATCTAATGCTAGCTTTTGGTGCGTTTAGGAGAAATCTACAGGTACAAATATACACAGTATAGCAGTCCTGTAGTAAAATGAACACATGAATGTGTTTTTTTGGATGTTTTCTTTCCACTCGGCTCAAGAATGTTATGGAAGCAAAACAGTCAAAAATTTCAGAATTCATCAGTGCATGAAAAACAACATGTTTAGATCTTAAATATCAGAAACTACAGTTACTCAGTTACAATCAGGAACGTAACAGTCAGAAATCATGGATGCAGACCTAAATTAAGGCAACCACAAAATCAGCCAGAATCATCTAAAAACACATGAAAAGGCCTCGGAGAGGCTCAAACAAAGTCATCACTAAGATGAAGAAAGTGCATCACATCATCACTCCAGGTCTCAAACCTTTGGGCGTCAATAATCGGTTTATAAAAGACTTATTGTCCCAGAGAACGTATGTATGTAACGTTACTTATGTATAGCACTTTGAAATGTTGTTGGAAGCTGCTAGACACTTTTTTTTTGCATCAGCAAACACTAACAACAGAATCATTTCACCTTAAATCACCGTATTACTAACATGACCGATAAATCAAAAGTTCACTGCGGTTTACAGACAACATGTTGTCTGGTTCTCGCTGTCATGTGTGAGCTCAGCTGAATACAACAGATATTCATAACTTAAATGCAATGCGAGACATTATATTGCAAATCCATTTGAGTAGAGGTAAAAAATATTCTGCATAACAACAAAAAATACCCAAGTACACGTAGGCTAACGGAGTAAAAGTAACACGTTACCATCCACCACTGGATATCTGTCTCTCTGGTTGCTGACTGTCTTCAAATATTAGAGGATTACAGTGAAATAATCAGACTTCCATACGCAGTCAGCTGGGGGCATTTTCACCCAATTTGTATTTAAGACCTTTGTTACTTTAAATACTTTGTTTGTTTATTAAGCTCTCCATTAGCTTTTTGCATCGCAGCAGCTTTTCTTTCTGGGGTACACAAATACTCACTCACACTACTCATCACAATACACCAATAACACATCCTAAATCACGTCCACTGCAAATCAAACAACAATTGAATTAATGCAAACACAAAGGAAATAGGCTTCGACTGAAACTACTATGATCAAACTAATAAATACCATCATTTTACATATATTACCCATCAAACCCGTGAATAACAAGAATACTTAATTATTAAAGTCAAAGAAAAGAAAAACGATCATCAGAGGTACATAAATAAGCTGGTAATCTAACCTCCCTCCCTCCAACACGAGCAGATGTTGTGTGGTATCCATTTGTGTTTCCGTGTTCATACTCTCGAGTTTACAGTTGATGGACTGTTCATTCCAACAAGAAGCTAACGGAGCGTAGCCACCTCTTTAGACACATTACAGCAACTCTGCTCACTAGACGCTAAATCAGACATTTACAATTCTGTCGTGATAAAAACCCTCCTCTTTTTAAATGTAGCCGTGTCATTGGTATCGGTGTGATTTACCCATTTAAAAGACGTGTCCAGGTGTCGAAGACTCCTCTCTTTTCACTATGTTTTCAAAGGGGTTCTGGTGGTCGTCCACGGATATAATTTACAACCCCTCTGATCGTCCGTCGCATTTTTGTGACGTATGTCAACAAAAGATCATCGCAGGCGCTCCCTACAGTCTGGATGAGGTACTGCAGGGGAAGGGGTTCAAAGTTTAGACAGGATGGCGTGAATCAACGACAGTGGAGGGAAGTAACTAGTACGTAAGTACTGTGAGGAAGTACTTTATATACTTATATATATCCATTAAATATGACTTTGTACTTCTACTTCTACACTACAATTAAGAGGGACATGTTGAAGAGGCTCTTCAATGTATAGGTGAGAAACGTAACGTTAAACAATATAACAATTGATTTGAAACAAATTGGCTTCACATTGATGAACTCCAACATTATAATTCTCTTACATGTATTTTTTGAATGATAAAAACATAATAATATAATATTCTACAGTATAATAAAGGACCCATTCTGCACAATGGGCTCTTGAATGTGTAAAGCACATTTAGCTGATAATGCTTCTATACTTTTATTTAAGTGAAAGTGTCACTTAAGTACAAGGGTTCAAGACCTCAGGACCCGGGCCGCTCGGATTCTGAGTACTTCTGCCATGAGTAGAAAAAGTAGGCTACCAATATATTAATGAAAAAAACCCCACTTTATTACAAGTGCTGTATTCAAAATCCTACTTGAGTAAAGGTACATCAGTATTAATCAGCAAAATGTACTCAAAAGAGAAAGTAGGCTACATCCGCAGTAAAATATTCATAGAATAGAACGTGTTATATTATTTATCATTTAAACTGATTAAGCACTGTTGTAGTTCATCAAGGTGGCGGTTGTGTTATTTACTTTTTATACAATTAGGTAGTTTAGTCCAGTGGTTCCTAATCTAAGGTTAAGATCCACTACAAATGTCACAATATCAATCTCAGGTAGTGAGGTGATTAATGGAGAGCCAGAAGAAAAAAATATAGTATTTATTTTACTTTTTCAGGCTTTTTTGTAAGGTTTTAACAATTATTTAAATGACATCATCTGAGAAGTTTTGGGGGGAAAACGTCTCTTTGGTGGAACTGTTAACAACTCATCTGAAATGATCAAGGCGCAACACTAGAAATGAATTTATACAGTGTCATGTACCCCAGCTGAACAAAACAGTCTCACAATCGTAATTAACAATTATTAACCATTCAACTATCGACTTAAGTTTTAACTTAATGCTTTTATTTAAGTTTTTACACACTAAAGTTGTGAAAACTCCCATTCTCATCCCGAACTAAAATTAACCGGAAATTATGCAGGTTAGTTTATCCGCGATGCCAGGAGACCGTTGTTAGCCATGTTGTAAGTAGTTGCCCTGTGTAACATTTTTGAGCTTTGTTAAAGTTAAGTAACAGTTGTAACTAGCGGGTTAATCAAAGCAGTTATTTAAATTGAGCAGTTGACATATTAGAGTGAACCCGTTTTCCCGAAGAAGCCAGGAGGCTGCCAGAAGTTCCGGTTTAATCCTAATTAGTTGCTATGGTTGCACTTCACGTGCGGTTAGCTAACGTTAGCTCCTCTGTCCAGTTTAGCTAGTTTTGTTGTGTGTTAGCAACAAAGTTATTTCAATTTAAAGCCTTTTCTTGAATTTTTGAGACGTTTGTGAATATTAAGAGCTTAAATGTGAATGTATTTGATGTTTGAAGTGTGACTTTCATATTATTCACTCTGTTACTGTGGGAGAAAACCCTCAGCTGGGCCACGTGTCTCATTTATAACCGTTGCATTCGCACAAAACGAGGTATGAAAGACGCCACTTTCCATGCAAAAGTTGTTATCCATCAAAACAAATTTGAGGGAAAATGTACGCACCTGTATGGAAACACTGACCGCTAATTATTTCATTGTTTTGTAATTGTATTCTTACACGTTAATATCAGTTTTCTAAACATTCATACCATAAACATTCAAACCAGCATTGTTTTTTCTGCTTGTGCTAGTGAGCCATAACTATTCCATAAGCACCTTTCATTTGTAAAAAAAAAATATATATAAATAAATTCAAATCAAAATCCACTCAATATTTCATCAGCGCTGTCTGCACCCAGGTGTGCACAGGAGAGGACTACTGACACTACGGTCAGCTGTGGAGCGCACCATGCAGGTTAAATCATTATCACTGGTTGATAACAAGATAACATCAAATAGCATCAATAATACCTTCAAATACTGTGCAAATATCACCAAGTGTCATTTTAGATTTCATATTTGTGTGTAAAATCCCTGCACTGAACACAGCTTTATTTTTTTAATTCATGCTTTATTCCATAGGGACAGATACAGCATACAGACAATCTGAAAACAACTAAGTATCAGAGTGCACTGGAGGCAACATTGTGGTTGTCGCCTCCCCCGGCACATTTTCACCGCCCGCACATGTGGATTGTGAAAATTAGCAAAGCCTGGAGATAAAGCCAGTGACCGCACAGTCGCTACACTCCATCATCCTCATAATGAGTCCTCATCATGATGCAGGCCAAGCTCACCACAACAAATCTTAAATAGATAAATAAGATGTGTTTCAAATAATACCCCACGGCGAGGGATACACTGATTGTCGCAATCATTTTGGAAGCAATCAGTCTGATTGCTGTAAACATGTACGTATTGCGGTGACAATTGCAATGCAGCATGATGGACGAGCATTGTCAGAGGACTGCGTGACTCGAATAATTAGGGTGTTCAGGCGCCTCGATTCCTGTGTCAGAAAAATTCCTTTTCTTGTTCTTCCTCTATAGTTGCCGTGATTCACAGTTTAAGAACCACGGATCAGCAGGCTCATTGCTATTAATCAACATTCATGCTTTGCATGACCTTTTATAGTTGATTGTGGGTGTGTAGAGGGATGTGTGAGGCTGATCCACATGTGCACTTTTCCAAGTTGATTTGGGATTTACTAAAAGGAAATTGAGCACAGGCAGACACACGCATGGTTTGGGTGCGTTCATTTTCTCATTTGTGCCGATAAGCAAACATTTAGTGAGCATCCTACGCACTGTTTTATGAATGACACCCAAGATGATTTCAAGTCCTCTACCACGCTGGTTTCAATCAACACACAGATTCAGTTCAATATGAAAGGAGTCTACTGTCAAATCAAACATGTACATGTAAACCGAGCTGCTCCATGGAGCGACTGGTTTTCCTTAGCTTAGTTTTAAGTCCCCTGCTACTGTTTCTACCCCTATCTGTTACTCTCTGCTATATGCTCCACCTTTTATCTTCTCTTGGGGTTTTTCCACCGTCCACCGTGACTAATGGTTTCTACTTCCTTTAGTGCTGGCCTCACATGCATTTGATACGCGGAGCTAATGGTTTCTACTTTCTTTAGTGCTGGCCTCACATGCATTTGATACGCGGAACTAATGGTGTTTAGATTCTTGAGCATTATTGTCACTATTCAAGACGTTATTTCTTACAATGTGTCCATGGCAACAAAAAAACAAATGGTATAAAAAGATAAACTCGTAATGGGTTCGTGCACAAAGTATAATTGATTTGCCATTGTTGACGTTGTATAATGAACATTGTCAGTTTAGGGTTATTGCCTAATCTCATTGGTCTACTTGTGTAAAATGCAAATGTATTCTGCTACGTGTGAGTTCGTTCTTTAACAGCCGATGCTGCCTAAACGCGGTTAATGCTTGGCCTGTGCTGTTGTTGCATTGAATGAACACATGCAATGCTGAACTGACATTGTTCATTTTTAATATGCTAAGTATTTGCATTCACTCAGCGCTTATACTCTGATGTTATGTTCTCATATGATATTGTACAACATAAGAGAAACATTTAGGGAATTTGAAGGAAAGTGGAACAGAGACTAAATGCTTGTTTTTTATGCAGGTCAGGCCTTTTATGACGGAGGAGATCCAGAGAAGAAGATCCAACGACTCCAGTAGATGGAGCCCAGTGTTTGATTTCCCCAAACTGCCAGTGAAACAACCAGATCACCTTTCTGCTCTGTGGTAGGACCGTGCCGGTCACTCGCTCCAACATGCTTAGATATCACACTCTGACTCATCAGACTTTGACAGATCAGACTTCGATTTGATCTGAACTCAAACAAAGTCTGACCACTGTTCCTTATGGTTATCAGACGCTGACTTTGAAGTTACTTGAAACTGTGGAGAAATCCCACATTAAGGACAAATACGCTCATGACTCGATCACCAAACCAAGCTTCTTTAATAAAGGACAATTTTTATTTTTGGTATTCACAAGCAAACTAAAGTTGCATTTAACTGAATTACCTTGTGTTGCCGTGTTATTATTAATTACATATGGTTATTACGCACCCTGAAGCGAGGTGTATTCACCCAGTAGCGCTACAGACACATGCCAAAAAGGTTGGACTCCTCTGGTTTAATTCTTTAATTTGTATCTTATTTGTATCTGCTAGCATGGCTAAAAGCATGCTATGAACAGAACTGCAGCAGACACACAAAGACAAAAAAAAAAACAACAACAACACGAATGATCCTAATAATGCTAATTAAAAAAAGTTTATTTGATTTCGGTAACCATTTTTTTTTTTTTTTAGCTCATGACAGATTCACACGACCCACAAAGTGTCAGAAATAACGATGACACCTGCAGCTCTTCATACTTCACTGTAAACTCATGGGATGGACCTACACAACGGTAACATGAACATGAACAATGTCTTTATGTCGTTTAGCCGTCCCCCCAAAAAAAACTTTAAACAAATAGCCACATGTTTACATTATGTAAAAGCATTTTGTTTACTGGTTTATGCTTTTATGACATGTAGGAGATTAAGAAATTATAAGACAGTGAAAAAAAAAAACATTTTCAAAACTACCAGTAGAAATCATTTACAAAATTCAGTCTTTGATTTTTCTGTTGTGTCTTCGTTACAGAGTTTAACATTAAGTATGTAGTATAGGTACATTTACAGTATATTAAAACGCCATATCTCTGACCTGTGATAGTAACACTGATATAGTTCATATTTCAAACCATTCATTTTTCTAGTCTAAGCAGAATAATTTCAGCTGAATCGTCACTGAAAAACTGTTTATATTGGCCAAACTGGCCTATTTACTGCTGCCGCAGGCACACATAACTAACAACATGACATATTGTAGGTTTTATTTGTAAAGCCAAAGAAAATAATTGCTGTTTTGGTCCAGTCACAACAAATTTGAAGAAAAAAAAGCAGCACCCTCTCGATGTATTGACCGTACAGACATAGTTTGCTCTAAAACTTGTTGCTTTTCATCATCATATTTGGATTATTGCACTTCTTCTGGTGGAAGTGAAACAAGACGCAGTTTGTCTGCTCTAAAATTACAGAAGACAGCCTCAAAGTTCTACTTGAGTCATTTTGAAATGATGTCAAGAACAACACAGTATCTCAGCAACATATCTGTCATCAACAAATTGAATGAATATTGCTTTTAAGTTGTTTGATATGTTCAGTCCTCAGAAAGTATTTTGTATATCCTTCAGTACTACGATATATAGTCCTGTCATTATAGCGCTCCATCGTATCTGGTGTGTTTTTTTTAAAAGGTTTCTAAACGATAAGCATCCTCCAGTCGTCACCAGCCCCCCCCCCCCCCCCCCCCCCCCGCGTGGTGGTATCTTCCGTTTGGCGCTACGACACCCGTTTCCTGGAGCTGGTTCGGCCCAGGCTGGCAGTGCTGGACCGGCGGGAGAGGACGGGTGTGGCAGTGGTGGGGGACGTCTCGCTGGGACAGCCGTGTTGGAGCAAAATATCAATGCAGCCTTTGCTCCCGGTCTTTCTGGCCATCTTCATGGCTGTCTGGCCTTGGTTATCTTTCGCTTTCACGTCAATGCCGTACTGGGAGGGAGAGAGAAAGACAATGTTAACTCATTTAGGGGCTTATTTATAGAGTAAATATTGATTAACGGTAGAACAGTGAAATGCAGCTCTTTGCTATTGAAACGTATATGAGACAAAGCAGGCAAGCATTTTTTGTCTGCAAGACCCGGTCCATTTTTACCAAGATGTTCCAGTAACTGTGGAACCACAGGAACTGGAACTAAGAACTAAAAGCCCCTTTTGCAAAAAATACTGTTCGACCACATCTGAAGAGATGTGCAGATAAGGGTAAATAAAGTAGGTCGACGATTGACTCAGAAAAGAGGAAGCAGCGACACAGAGTCGCGCTGTCCTTCTGTGTATTTGCTGTTGCGTGTCTCTCATGGTATTTTATACCTGGAACTAAATTAACCCCGAGTTCCTCAAAAGGTTCTTGGTCCCTTGGGGAAGCTGCTGCGGTGGAAACACCTTTATTGTCTTCTTTGTGAACTTTATGGGAACTTGAAGGCGACACGGTACATTCACAATGTACAGAGGGCCATGGCATGGCAAGACCATGTCAATGTGATCTATGTGAAACTTTATTATGAAAAATGTTTCTCTACTTTACTTGTCATATAAGAGCAGGTAACAATGCACAATGTAGGGTGAACTATGAGGAATCATAAAAAGGATGGAGGAACCCACCCAGACGAGCAGCTGGGTCATGACTACATCTCCCAGCTGACAAGCAGCGTGCAGGGCCGAGCGAGGCGGCGACGTCTCCCCGGTCAGCTGAGCGTTGATCCGTTCCTTGGTGCTGTGGGCCAGAAGGAGCAGCAGCCTGGGCAGATCCCTCTCGGTCACTGCAGAGAGCAACCACACCGGCATGCTGTCGTCTGGAAGCTGGGGCCCCGGGGACGGCTGAAGAGGCGGCACGAACGCCCGTTGTTCGTACTTCGCGCGAATCCACGACTCTCTTTCCTCACTTGGAAAACAGACGCACAGGAGATTGAGTCACGCATCGGGTGTACTCCAGTTTGAAGACCTGGCGTCTGAGATGTGAACGTATCGGTCATTTCTTGTGTTTAAAGGTTTGCTGTCTTTCATATCTCATGGTTTCGGAGTTTCCCACAAGCGCTTGAATGCACCACCGGGAAGACTTTTTAGCACTCAAAATCAGTATACAACCAGTTAATAAATGGTTTATAATGTAGTTGTAAGCAGATATAAGGACATGTGTTTATTAATGTCTTTGGCATTGACTATAACTCATCATATGAGGCATCTGCTAGTGCATGAACAGATAATGACAGCTGATATAACTCATTCTGTATGAATATCAGTATGAGCCAAGTATCGGACCAATTCTGGGTACTAGTATCAGTTTTGGTGCATCCCTAATATTTACTAATGTATTTATTTATAAATAGTTCTTCACTTATAATCTATATAATAACATAATAATCCACTGATGAAGGCCATGAGATGCTGTTAAAAGTGTCGGAGAAATCTAGTAAGTGGATCTTTTTTTGTCAAACTGACACAAACCAATTCCTGAGAATAAAAGTATAAAATATTGATAAATGTTTTTGCAACACACTTTTAGGACTTTCATGTGTTTATGTGTGACAGCATAATAATAGCTATCACGCTATGATTACATGATCAATAACTCACTGTTAATCCCAGTTACTAATGATTCATAGGATAACTCGGTGACAAACGCATGAATAAACACTCAAAAATGTTCTTTTATCTACTTACAGCTGCATTATAGTGTGTTATTAGCTACCGAGCTAGTGTCTACAAGTAGATTTAAATGCTGTACAAGAATGGACTGAAATTAGTTGCTGTCTGAAAATGCATTAGTCAACCTGTGTTCCTGTAAATGAATGCGCTGATACCCACCGTGTTGCAGTAGGCGTGGGTTTGGTTCGGCCTTGGGTGAAGCTCTCCCAGATGCTGTTGGCCATGTAGTTTCCGATGGCCGCCAGCACTTGCGTGAGCTCCCCCGGCCAGTCGTCCAGGTCCAGCGAGCGGACGCGGGACAGGTGAGTCCCCAGGTTTCGATGGATCCCCGAGCACTCGATGCAGATCAGCGCACCCAGGTTGAGACTGGCCCAGGTGGGATCTGCAGGACAAAGAGAGGAGGGGGACCAGTTACAGGACGCCCATAATCAACTAACACAGGTTATTGAGCAGCTGTGGTGGGATGTAACTAAGTACATTTACTCAAATGCTGTACTTAAGTACAATTTTGGGGTTTTATTTCCGTTTCCAGCTAATTTATACTTCCACTACACTGCAATCCAGAGGCAAATATTATTTGTTTTTTTACTACATACAAGTTACTTTCCAGATTCAACATTGCAACATTAAAGTTCTGAACACATTAATGCATCAATAATTATATTCCAATAATATAAAAAAAATTACTTTCACTTTTGGTACTTAAAGTATATTGTTATGCAGATACTCAAATATTAAATGCATGACTTTTACTTGTGTTTAAGTACTTCTTTCCTGTGGTGTGGCTACGTTTAAAGGATCTAACTAACTTCCTTCACCACTGTTGAGTAGCTATAAACAGAGTGAAGTCCATGACACCACCACAGGCTGTCGATGGGTTATGAGGGGGGGGGGGAGACGCTGAACTCACTTGGTGCTTCACAGTCGACACACAGATGGTTGCCCTTGGCGTTACGGATGGCCTGCAGCGCTACAGCCTCGCTCTGGCTGCTCCTCCGAGCCTGCACAGTTACACACAAACACACATGTCGACATCCTTTATTCATCTGTTCACCTGTGGATTCTCAGTTACTCCTGTTTGGACTAGCCGCCCATGACAGTACGCTTTCGTATCTTCTCCTATGTATTTCTATAAATCACTGAACTATTTCTGTCTGCATCACATTTACCTGTCTAATAGACACACGGCATGCAAGTTTACAGAAGGGAGCTTCCTCTACGGATACATCATTTATAGCTATTTTTTTATTCTGACAAAATATCCTCCTTAGTTATCATATTTGTAGAGTTTGTAGGCCTGGTGAAATTCATCCACCCCATAGGAGTTTATTTTGCTGCCTAAATAGTGCAGTGTTCAACCGTGTCTGGTTAATCAGGACTGTGTGGGTGTGGTTTTATCAGATATGGTTGACGGTGCAAACAGCAACCCCACATCGCTGTCATCAGACTTTGATTCAGATGTCGCTAAACCAATATAAGTGCAGAAAAGCAAAGCAAATGTGTGCTCATGTTGGATCCTGACGCTCACAGTAAGAACCTGATTGAGTAAATAGGATTTTAGGGCCTTTAAAAACGTGTGTACCTTGTTTCTGCCGCTCTCACAGGACTGCAGGCTGGCCAGGATCTGGCTCTCTATAGCCGAAACCCAGGAGTCCCGGTCCTCCAGGCTCTGAGCCTCAAAGTGCCATGTCTGCCCGGTGAACGACACGATGATAAAGTCTGCATTCTCTTCATCTGCGAGTAAAAGGGAAGCACAACAAACTCAGGTCAGATTTGCACGTGTGCAGAGACAGTAATTTAACGGGACATGATGTTATGGGCATTATGAATCCGCAGTCAGGGTGAGAGGTACAAAAAAAAAGAAGCTAAACACGAAAAAGCAATTTTATGGAAGATGAGAACAGAACATTTTGGGGTTATGGCAATAAAAACAAGTCAAATTAACAAGCTAAGCTTGGGATGTCAGATGCAATGAAGAGGAAAATGAAAAGAATGTAAATCAGAGCACAAGCTGATTCAGCTCCATCACCCTCACTTGTTACCTGTTTTATTAATGTTTCTCAAGCTACCAAAGCTCTTTAATTTCCACATTTTGCGTTTGGCTGCAGAGCGAGAGATAAGCACAAGGGGGAAAGAAGAAGAGGAGAAACAGAGAAAGAACAAGAACAAGTGTTAAGAAAAGGCTGCGAAGGAATGTTCGGAGAAAGACGAGCATTAATCTGTATCCTCACAGAAGAGACTTAAGAAAACAGAAAACAGCAGTTGTTTAGAATAACAAAAGCGCGAATCAAATGCTGCTCTTCTTTAAAAAGTTAGTGAAAACTTAATCTGTGTGTTGAGTTACCTTCAGCCTGCCCCACGGCTGCATCTCCCTTCTGATTCATGCTCTTCTTCCTCCGATTCTTCTTCCTGTCGCTCATGGGAGATGACTGGCTGGGATCTTTTCCAGCGAAAGGACCGGCCGCTCCTTCAAGGGCATCTGACATTTGACGCCAAAAAAAAAAATGAGTGGATCATATATTGTGTGTGTATGACAGCATCGAATACAGTCATAGTGGAGCTATGGTCTTTTTGAACTGGTGGCAATGACCGAAAGGCTTTTAGTTCTGGCAGTTCGTACCAACACTTTGTGCTTTGGTGGACAATGAGGAGGAGCACCGCTGAAGTCCTCTGTCTCCTCCTTGAGGGGACAGACCACCAGACCGGTCATCAACCACAGACAGAGTGGCTGGACACAGCTGGGGAACTGAAAGCGAGACGAGGAAGTGAAACGTTTACAGTATGTCAAATTTAAAACAGGAATGAAATCCTGTTTGTTGTTTATTAAAGCTTTGATGCAACGTAATGCAACATATGGTACAAATATTCAGATTCATTAGTTTAGTTATAATTCATTACAAGCAAAAGTCTTGCAAACATTTTTTTACTGAAGAAAAAGTACAGAAGTTTTAGCAACCATTTGTACCAAAAGCAAAAGTGGAAGTACTCGTTATGCAGAATATTTCCTATTTGTGTTACAGTATTATAATACTAGATCAGTATTATTAATGCATTGACGTGTCAGCAGTACTTCAAAGTTGTGGCTGGTAGAGAAGTGAAGTATTTAGAGACGGACCAACACATTGTTGCTGTTGGTCTTTTTCGTGGGATTTGTTAAGTATAGAATAAACGTATCTTTTTAAATGGAAACGTCTGCCCTCAGACCCTCAGTGACAAGAAGAAGTACCTGTACTGGTGCTGTCAGCGGCTGCTGGCTCCTTACTCAGCCCGTTGACTCCGGGTCCAGCGCCGGGGGGGACAGGTGAGGGCCCCGCGGGAGCCACGGCTCTCGGAGGACGTTTCCCGGGAACTTTAACCGTCACGCGCAGCAGGTCGATTTCTTTTCCGTGGATGTTCTGCGTGTAGTCCTGAAATCGATGATATATCACACATAATTAACATTTTCATCAGAAATACAGATGCAACTTTGAGAAGAAGTAATACTTCCTCTTACAAATTATAAGTTAAATTCATAAGAAAGTAAACAGCTTGATATGACCTGTAGCTTATCGTGGCTAATGTTAGCAAACTTTAGATAGAACCTGCTGTTTTTTTCCTTTCTCTGCTTTTTCCTACTTCCATAAAATCATAAAGAATTTAAACGTTAAACTGCTTTACACTTCTACTCCACTACAATTCAGAGGGAATATTTTAGTTCTTACTTCAATTTATCTGACAGCTGGAGTCATTTTGCAGATATATATTTTACAAACAAAACATGCGATCAATTTCTAAAATATGATAACTCTACCATCAATGGTAAGCAAAAGTCTCAAAGCAATTCCTTTGGTCCTGTGTTGAAAACCACTGCGGTTGAAACTAGAGTTAAATCTATCAGATATCATCTCCTCCACAGTAAAGACTCTGAATACTGTGTTTTTACTGCTGCATCGATCCGTCTGTTGGTGTTCTCTTACGCTGGAGCTGGAGTGGTAAGACAGCGGGCCGTTGTTGGACAGGGTGACGTATTTCTTCTTCCACTCCTTATTCAGAGAGCTGCCGCTTCTCTTCCACAGGATGCTCTATCAAAAACAACAACCGAGGTCAAAGCAACAAACGGCGCTCTGAATCTGCCTAAATTTAGAGTCGAGGCAATCTCTTCAAAGTGTGAAGTGGTCCGACAACAATAGCTGAAAGCACAATATTAATAGCACACCCTTGAGAAAGGTTGATACTGATTTTTTTGTACTCTTGCTGCTTATGTAAGATGAAATAATTCATTCCCACCTTGTTGCTGAAGAGGGGAATTGGTACATATTATTGAGCTGCAAGCAAACTGAAGCCTCGATGAAAAGTCGGTTTATTTTGTGTCGTGTTTTGTTGATTTTAACCAAACCTGTTTGATGGGAACGCCCCGCGTGCTGCTCAGGTCTTTAGGATCACCGGACTTCTTATCTGAGTCACGATTCTGAAATATAAATCCAAAAGCAGGGAAGTGTTTAGAAGGTTTCAGCAGAGAGAGAGAGAGAGAGAGAGAGGCAGAGGTGGAGCTGAATGGAGTGAAATGATTATGAGAGATGACGGGAGGCTAAAAGGTGTGAGACACCCGGCAGTTGGCGACGACTGACCTTGAAGAGGGAGGGCCGTCTGGGGATGCTCCTCAGCGAACGCGAGTTGACGCTGCCTCCCCCCTCTCCCTGTGCAACCCGCAGATCTCTGTGGCCGATCACAGGGGTGGAGGGGAGGGAGTAGGCGTAGCCACAACTCGGCCCATTACTGGCCTGAGAGGAGGAGGAGCGAGGGCGCAGGGGGGGGGGAGGACCGCAGTGTCCGGAGACGGGTGTGGATGTTGATGGAGGCATGAGGGAAGAGATGGAGAGAGTGAAAAATGGCATGAAAGATGAAAACCAGGTGAAGTAGATTTACATAAAGAAAAGTGGGTGAAGAGCGACTGCATTTTCCAGCCGTAGTTCATCGTGAACGAGGGAAAGTGCTACTGATGGAGCTGAGATGGATGTGGAGAGTGATGGACGCGCTTTAAGATGGTGTTGAAAATTAGATTTCAGTTTGATAGATGATTTAATAACTTGTTAATGCGTTTAACTGCCCAGAGAGAAAATCCTACTACTGAAAATGTTTTCTTTTCCATAGAATACCTTTTTAAAGACGTAACTGTGTCTCTTCTACTCATCAATACTGAATAGACACAAAAAAAAAGGTGACTATGAAATGCTCCTGAAGCTTTATGTAGGTGAGCAGAAAAAAAAGCCAAAAGAAGACTTTGATCTGTGTCCTGTTTTCATCAGGTCTTACGTAATATCTGTCTAGACAGGGAATAGATTGTGTTTACCCAAACAAAAGAACAATAACAAGTTTCACACCTCAATGTGTTCGTATTCATCGCTCTGATATCTGGTATCCTGTCAGAAATATTTATATGTGTGAATCTGTGCAAAGCAGTGCTGTTAGATGTGACGTCATCATCGTCTACATATTGCAGAAGAAAAGAGGCTGATTAGAATTTATTTCCGGTTTACTTTGCTTTACGACTATGGGGCTTGGTGAAGTATTATTTAATAATTCAAATATTTCTTTAAGAGATCCTGTGTTTGCTGAGAGTATGGAGCAGCGAGCTGCTGACCTAAACCAAAATGATGTACATTTAGGGCAGTAAAAATATAAATACAGTAAGGAGAACTATGTGTTGTATACATTATTCATTGATTTAAGAAGCATAGATGGTCTGCGTGGGCCTTTATTGAGATGAAAGTTAAAGCTGTACATTTTGTCAGCAGAATAAGAAAAGTGAATCTGCTCAGTGTGATATCTCAATACTTTGTTGAGTGAGATTAGAACAAATTAGTTTTGTAAATATGGATGATGAGCCTTAAAGAAAACCTGGCAGGTGAGTAAAAGAGCTTAGTTATTAGAAAGTACAGTACGTAGAGTACATAAAGAAGTGGTGGAAGAAGTATTTAGATCTTTATTTTTATTTATTTTTGTATAAAAATACTCAATAGAAGTAAAAGTCCTGCACTGAATACATCACCTATATCAAATATACTTAAAAGTACCAAAAGTAAAAGTACTCATCATGCAGAATGGCAAATGTTAGAATAATATTATATCACTGGATTCAAATTATTGATGCATTAATGTGTTCATCACTTTAATGTTGCAGTTGGTACATATAATTATAAGTATATAACGTCATATAACTACTTTATATAACATTTTTAATTATATGTAATGATTGATTATTTGATTTATATTTTGTATTAATAATCTGAGTCTGCTAAGTAACTTTTAGTTAGTAAAAAGTACAATATTTGCCACCAAAATGTGTTGCGCAGCAGATGCGTAATATTGAAATAGTGAAATAGAAGCTGTCAGGACGAGGTACCTGTCCAGGGAACGATGCTGATCCAGGAGTGGAGCCTCCAGAGTGACTGGGAGAGTTGGGAAGAGACTTGCAGGCCTGCAGCGCCGCCAGCTTCTTCTGAGCTACAATCTTCTGGGCAGCTGGAAAACACACAGACGTTAAAGTGGTTCACTCATCGGACGTGTGTGTGCGTCACAGATGCTAGCGTTTCCTCCATGCGTTTTGTGTGTATTTAATACTCAACTCACCCTCTGAAAACACTCGATCAACGTTGAACCCGTATGTCGCGCAGGTCTCGTAAAACAGCGAGTGACGCACATCGATGCACAGCTGTCTGGCTCTCTGATCCTCGATCACACGAGGGTTGGTGCTACTGATTTTATCTAAAAAAAAGTGAATAGAAAACTGTAAAATATGATAAAAACAGTACCTCAAAGATCTCTGTAAGCAAGGTTGCAAAGGGTTGGAGAAATTCCAAAGGAAATTAAGCTCAGCAAAAAGTAATGCTCGATATTATGGGATATTTGGGTTATAAGTATGCCTACCTAATTCAATGTAACCATGCGATGCATTCTTCAGCACACTCTTCCATGACATGTGCAGTTAATTTGCCCGCATTCCATTAGATAGGAATTCAGTACGATAACAATCGTCTGCATGCACAATATATTCTCCCATCATATGTGGAGCCCACACTGCTGCCAACATTTCTGCACTGTCTGAGTCTGACTATGTGTTTTCATGTAAGCTTTGGTTATAGTACTGCAGTGACTGTATTATGTATTTGTATGATAATTCAGTTAGATGGTAGCCTAAAGCAAAGTACACAGTATATTGTTTACTGCTGGTTTTTGCTAGCTTACTGTTGCCATGTGGGATGCAGCTCGGATGAGCATGCTAACTGCAGGGTTTCTATTTCCATTGATTATTGTGAAACATTTCTTTTTATTAGAAATTAGTCTGTATTTGACATTGGTTTAGTTCCAGAATAGATCTACACGGCTGTGACCGGTGCTGACCTTGGGTGCCGACCACTATGACTGGGATGTCCGTGCGGTGCGCACTCAGCTGGCTGTACAGCTGGTAGAGCTCCTGGAAGCTGCCCTCGTTCTCCAGACTGAAAACCAGGATCACTGCGTCGACCCAGCTGCTGAACTGAAGGAGGAAGAGGACGATGAAGTCTGCAGGTATTACGGGTTTTGCACGCTAACTCGCTCTCTGTTTCTCACACACGCACCTGGGCATCAGGTGGTCCAGCTTCCTCCCGGATCAGTAATAAATGACTCTGTCCGTCCACCAACACTTCCTTTTTATATCTGCCACCTGACGAGGACAATGAGAGACGAGTTATTCAGCAGCATGACAGATGATGAAGCCACGTATCTCTGAACAAATCAAATTAAATATGACTCTCAGCAAGCACGGGGATGAAAATGTATTTTATAAGAATTGTTATTTATAAACCAAAACATTATAACCAGCATTAAAGGACCAGAGGTGGAGGATGTATTCAGATCATTCACTTTAGTAAAAGTATTATAACCACACTGAAAATATTCTGTTACTAGTAAAAGTCTCGCATGAAAAATATGACTTTAGTAAAAGCATGTAAGTATAATCAGGAAAATGATGCATCATTAGATTATTATTACTCATGCATTAATATAAAAGCAGGATTTTACTGTTGCAATTGGTTGAGATGAAGCTCAACTATTAACTAATGATATTTTAATGATGGATTTATCTGCTGATTATTTTCTCCACTGATCGATTGATTCCTCCTTCAGTTACCCAGAACCCACAGTGACACCTTCCCAATGTTTGCTTTGTCCAACTAACAGTACAAACTGCAACATTATTAGAAATTAATTCAAATTATTAAAAAAAAAAGCAGCAACACTTTCACATTTGTGGAGCTCGAACCATGAAATATTTTTCAATGAAAAAAAGATGATCAAATTAGCTGCCAATAAATGTTCTGTCAATTTATTTTCAATGAATTGTTTCAGTTCTACATTTGCAATATTTCCCACATCATATTTAATGTTGTGCAGTCGAAGCATAAAGCGGCATGAGAATAAAATACTCATTTAAAACATTTAGTTCCATCCCACCACTGTTAAGGACACAATACAGACGATATGTTTTATGTTTCTTACCATCAGACTTCTCAAGTGCAACATAACTGCCGGTGATATATTTGTTCACCAACGCTGACTTGCCGCTTTTCAGACTTCCCAGAATGCCCTAAGAGAAGAAGCGAAGGAAACACAACACCGTTCATTTAGGGTCGGCGGACACGCTGCACGCTCGATGACAGAGTTTCAAATATAGCTCTCAGACAGAATTAAAACACATAGTTCCTCTTCTGAATATGTTTTTGTTCCTATTAGTCATGTTTATTCAGTGGTGAAAGAAGTATTCAGATCCTTTACTTTAGCAAAAGTAGCAATACCACAGTACAAAACTACTTTTTTAATACTATGTAGGTAGCAGTACAAATACAGAAGCACTATCAGCAAAATGTACTTTTATACAATATATTATTCGATTATTATTGCATGTAAGCAGAATTCTAACAGTGTATTTGGTCAATATAGAGCCAGTTGTAACAACTTTACATTCTAATGGGTTGTTTAATTAAATTGATGTTTATACATACGAGTTGATCACAGATAAACTTTATCTGTAAAGTAACTATGGCTGTCAAATAAATGTTGAATAACAACTTCAATATTTCACTGTATAAATGCAGTATAGTGGTAAAATAATAAAGTATAAAGTGGCAGAAAATGGTAATACTCACGTAACTCAAAATGATACTTGAGTAAATGTAATTAGTTACTTTCCACTACTGCATATAGTCTAAATTCCTCATCCTAAGTGTTACTAGACGTGTAGCGTCATCGACTTCTCTAATAGAATGACACAATTGTAAATAAATCCTTCTGTTTCTGACGCAGGTGTTAACCGACTGTGAGTGGTTCAGTATCTGGTGCACTTTGTGCCTCACCAGTCTGAGCTCTGGGATGGATCTGCTCAGGGTCCACTCCTGGCTGTTGGCAATATTTACTAGAGTGAGACAGACAGAGACAAACAGTCAGTGAGGCAGAGATGCAGAGAGAGAGATTCATCATTTTCATCATGTACAGTAAAAAAAAAAAAAAAAGCCACGATAACAGCCTTTCTGTGGGAGAGCAATAAATCACACAGCTGCTGCGTGACCGACAGCCGCAAAGCGCACGTGTGGCCTCGCAGGTCGTCTTAATGAATGCAACCTTTCGGTCACGACGGGGGGGGGGGGGGATCCGACAACATCCAGCCACACCACTCTTTATCCACTTTGCCTCCCCCGTGTGCCACAAATGACGGGCAGCTGTGTGGTGAGTTACTGTGGCCTTTAGTGGATGCTCCAGTTCAGCTGTCACTCAAACATCCAAAGACTCACCTGTGGATTTTAACGGCATCTCCCCTCTGAGCTAGACCTGCAAATAACGATTTCTTTTCTCGATTCTCGGATTAACTGTCGACTTTGACTGTTAAAAAAAAAGCTCATTACCATTTCAGGTGTCTACAAATGTCTTAAAAACGGTATTCAGTTTAAAATGATATAAAAACAGGGAAAATCCTCACATTGGAGAAGCTGGAACCAAAGAATAATTGTCATTTCCACTTGAAAAATGAAAGCATTAATTGATAATCAAAATATTATATGGCAGTATATCATTTCGGCCAGCTGACTAATGGATTAATCGACATCATCTCAGCTCAAAATTGAGACACGTTTTGATGTTGAAGGTTCTTTGGTGTGGCATGAACCCTCACATGCGCACACACACACACACACACACACACACACACACACAGACACACACACACACACACATCAAACAGTATAATAGTCGAGAAGGGTCGGGTTGCACACAGCTGTGCCAACGTCCCTACTGGGGAATAGAAAGGTGGCATGCCCCCAATGTGATGTGACCATCAAAACCAACTGCAGCTTCAGAGGGACGAGGATAAAGAGAAAGCCTGGGGAGAGTCTGAAACTGATTCAGAGACGGAAAAAACATTTTCCAGTTTATTAGGTACATCTAGATAAAACTAATGTATCCTAATACAACAGTCCTGCATTAAATCCTCCCTTCATGAAGGTTATAATGGTCAGTTTGTGTTGAAACTGTTGATTCAACCGTACAATCATTTTGGAGGATGTTTATATATATCGTGGAGAAAATAATAGAAACACATCTGTGTCAGTATAACGCAATACAGTTCAACAGCACCACAAACTGCAGCCTTCAAAGGGATCAATTGAATCAACGCCTCTCTAAAACAAAAACTGACCATTATAACTTTCATGAAGGGAGGAGTTCATGAAATACTGCAGCACTGTTGTATTCGATTGCATTAGTTTTAACTAGGTGTACTTAATAAACTGGAAACTAAGTGTATCTGTTACTTTAAACAGAGTCACTAGCGCCATGCTAGCAGCTCTGTGAGGCTGTTTGTTGGCACAGCTGTGCTTTGAGCTAAATGCTAATATCAGCAGGCTAGCATGCGCACAATGATGTTAACATTCTGTTGTTTAGCACGTTTATTGCTCACTGGGTTAGTTTGGCGAGTTAGCATGCTAACATTTGGTAATCAGCACTAAACATAAAGCACAGTTGAGGCTGATTAGAATGTTGGGATTTTAATCAGAAACTAAAGTAGTGGAAAGAATGTGACCTGATGATGAAAGGCCTATTACTGTTGATAAAAAGTAATTGAGATTCAGCATCTTGAATATATGATATTGAATGCCAATCCATCAATTAGATGTTGAGATATTTCCCTGGATATGTGAAATCTGTGACCTGCTGATGGCGATAGAGGAAAAGTCGGGGGATCATGCTGCTGAAGCTAATTCGGAGCAAAAATTATCAGAAAATGCAAAAGGATTAAATCACAGAAAGACTACAGAGGCGACCGGGAGGTTTTGGCAGACCACAGCGGCCGCCATCCTGGGTGTGAATGTGTGATGTGTCCTTCAAAGACAGATGATGATTAAACTCCTGCTTCTAAATCTATGGAACAACCCAGGCCAACATCACACAGATGCAGCCGGTGATGATGTGCAAGTCCTGCCACACAAACAGACACGCACAGAGAGTTTGTCTATCTTTGTCCGAGTCAAAGCTCTCTTTATGGCTTGCTGCTGTTGTCAACAGTGATCCGACTGTGTGATCCTTCTGCTGCTTCGACCCACAGATTTATACAGAAAGCCAATTATCCACACGCTCTGCTCCAAACCAGTCATGTGTGATCCACTCTGCAAACTCCCACATGTCGCCTGTAGCTCACGTCTAAAACTGCCAATTTTGTGACTTAAATTTTTTTGGTGGGGGGGAATTTTATCCCAATCCTCTCAGTCTGTGTGTCAACGCACACACACACACACACACACACACACAACACCTCCTCCTCCTCCACCCTGTTTCATCAGACTCTGCCTCTGTAGCAGCAGCAGAAGCAGCAGTCCTGCCGGTTGCCATGGCAACACTTCCTCCTGCCCTCAGTATGTGTGTATGTGTGTGTTCAAATATGTGTGTGTGTGTGTGTGTGTGTGTGTGTGTGTGTGCAGTCGGCAGGGCTAGTCTCACTACTTGCGTGTGTAACAGTGTGAATACACAATGAGTGAATGAATCTATAAAACACACACACACACGCGCTCTTTCTTTGAGCAAACATGTTTGTGAGAAAGATGCACTGTTGTAAGCTGCAGCCGTCGACGCGCAGCGAAGAGGACACAACGGCAGCCATGGCGATCCTAAATCTTAGAATGCCACATGAGTGCTTTTGACATGATGATGGAATTTCAATTGAATGCCCGACAGAGACAAAGACAAGAATGAGGGGGAAGGAGAGCAAAAAAAAAAGAAGCCCCATATAGTGGCAGAACATGTAGTGGGTGGAATATCAAAAACAGGATTAGTAATGTTCCTGATTGGCTGTGGATGCACCCTTCCCTGTTTGATGTGGATGAACAAATATCGCCTCATGTCTTTCCCTCTATATGGAAATAAAGCCGAGGCAAAAAAAACAACCGGAGCAGCACAATCCGCCCGTGATCATGTCACCAGCTCCTCTCCCCTTTGGCTTCATTATGAGATTTAAACCCATGCTGGGAACGCTGCTTAAGTGTGTGTATGTGTGAGTGCAGAGATTACCCCTCCAGCGGTGTGAAATCTGCGCACACTCTGAGGGGAATTAGATTAAGTCTGTCCAAGATGATTCTATTGTCAGTTCTCAGATCAAAGAACTCCATCTGTCGTTAATTTGGCTTCGGGAAAATGTTTCTCGACACGTGACGGTATCATAGCCTGTAAATGTATTCTGTGTGGGGTTCTTTAAAAAGATCAACCCCACCCAACCCCATCCCAACTCATTTTGAATGGATGCCTGTGCACAGATGAAGCGGCTCCATGTCTGATAATTGTTTGGCAAAGGAACAGAAGACAGGAGTGTGTCTGATAAGGGTGCGTAGTCGTGGATGTAGTCAACATGAAGGTTTAGAGCGATGAAAGAAGAGGTGAAAGTGATGTTGTGACATCCTACCTTCCTCTTCACTGGAGTCCCTCTGTATATAGACAGGCGGCGCTGCGGAGGATGACCCCGCTGACCCTGAGCTGCTCTTCGTGAAAATGCCACTAATGAACTTGAGCATCTTCCTGTCTTTAGTGGAGCCTCGGTTGCCCTGCTGCGCCTGCTGGGCCAGCCCCAGGTCTTCGGAGAGGCTGTTCAGGTCACTGTTGTCCAGCGTGCGGCTTTTACCTTTGCGTCCTGGTTTGTTGGCCTGGGTGGGAGGTGCAGGTAGGGAGGCCGAACCTGCCTTCAGTCTGTCCTTCCTGGGGATGTCTCTCATCACTGCAGCCATGCAACCTCCAACCTCCAGAGGTATTCCAGCTTGAGCTTCGTCCCGCAGGTCCCTCCAGCCTTCGGGCCTGCTCGCCTCGGCCCATGAGGCCCTGCAGGGACCTGGTGAGCGCGTCGGCATGCGGCAGTCCTTCCGGTCCAGGCTCTGTGCTGAGGTAGGGCTGCGCTCTCTACCGTCCCTGGAGTCGCGACCGCGGGTCGCCACGCTGCTGTGAGACTTCAGCAGACTCACAGGACGCTGTCCCACCGGACGGATAGGGAGGCTGGTCCTGGTCGGGGTGCGGATGGGCTCGACCACCTCTGTTGGAGGTGTGGTGGTCAGTAACGGTGACCTGCATTGCTTTGCTTCTGGGGTGGAGGGAGTCTTCTCGACCTGTATTAAGTCAATCTCTGCAGACTTTGTCTTCTGAACTGTCGCTCTCTCAGCAGGTATGGGGATTGAGAGGTTGCACGGTGGCTTTTCGCTCCCTTTGATCGGGACATCAACAGTAGAGGGCAGTTTATCCTTCAAAGGGCTGAGGGGTTTTCTCTCTCCATCTTTGAGTTCATCGGGTAACTTGCTCCCTTTCACAATAGCAGCATCCTCAGCTCCTTGCGGTTGTCCTGCTCCATTCTCACCTCGAGCCGGAGCTTCACCTTCAGCCTCCACTTTAGCCCCGGCCTCTTCTCCTGCCCTTCCTCCAGGGCCGGCCTCCACCTCCTTCCCCTGGGTGCTGTTCTTGGCCTCCCCTCCATTCTCCTCCACAGCCTCTACTTTGACCAGGGTGAGGGAGATGAGGTAGGTGGTGCGTTGCTGCAGGGCGCCGCCTCCGCTCATGTGGTCAGGCTTCAGTGGACACACAGTAGATGAATGAAACCAGACAGAGCGACATGAACGGCTGACAGTTTGCCAGCGTGTTGGGATGTGAGAGAATCTGGCAGCGCGACTGAGACAAAAAACTTACACGGAGGGAGATTAAGTTTCTCCTTGGAAGATACAGCAGCAGAGCGGCTGTTGGTTTCATCCATCCCCCAAATCCCAATTTCTTTTGTTTCGGATATTAATTTGAGTCACGGAATCCTTCTCTAACTGTAATTTTCATTTCTCTGGAATACAGAAAACAAATCCACTCTTCCGGACAACCTTCAACACACTGTCAGTGCAAGTCCAAGCAGCTCTTTTGTTCCTAGAAAACACCCAATTAAAATCTATCCGCTGCATATGTATGCAGCTACTGTGGCAGATAAATCTTCCTTATGGCGCCTTATTCCTGATGGTAATTATTTACTTGACCTTATTTTTATGTGCAGCACCCCCATCTTATATGTTGCTCAGTCCATCCTCTTCACTCAGAGCAGAAAAAAAAAAAAAAAATCAGGATTCAATTCAGAATAACAACTGCCCCGCATCATACGTCATCAGGAATGTGATCAACAGCAGCTGTAACGTGAAAAAGGTAACGTCTTTAAAAATGCATCAGTGTCACCCTAAAGCAGCATGGCACAGTACACCCAGAGCTGTACGCGGTCCAGTCCGGATCATGGGCTCTCACTTCAAGCCACACATGTGTGTTGACAGATGCATCCATTCAGAGAGCGCAGCGGCAAGAAGGCAGGCAGCCTCGCGGAGACGCACAGGAAGGACATTGACGAGGGCTGAAGGGGATCAGGAGGAGAAGCCAACAGAAGCCCGGGCGGATATCTGGAGATGCATGGCCGAGTCAGGGCGCGTCCGGCCATCACGCCCCTCTCGCTGTCTCCCGGGCAGCCTGTGTCCTCTGAGCGCATTAGGCGGTGAGCAGGACAACACAGAGGAGGCGCTGAGGCGAAGTCACTGCCAAAACGGATCCCCCCCCCCCCCCCTCCCCCCGATAGAGACACCGTCGCACAGCTTCAACGAGTCCAGTCACACACACACATACACACACCCTCACACATGCACAGCTCACACTCTGCGTTTCTCTCTCCTGCACTCACCAACACACCGATAGGAATCTCCAATGTCCCTCCCTCTACATGCCCCTCCTTGTTCCAATAGGCAATCCATACAAAGCAGAAGGATCCTGCTTCTCTTCTTTCCCTTTCCCTCCTTTATTTTCTCCCCCTCTCTCTCTCTCTCTCTCTTTCTCTCTCTCTCTCTCTCTCTCTCTCTGCTGCTGCCTCTCAGACTGTGCAGGGTCCCTGCTCTTTATTGCTCATCCCTCCCATCCCCATCATCCCCTCCCCTCCATCTTTCTCCCTGCGTGCCGGAGAGGAGGGGGAGAGGAGGAGGGGGAGGCAGCGGGTAACTGCTGCTGGTAAAGCAGCAGTGCACACATAAGCTGGACCTGCTAAATGAGGACAGACCGCCGGAGAAAAGATCAGCGGCAGGGAAAGGAAAGCAGGAAGGATTAGTCAGGGGTGACAACAGGGGGGGAAAAAAGGGTTTTCGTGGAGGGAAAAAGACAAAGTGTAGGACAGGGTGTGCTTTCCAAGTGTCTGCTCCCTGTCTCATTTATACAGCTGCCAGAATAGTTTCATCAAGATCATCCATCTGTCTTCAGCTGTCTATTTGTGTGTGTGTGTGTGTGTGTGTGTGTGTGTGTGTGTGGCTCCGTGTGGCTCCTCCTCAGTAGGAGGCTTGGCTTGTTTGTTGCTAAGGTGTTACAATCTTCCTGGCTCTGGTGGCACAATCATCTCCGTGTCCTTCCTCCCTCCTCCTCCTCCTCCTCCGGTGGTACATTCTGTATCGCAATCACTCCCAGGATCTCTGTATCAAAATGGTGTTTCTCTGTGCGTGGGTGTTTCATTGCGTCGTACGCAACTGAGTGAAGGAGATTTCCTGTGAGGTTATTGATCGGTAGTCTATTGCCGGCTACGGCATGTGTTCATTAGCAGAAGTGGGTAAGCTGTGGGCTCACAGCATGAAGCGGAGCATATTGGACATCAATAGTTGACCACAGAATGCAAAAAAATATTAAACACACATACTGTTATATCAAACAAACACAAGCATAGAAATATTCCATATGATGAAGTAGGTGAAAACAAATCTGTACATGCTTTTAGAGATACAGTGACTCATCTACGACATAATACAGTATGTTACTAATACAATTTGAGTAATGAAAGGAATTAGGGCTGCGAGTATTTCACTATCCGTTGATCGGTCCATTATTTTCTCAATCGTTTAATCGTTTAGTCCACAAAACATGAGAATATAGTCTAGAAATTCCCCAGAAGCCAAGTTGATGTCAGCAAATGTCATATTCAGTCCGACCAACGTTCAGAAACCCAAATAAATTCAATTTTTATAATACAAGACAAGGAAAAGCTAGACCCATAAAATATTTTGCATTATTCGATTCATTACGCCAACTTCAAATCATTTTTCAATCGACTTCATCGTTAAGAAACAGAAATTAAAATACAGGAAGATAAGATAAAGTAAACTGCTGCCATTATGATGCCTGCTACAACACTGCAGCTAACATGATTACACACATCCATCACTTGTATTATTATCTGGTGTAATTTCATGTTAATTACTTTCTGATTAAAAAAAAAAGAAAATCCTTGAAGTGAAATCGGAGGATGCTTTTCCCCACAGTGCACCAGTCTCAGCCTCCCACCATCATCCCATAATACACGATCAGACCGTCCACCTGCTCAGCCCACTCCGCCCCTCCCCTTCACCAGTCAGTGAGAGGGCAATAACTACTCTCCCTGAATACAAAAGACCTCTGACAACCAGCCGCCTTTTGGCTCAAGGGGAAAAACACAGGAGCTGAGAGAGGACCGCAGCCTCCAACACAGAAGAAGACTCACGAGTCAAAACCTCGGATAGGAAGCTGCTTTTTAAATAGTAAAATCCAAACACACTGTGACGTGATACGTGAATAAAAATCGATTTTTTTTTTTTAACGAGAACAGTGCAGCTTGTAGTGCTGCACGGCGAATCGAACTATTTAAAACAATAGACACCAGCAAACAACGCCAAAAATCTGTTGTCTTTAGGCAGACATTTTTTAGAAACACTCTATGCAAAGAGACACACACACACACACACACACACACACACACACACGCATTAACACCTATGGGCGGGTGCTGTCAGATGGATAGTAGCCAAGGGCAGTGGTCATGCTGGGTGATTTTTCATTTCTCCTTCAGTGGGAGCTGTCCTTCCTGTCTTTCCCCCTCCGCTCTGCTGCCATGCTGCAGTGAACACATACCAGTCAGATTCACATTTAAATGTCTTCATTTGGCTCCACCTGACCCCCTTTTCTCCACCCCCCCCCCCCCCCCCAGCGTTTCCTTGGCAGACAGTCAGTCGACCACATCCCACTCGCTTATTAAGTCCAAAACAGAGAGGTGGCTCTCTTTTTAGCACCAGTGAACTCTACACTCACAGATCCAGGCCCCACTGAAGATACACTGACTTTGATCCTCACTCCAGCAGCCTAATTACAACCCCCCCAAAAAATTTTTAGCTGAATGTTTAACACATAGGGGAAGAGCTTCTCAGAGCGTGTCTAGATCTGCCAGATCCCCCCAAAAAAAAATACCTCAAAGCACTCCCAAAATCCATCAGGGGGCGGATTGACCTTCACTTCACACACAAACAGTGGGCTGATGAATTAATGGATGAAATCAAAAGGTAAGCTGTTATTTCATGAGGTTATTCCAACCAGTCTGACCACGCCAGTGGTGTCAAGTACATTTACTCAAGTACGATTTTGAATATTTTCCAATTTATTCTGCTTTATACTTAAATATTGTACTTTTTACTCCACAAGATGTTTCTACCTGTGATTGATTTTCCTAAACGTACAAAACATGTGATTAACTTAGTAAATATGATGCTTTATGAAAGCCTAAAGGCCCCTCATAGCCACACGAGTGTGTCTGATTAGACCTGCTCAGGTTTGAGTTATGCAATGTATGCAGTGGTAGATGAAGTATTTAATGTAATACAGGATTTATTTAAATGCAAATCTTTGATATTGCCAATTTAAGTCAAATTAGCAATATCAAACTATGAAAAATCGTCAACTACGACTACTACATCATTTTACTTGAGTAATGGTACAAAAGTATTGATAGTATCAGTAAGTGCCACTGGTTTAATTTGAAACGATCTGTTGTATCTTAGAATCTTATTGTGTTTTCAACGTAATATCTAAATCTGAAAAGTAACTTCAAATATCAGATAAATGTAGTAAATCAAAGTAATATTTCCGTCTGGAATGTTCTGGAGTAGATGTTTAAAGTAGAATAAAATATAAATACTCAAGTATTTTTGTGAAATGTTCTTGATCTGCAATGTCAAACAGTCTCTTCTTTTGAAAATACTCAAGTACCTGAAAATTGTATACATAAGTATGGTACTTGAGTAAATGTACTTAGTTACTTTCCATCAGTGGTGGACAAATTGTTAACTGGTGTGCACAACTTTTTTTTTAGATATTCCCTGATCTCCTTAATTTAACACTCTGAAAGGGGACATCTTGCATTGCGAGTACTTTTACTGTTAATATATTTAGCCGGTAATACTTATGTAGTTTTGAATGCATGGCTTGTACTTGCAACAGAATATTCTTACACTGTGGTATTAATACTTTTTTTCCAAAGTATGGCATGCTTCTTCCACCACCTGTGTGTGTCTTCAACAGAAAAAGGATGCGGATGACAAGAAACAACAGTAACACATTGTGTCACATTAACAAGAAACGGTGGGAAGTAGAGATATGAGGAAATGATGTAAAACCGATCGGCTTTACGTGTAAAGGCCCTGTTCGTCTGAAAGGAAGTGGCTTTGAGGGCGGCTGCAGATTGGCAGACAGGAAGTGGGCCGCACAGCAGGTTTCATCCTGCTGCCATGGCGATGGCTGCTGAGGGATGTTGCCATTGGCTGGCCGTGTCCAGGAACTGACTGATAGATAAATGCTACTGTATCAGGCGCCGAGAGGTGAATTTGAAATGAGAGTGAAAATGAACATCGACCTCTCTGAAATAGACACGCTGACTGACACAGGAAGCACAGAGAAAGATATCAATCACCAACGCTATCATGTTTCCCCCCACCCCCCGCCACTATTGTTGATGACGACAATGAGCAAACTCACTTGTGAACCAAAGTCTGCTCAACATTTTTCCTATCAAGAAATGCAGTAAAGTGAGCACCTTGAGAGGCAGACCATGCACCATGTTGTGATGCGCAACTTTGGCACAATATGTCGCTTTCTTCCCCAAATACAACAAAGTAAGAAGGATGAGCTTACCTTGAATGCTGTGGAGGTAAACTTTAAGTCCTGAGCGCAGCTGTTGATCCGCAACTCTTTCAAACTGCTTGGAAAGTCTGTTGATTGCACTCTGGAGAGTCGCATGTCTCTTGATCTCTGCTTTTATTGCACAGGAGTTTACTGATTTGCTGCCGCTGTTCATCCTGACACATCGATCTCTTTGTAAAGTGAAGCTAAAGTGCCTCGCTTCAGCCCATTTGAACTCCTGGCTTGCTTGTTCCACAAAGACGAACACAAACTTTAAGACGCAGCAGCAGCAGAAAAAGAAGCGGCGGCCGCTGCTCAGGGTTTCTCTCTCGCTCACTCTCTACACCACAAACGTCAGCTCACAACAGAGTGTGTCTCAGTTTCCTCTGCAGGTTTGAACTGAACTGAATTCACTTCCTTATTTCAAACCATATTCTCACAACACACATGTTCTGACTGCTGTGGTGGCCGCACCATTGAAAAAACATGATTTATTTCACATTGCATGCTCTGCTTCTATTAGTAAAGAATTCATTATATACAAATATAATAATTATCACACTTTTTTTTGTGAAATGTTCCTGTCTACAATGTCAATCAAACAGTGTCTTATTCAGTATTAGTAGAGCAACTCGATGCGCCTCAGTAACAGGATGTTACAGTTTGTCTTTCTTTCGTAGAACGCTGTTCTGTGCAACTGGTAAAAAATAAACTCATTTATGTGTGAATAAATGACTGCTAATGTCAAACATTTCTCTGTTTGTCTTTGTCATGCTGTATCACAGATGTCTCCCTGATGTATTACCAAGCGTATTGTGTAATCATTGTGTAACAGGTGTCCTGTTAAAACCACAGAGAGCCTGCTGAAAATACTCACTGTGTTCACACAGAGTGGGAATCCTCATTTTTCATGTTTAAATGCTACTTTTGTTTTTATCGTTTTATAGAAACATCTTAACTTGCAAAATGGAAATCACACCGGTTTGTCATTCCAGACACAATGTGTGGTTGTATGTATGCTCAATGTGGTAAAACAAGAAAATACTAAAGATCAATAAATAAATATAAAATTTAATTAATGTATAGCTAAATTAAACTACATAAGGAAGGAACCGTCACTGTGCAGAACAATGTGTGTGCATAGTTTGATACCAGGAAGCTGTTTCACCTGCAGAAAGGGGGAAGGTTTCCCTTAGTTTATCTTAAATGTGAGTGTAACACATGCACACGTGTACGAGCAGGATTTTGCGGCTACTAGTTTAAAAGCCAATCATGGTCCAGTATGCAACTTCCTTATGTGTGATGTGAAAACGTGAACTCTCTGGTGTCTAGCAGTCAAACTATAATTAAATAAACCAATTTTGCATATTCAGAGTTTCAGGATTTTCCAATTAGTGAGTTTACATGTGCACTAGTTTCCCATAGTCTTTTTTTTTTTTTTTTTTTTTTTTTACAAACAATCTAAAACAAAAGTAGTCTGTAGTCTGTTTATCTTGTAAACTTCTCTGCTGGCTGAAACAAAGCAGACAGGAAGAATGAATTATTGATTATTATCATTGATAAACTTCACTCAGGAATGTAATTTATTTAAGTTTATTTAGTAACATTTTAGATTTGTTTCCAGTGAGATATGAATGTCTTTATATAGTGACTTTGCAGTTGTAAACGTTCCTGTCGCTGCTCTAGAAACAATATTTAGTTATATCTAAATTATAAATAACTTCTAATTCTGAATTATTCTTTTTTTTAAATTCTATATGGGTTTTTAAAAGCATTCATTTAGTCATGAAAAAGAACAGCATATTGATAGGAGTAGCTCCTTGTGGTAATAAAATCTTAAAGGTACCTGTCACTACCAGAGGGTCACTGCAGTCCTCTGACACGGTTTCAAAGGGAGGGTGGTCGGATGTTATTGCTTGCAATCTGCAACCTCACCACTAGATGCCACTAAATCTCACTCTGTTCCTCTAAACAAGGTAACTTTAGTCAAAATGTCAATATGTCAATAAAGCAGGTACCTCTAGCTGTTACACTTACATTACTTTACACAAAAGTATTGTATCTAAATACGTGTGCAGTTGCTCTCAATGAATATTGTAAATCTATTCAGTCATTGACTACTGATTAGCAGCAAATTTGCAATTCTGTCTCTGTTTGTACCAATGTCTACTAATATCTATGCATGCAAATGTGCCACCAAGTACTTCCTGGAACTACCTAAACTCGTGAATCGCGTGAAAATCAAGCATTTTGAATTTCCGCTGACGCCACTTTCTCTTTATCTGGTTCTGTCCTAAAACGATGACGTATGGTTGACACCGTGACGTCACATGCGGTGCGGACGTCATCAGATACGCCCTCTCCGCTGACCAAAAACATTTGTTGTCCAGACGTTAGCGCTCCGGAGAGCCCGAAGAGCCTGGTTTTTTTTAATTAAGTCTTATTCATTAGTCGATAGAGCTTTTTCGAATATGGTCTGTGGCGGTTTCACCTGCTCCAAAAATGCGCTTTGTTCCCTGAATGTGGTTTACATGGTGAGTGTACAAAATGGATCATTATGCTAACTTTTAGCTATAGCTGCGTTAGCTTAGCGAAACTAGCTTCTGAGTGAACTAGCGTTATGGCAGCTAGCAGTGTGGCTAGGGCGCAGAAAGATGACTGATTTTGCCCTTTGTTTCACATTCTTCTGTTTTTGCTTCTCAGACGATTAATGGTACGGACTCATATCTGGTTATTTCATATTTAGAAGTAGACGTTTTTTTAGTGTACGTTAGCTAACTAGACAGATATGTAGCGTTAGATATGTTAGCTAACGGTAGTTAGCCGGTTAGCTATCGCCATTATGTGCCCGGATGCTACCGTTAGCAGGGAGGCCAGCTGACCCCCAGATGTGAGATTGACATGCGTGAATGGTTTATCTCCCACTTCTTCTGTCCTTATCAGTCACCCGAGCCTGTTACAACAAGACCTAATGTGTTTGTGTGTCAGTCATGTGAGCTGTCAGAATCAACATGTTGGCCTCGACTCGGCTAACGTTAACATAAACCCACCGTGAACTTAGTCCCAGTACACCAGCCCTGTAGTAAATAGACCCCTTTCTAAATCCTAACATTGTGAAGATTGGACCTTTTTAAGGTGAATTTGAAGGTTGTAGTTTGTGGTGCTGTACTGTATTGTGTTATCTTGTTGCTATGCTCCTTCATATATGTCAATAAGGAAGACAACATATTAGAATCACCATCTAACATAAAGTACAAGTTTAAACTCAAAATTGACCTGAGTCTATTTAAAGACAAGTAGCATAGTTGTCTCTTTCACCAAACACTTTAGTAAAGCTGTATGTGTTGCATTGCATCATATCGTACAGCTGTTTCTATTGTTCGACTCACTGTGTCACTGCTGCTTGGTATTACAGGTGTTTTTACTCTAATTGTAAACATCTAGTTGTTTTTGCAACTGTTGTTGGTTGATGTCTGCCTATTGGCAACTGTACATCACTGCTCAACTGCTCTGACGTGTATTTTTTAAATCTGTCTTTATATTGCTGAACAGATTACTCAAGTTGATCAACAGCAAATTGAAATATTTTGATAACTGATTGATCTTTTATGTCGTATTTCTAGCCAAAATACTGAACACTTGACGGCTCCAGCTTCTCGAATGTGACAAGTTGCTGCATTTCTTTATCTTCTATAATAAACTGAAACTCTTTGGATTTTGGACCCTTAGGCAGACAAACAATTATCCGGGGCTGTGGGAAATTGCAATGGTCATTCCCCACCTTTTCTGACATGTAATGGACCAAATAATTGCTTGTTTTATTGCGATCTGTCAGATTAATTAGTAATGTTGGTCATATTGTGATATACTTTCATCTAGGGTTTTGTTTAGTAAAATATTGTGATTATTCATAAACGTACCCACGGCGTATAACTAACATGTCCAGTTTTTCTTGCCAAGAATTAAGTCAAAAAACATCTTGATTGTGTTTGTCTTACTCACTTCTACCTGCTGTCTTGATTACCAGGTATACACTTTGTGAAGCACGTGGGCGTAAGAGAAGCGTTGCATTGTTTGCCTGCTGTTGTGACACACTGAGCCTCACTACTGATATAAACACTTGAGACACGACCCACCCAGTCAGAAAACTTTGGAACATGTACACATGCGAGCAATCGTGTCGACAGCTGAGTCACTGCTAACTGTCACGAGTGTGATGCTGTGTTGAGTCAGGCCACTGACGGCAGTGAAAGAAGACGTATAAAGGCGTCCGGGACAAATAGTACCTCCATTAAAAAGATGAACCTCCGGGGTCAGACGTGACAAATATGAATTCTGTGATTTTTTTTTTTTTTGTCAGCTCCCATTAAAGGTAAAGTGACAAGCCAATAGTGTTACAGAATACAAGCAAGTCTGTTCTGTTGAACGTAATCAATTCAAGAAATACAACAATGACCTCAGTGTTTTTAGTTTGTTTCAGATAATTGAAAATAGTTTAAAAAATGTATTGCCTGGAGGCCAGCAGTCTGACTGCCGCGGGCCATGTGAAGAAACGTTAACAGCGATCTCTAACTGGGTCAGCCTGGTTCTTTCACTGTGTTGCTGTTCTTCTCCTGCATTACTTATATGGCAAACACTTTACCTTTTTTAATGAAAGACCTAACTGGTGTTTGTGGTGATCAGAAGTTAGCACCGTGACCGCGTGATAAGCTCAGTCCCATCGGACGCACGCTGCCTCAGCTGACTCCGGTTAACCGTCTTCCTTCCCTCTTCTTAGCTGGTCGGGCTGCTGCTAATCGGAGTAGCGGCATGGGGGAAAGGGTTCGGCTTGGTGTCGAGCATCCACATCATCGGAGGGGTCATCGCAGTGGGCGTCTTCCTGCTGCTCATCGCTATTGTCGGACTCATCGGAGCGATACACCACCACCAAGTCCTGCTTTTCTTTGTATCCTTTCCCCTCGTTGACATTGATGCACAGACGAGTATCGGGTCGGTTGCTGTGAACTGCGATATGAAAATGTGGTCTTTGTGTTCATATTCCATGTTCTTCCTGTTGTTCCTTTGACTTCCTTCTCCAAGTACATGGTCATTCTTTTCATCGTTTTCCTGTTCCAATTTGGAGTTTCTTGTTCCTGCTTGGCGATGAACCGCGGACAACAGGTGAGAAAACTCTTAATTTAACAGTTTTAATGTCTCTTGTGTTGCGTCCGTGTTAATAACACTTATTACCAAAACGTGTTTATATCTGCATGAATACATTGTTGTGACTTTTTACAAGAAATGTGCTTCATTTTATTTGTCTTCCTTGCTTCTCCAGGAGGCACTTCTGAACTCTGCTTGGGGAATGTTGGAAAACAAGACCAAGACTGATCTGGAGAGCCAGCTGAACTGCTGTGGGCTGCTCAACGTCACCGCCAACCGGGCACAGTTTGATCTGGACTTGCAGAACTGTCCCGCTGTGAGTCTTAGATATCAAAGGTCTTCTTATTAGAAAACCTGCTTCACCAGCACAACCACAATATCTTTTTGTTTCTGTTTCATTTACATTTTATATGGTGTTAAGGACAATGTTCAACTGCATCCTAGATAAATATTGCAGTTTCACATTATATTTCCTGTTACACAATATTGCTCCACTGAGCAGAAGTCACAAAAACATTTCCTTCAACCAGGATAAGTTAAAAAAAAGTTAAAAGTTCAACTTTTTTCTGTAGTTCTCAGAACAGATTTTTGGAGGATAATTCTGGCTTAGCCGGCAAACGGTTGACTCACACTGCTGAAGACTAAAGGCCTTTTATTCTTTTCTTTTCTTTTTTTGTATCTTTCCCTCCAGTTATGCAAAAAGAACACTGGCTGTTACACCTGCGGGGATATGATGCTGACTCATGCAACGGAGGCTCTGAAGATCCTCGGGGGCGTCGGGCTCTTCTTCAGCTTCACAGAGGTGAGTGTCCCGTCTCCAAACCTAGATCTGCTCACCGCCCCCTCATTTAATCAGCCTAATAAGGCTTTGAAGGACAAAATAAAGACACTGAATTGGATTTAACGTCGCATTAACTTTAACTGTAACTTTGATTTAGCCAAAAAGTTATTGTGCACAGGAAAATGATCCATCGAGTTCAAATTGGGGTTTTCTCTTGAGCAAATCATCCAGTAATCGTAAGGTTGGCAGTTTGGTTTATTCTTCCATAAAGACCCCATCACATCGATGCTTAATTATGTCAATATTGGTGGCGAAATCATTCAGTACCAGATTTCCTGCTAGTTTCCAACTATGTAATAAGGGACCTCAAAGGGGACCAAGAGCCGGAAATGCAAACGTGAAGCAACGGGTGACCGTGGCTAAGTGGAGAGCAGGGCCGCCTTTCAATCAGAGGGTCGGCGGTTCGATCCCCGAGCTCCTGCTCTACTAGTCTCATGTCAATGTGTCCTTGAGCAAGACACTTAACCCCAAATTTGCTCCCGTAGCTGCGTCTACGGTGTGTAGATAGATACTGAATTGTAAGTCGCTTTGGATAAAAGCGTCTGTTAAATGACCGTAATGTAATGTAACAGCAACATGACAGACGGTAGTAAACGGCTCAGTGCAGAGGAAATAGGAAGACGCTATTGTTATTGACAAGCGCTCACGTGTTCCTGGCTTGGTAGCGTGTTAGCCGTTAGCTGGCCAGCTTAGCCCTGTGAGTCGTCACTTTGTCAAAAACGCTCCACATCTCTGGTGATGACGTTTAGAAGTGTCATTTCGTGGCCGTGCATTTATCTTTTTGCCTGTCGTGTCTTTCACAGATCCTGGGCGTGTGGCTCGCCGTGCGCTACAGGAACCAGAAGGATCCACGAGCGAACCCGAGTGCTTTCCTATAGTCAGTCCCCCCCCCCCCCCCCCCCCCCCCCCCCCCCCCCTCCCCTCCGTACGCAGCGCAGTGTCAGACACACTGGCACACATAGCATCATGCACATCTAGAGGCAGACACACGCCAGCATACAATACAGTACCACACCAACTACTACAACACACAGAATGGACGAGCTCACGCAGCACCCGACAAACACACACACACACACACACACACACACACACACACACACACACCTTCAACTGAGACTGAGAAACTACAACAACCTGTCCAGAAAGTGTTGCCAGAGCTCCAGCCGGAAGACCTGGATACTTGTGTATGAAAGGATAACTTGTGATACCAAGAAGTGTGACTTGTTGGTATGGCGACCCAGCCTTGATTTGAGTACCAGATTTCCCGCTAGTTTCCGGCTATGTAACAAGGGATGAGACATCTCTGCATGTGTCCTGGGCCCGCACAGACAAACGGCCTCTTTGTTGATTTTATTCCACACACCAACCAAATGACTGTGCCGCGTCCCAACAAATTAACTTGTATGCACCTTGACTTCTTTCCTCTCGTCTCCGATGTAGTGCCACCACATAACGGCGAATATATATATATATATATTCCTCCGGTCCGTGCTGTTGGTGATGTGTAGAGTTGTAATACCCAACACGTCCAGCGCGATGACTTTGCGCTCTTTAAGTCAGCCGAGGGGCAAACGGGAGGCGGATACTGGACGTGTGTTGTTCAATAGTTTTTGAATTGTATGTAAATGTTCTTTTTTTCAGATGCCACAAATGCCGGGATGTAACAGGATTACAAAGCAAGAATAGATGTTAGGTAATGTAGTTGCAAGTCTTTCGGGTTCAAAAAAAAAAAAGAAAAGTATGAACTGTAACTGAGCCAACTAACTTTTAACAGTGTGAGATATTAGGACGCCAATGGACTGCAGCCTTGATGTTGTACATAATCTTTTAGAAATCACTCTTGATGGGTTTGCCGTGTAGTTGCCCCTCTAGTCGGGAGGTTTGCCTGCATAGTGGAGGTCTCTTTGAAGGCCGCAATAATCCACCCTTCCTGTATTTAATGTTTCTTTGTGTTGCACAGTGATGTTGCTTAGTATAGCTTTCGGTAGTAGAGAGGCGGATTCAGGTACGTATCATTCTCTTCTGTGTTAACTGGAAGAAGTCACAACAAATAGAAATACAGTGAAGTGCTGTTTTTGATTTTAGATATTTGGATAGATTTAGCCAAAACTGCTCATTGCAAACCCAGTTTTGTTTTTAATAGTATTAATTGTGAAAATGTGCTCTTGGTTGCAGTTATTTTTCTTCCTTTTTTTTGTGTGTTTTTAATATAATTCTTTTGTGGAATGATTTTGTTCTCAGTTGCCATCAGCTTGTTTTTGTTCATCAGTGTTAAATGCTTTGTAAAAAAAACAACTAAAAATGTGTAAAATATTTTCGGGATCTATTTAAGTTAAGTTTGAGGATGCACATTAGGCTCAAATTATGTTGTAGTTTTGATGATATAATTTTGCTGCCTGACTCGATGTTTAACATTTCCTGTTGATAAATCACTGCTCATCAATTCTCTCTTTGAAGATGTGTTTTCCTCTTTTTGAATTGCTTTTAACTTAAAGGACTAACACAAACTGTAACTACATGTCTTACTTGAACCTGTCGACTCGGCTGATATGAATTTCCTGCTGCTGATTTGGAGTCATCGCTGGTGTAAACAAACAGTTTGACAGATCTTAAGCATCGTTATGCCATATATTAAACCTCACTTTGAATTTGTGTGCACTTGTTATTCAAATGTATCTTGAATTTTTGAGACTTAATTTTCCAAATAATAAAACCTCAAATTGCAAACCGTTTCACTTAAGTCAGTGATTTAGTTTACATCTCTTTATGTCTTTAAATTAGAGCAGAGTGGTGTAACGATGAAGCTAACTTGTACTTTGGTACAATGTTGAGGCGCTTGTACTTCACTTGAGTATTTCCATTGTATGCTGTTTTATACTTCTACTCGGCTACATGTCAGAGGATACTAGTGTATGTTTTACTCCACTACATTTGTCTGACAGCTTTTATTACTTTGCAGATTTAGAGTATTAACACACAATAAAACTTAACTTATACATTATCATATAATACATATAGCACTATACGAAGAAAGTAAAGTTAGCACTGTTAACCAGCTGTAATAATAAAGTGATGTTACATTAATTAATCACTAATTATAATTCAGTAATGTATATATAAATCAGAAATGTGCCATTCTGCATAATTACTTTACTTTCTGTGCTTTAAATGTATTTTGTTGCTATACTTACCCTACTTATAGTGTTGCTACTTTTACTTAAGTAAAATATATTTGTACTACTTCCACCACTGTTCACTACAACATGTCTTGTGACATTATAGCGTAAGAGTGGAGGACAGAGAGGACAGAGTTTAGGAGCGATGACGCCAAAGATGTGACACATTTCACCACACGATGGCAGTACAGAGTCTCCACTGCTGCCTTTCCTTCCCGGTTAGCTGTTATTTCAGTGCTGCTCTGATGTGAGTAAATACCTCAAGACAAGCAAGGAATGTACACACAGTGGGGACTTTTTTTTTTCTAGAGACTATTATCTCGCAGAGTGACTGCATCGGAGTCGAAGGTGCATGGCGTCAACGTGGCAGCTATAAAATGAATTTACTCAAGCAGCAGGTTTTGGTTCCTTGTGTTGTCAGAAGGCCATTAATCCCTTCAGCTGGGATGGGTCCAGTAATGTGGGGGTGGGTTGGGGTGGGGGGTGGGGGGGGGGGCTGGCAGAGCAGAAGGAGAGCTCAAGTACACTCTGATAGGGGAATAGAGAGAACACATGAGGAGATTATCCGGATACCTTTCAACCAAGGTTGTTCCTAAATGAGGATAAACTGCTGCTCTGCCCTCATCCTAATGGCCCATGGCAGACTGTCACCATCCCTGCCCCCCCCCCCCCCCCCTTCATGAAAAGGCGTGACCTAATCTCTAGCGTTGGTGCACCCCGCCCGGAGGCACCTGCAGGTTCACTTTCCTGAGACGCAGGAACATTTATGTAAGTGAAATGTGCCTGCTAAGGGCTTTGAGGTCTTGAGTGTTGCCGGTGGCTTGGGACCAGCGACTTTGGAAAACCGCACCACATATCGCATCCCCTATCCTGTCAGCGTGCTCTCCTGAGGGCCCGATGCCAGTCCCCACCCCGTGATGCATGTCCATATGCCGGGTGTATTAGCTCTGAGAAGCTGTGGAGAATTGCACCAACAGGGAAGGCCATCTGTCCTCTTACAGATATAGCATGGACTCTGCAAGCGCATGAAGGCAGCATCTTAAAACATTTGGTCCATTATATCACATGATGAAAGGCTTTCACAAGGGCTGTTCCTATAGGCAGAACTAATTATGCGTAGCTTTTCATGGGTCAAGATAAGACAGCCTACAGATGCAATGCATTGTTTCTTATAATAGTCCTATTCTCCGTGGTGGGGGAAGCACTCAAATACTTAAATTAAAATAACAATACTGTAAAGAATAATCCGTACAGCACTCATAAGATACTTGGGTTTACATAACATATATATATATATATATATATATATATATATATATATATATATATATATATATATATATATATATATATATATACAGTATATATATAAAGTGAATAAGCCATAAATAAATAATAGATAATAGAATTTGAATTCTAATTTGGTTCAAACTTACTAAAATTCAGCTTTAGGCCTAAACATATTGTGATGAACACATGCAATTGCTCTGAACTCCCATATTTAAGTCTGTTATGTTGATGATTATTGCATATTTATATCTTATATTCAGAGATTTTAGCACTCAATCTCATAGTTTTACTTAAAAGCATCATCTGGATGCAGAGAAAGTACTTATACTTATTATAAGTAAAGCTCCTGAATTTTAAATGCTGCATCATGCAAGCAATTTACTTTTATAGCTGGTTGAAGTGGAGCGACTTTAACTGCTTTATATTCGGTCAGCTAGTTCAGTCCAGTGGTTCCCAACCTAGGGCCCGGGCCCCTCCAACGGGTCACGAGATAAATCTGAGGGGTCAGGAGGTGATTAATGGAGGGAAAAGTTTTGCAACCTTATGATTAAACTTCCTCGAGTAAACGTGTGTTTTGTTTTTTACAATAGCTGTATCAACAGCGGGAGTTTCCTCCGACACTGGGAATAGGATCGCTGGGGATGAACACCAGTGTGGTTTAAATGGGTTTGTATTCTTCTCACAGCACTGAGAGGACAAACAGGAATGCAAAATCATCCTCATCAGCGACCGGAGACAAACGGGTCAATGTGGCCCCGACGAAACAAAGCAGGGATGCATGTTGTTAGTGCTCAGATTGAAGGGCAGTGCAGGTGATGCAGGGGGTTAATCAGAGCATTCAAGTCTCAGAGTGGTATGTCACTTTAAAATGGCACGTTCATACAGCGGTCTCCACATGAGTTAAAGGATCAGTTCACATGTTTTAAAGTCTGTTTTATAGCAGTAGTCAGGGATGTTTTTTTTTCTTGCTGAAATCATTCCTCCTGTTCATGCTGCCCATTAAAAGGATCCCTTTGCTTACACGCTTTCAAAGGAAGAGTTCTCAGTCAAAAATCGACAGTCTTTGTGCAAAATGTATTCAAAAGTTCATCTGAAGCCAATATGAGGTTTCAACAATAGGAGCTCATCAAATCTTCCAATATGACGAGTACAGAGTACAGAATTTGTCGCAATCTGTTTCACAGCCACATTTCCTGTTCCTCAAGTCCCTTCATTGTTCCCTCCATCCAGCAGATGTATTCAGACTTTCCCCCATCACCTCCTCCTCCTCCTCCTCCTCCTCACCTGTTCCCTAATCTGCTCTGCAATTGGCTGGCCTCCCCCCGCCCACCTGCTCACCTGCTCACCTGCTCACCTGCTCACCTGCGTCTCATTCCCTCATCAGCATCTCAGTTCATATTCCAGCCCAGCTCCTTTCTTTCCCCGCCAGGCCATTAGAGCCTTTATCCAACCCCACATTTGTAATAGTGTTACATTACGTTATATAGCATCCAGCTTCAAATCAAATCAAAAAAACATGTTGAGAACATGACGGGAGGTGTTGATATGGGTTATTGGAGCTCATCTGATGGCGTTTTGTCGGGGTACATTACACCCAAAAGGGAACTAAAGCTTTAGCTGATGAGGAAAATGAAGAAAATACTTTTTAAATCGGAGGAACGGAGGAAGAAAACGGGACAGAACGAGGTGAGGAATTAATAAGGATTACATTACATTAAACATAAAGGTGACTTCCTGGTGAGCAGAGATGAAATCTCCATCTTCAAAATCTGGGATGTTCAGCCCTTTGGATGCAGACACCATTAAATAGACTTTTCTCAAATGTTCACCTCATTAGCATTTAGCACCAACCCTCCCCCCACACAGAATCATCATAAAATAACCCTCCCACACAATGTGCCACCGTGTAGCGCATTGCAGAACAGATTATTCTAAAGCTGTGTAGTATCGCTAATGTACGTTGGTCAAATTATGAGTGAGAGATTAACAAATGTAGCTGCAGTGTTGTTGTTTTTTTTTATTGTTATTAATTGCTTTGCATGAGAACAGTGTTAACAGACTATGTATATAGCTGCTGTTATGATGTACAAAAGTCTAAACAAACAATTAGGCTACGCTCAAGACCCGCTGTTCATCATTACAAACAACTAAACGCAGCCTGAACACAGTACAGTCTGATATATGCAGCGGTGGGAGGAAGTATTCAGATCATTTACTTTACTAAAAGTACTAATATCACACTGTGGAAATACTCCAATACGAACAAAAGTCCTCCATTCAAAACCTTGATGAAGTAAAAGTATCAGTACTAATTGCAGTTAAATGTTCCCTGTCAGTGTTTTATTATCATATATGTTTTTGGATGAATATTACTGCTGCATTCATGTTGCATTTTACTGCTGTAGATGTTTACGGTGGTGCTAATTTTAATTATTTGCATATTCTGTTGAGTAGTTTAATTTACAGCAATGAATCATAATCTAAAAGATCATCGTATGTTTGTAGCGTCTTTGTCCTGAGAGATCCACGTAAATTCGGAAAAACTGATTTAAGATGCATACATTCTTACTGATTATTGTGAATACAACTTTGTCAGACACATGTAATGGAGTAGTATAGTGGAGAAATACCTACGTTAATCACTAAAGTATAAGTACCTTGAATTTGTACTTGAGAACTTGAGTAAATATACTCAGCTACATTTGTGTGTGTGTGTGTGTGTGTGTATATATATATATATATATATATATATATATATATATATATATATATATATATGTATAGGGAACAATGTCATGATAGGAGAGGTATGGCATTGCATCAAATCAAGTGTTATGCTTAAAGTAAATCCATATCTGTAACAAGCAGAGTGTGAAAAATCAATCAAGATCAATGTGACAGGGGGTTTTGTGGGAAGTGTTGCCATGGAGGAGAATGCAGAGTGTGAAGAGAGAGAGAGAGAGAGAGAGAGAGAGAGAGAGAGAGAGAGAGAGAGAGAGAGAGGCAATAAGGCTTCTTCTCTGCAAACTGCAGCAGACTAAAGTGACCTCTGCTCTTGTGCCTCTGATGTTTCCCTAATTACCTTGTCTCTGCATCCTGATAAACTGCTCTGAGTCGCTTTGCTCCTCTGCTGTTTACAGCTTCGTTTACAGCTTCAAAAACCTGAAACTGTGATGAGCACAAGCTGAACCTTCAGTAGGAGCGCTGTGTGTGTGTGTGTGTGTGTGTGTGTGTGTATAGCTTGTGGTTCCACTGCTGTCTGCATTACAGGAACAGCATCGGCCTCAACAGGGACTTGAGCTAAGGCTGGTAGACGCCTCCGGTTCCTCAGGTATCGACAGTGAAGGAAGTGTTCAGGTCTTTAACTTAAGTAAAAGTACAAATGTACTAACATAAAAAAAAAAACTACCAAAAGTAAATATTCACATTATGCAGAAAGGCTAATCTATATTATAATATATAATCTATATGCAGCCGTCAAAGGCGGAGCTAATTTCAAAATTGCTGGGTAGTTCAACCTATAATAATATATCATAATTTGAGTTGATTTATATTCTCCATTATTATTGTGACTCTGCAAAGTATCTAAATGTGTCAAATGCAAGTAAAAAGTACATGTTTTCACTGAAATGTGGTGGAGCAGAAGTATAAAGTAGTACTAATTATTAGTAGTAATGTATTTAGTAACTTTCCACCAGTGCTGTCATTATAAAGTCATTCAAACCAGCTCCCCCACGAGCAGCTACCAAGTGTCTTCTTACGCATTATGGAAGTATAACAATCCCATAAATGCATACTAATATATCAGTCCTAGGGAACACTTTACTGCAGAACAACTACTTTTATCTTTGATGCTTTAAGTAAGAAACCTACATTTTGGGAGCGAAAGCGTCGTTACGCTGAAGGTTAATGTTCAGCTTTTGATTAACAGAAGGTGTTTATTCAACCTGATGACATTCCAAGGCTGCAGTTTGGTGTGTGTGTGGTCGAATTAGAGGGCTGCTTCTATTGGTTGATGTAAATAGGGTGGGCAAAATAATAGAAACATCGTGCACCAGTTGTATAGGAATGAACATGAATGCATCACTAATTATAATCCAGTGATATGATATGATTCTGAAATGGGCCAATCGGCATGATGAGTATAGGCCAACATACTAATGTCATTACTTCAGTACTTTTACTTCAAAAGCAGGACTTTTACTTGTAACAGAGTATTACCACTCTGTTGTATTTACTTCTGTGTACTTCTTCCACCACGTCCCCAAATTCACATCTGCTCTCACACACACACATTATATAGAACACACACGCACACACACACACACACACACACACACACACACACACACACACACACACACACACACACGCACATCAGCGTCCAGGTCCGGTTCGTACTTCGCGGGCTCCCCGGTTCATGTGGCCGCAGCGTGCACGTCAGCAGAGGGAGATCAGCACCCTGGACAGCGCTGGCTGGTCAATAATAAAGCAGCCGGAGCGCCTTTCCTGCCCAGCTGCTGGGAGCACTGGGAGAGGCACGTCACCCATCGGAGGCGAATGGAGGACCAGATCAAAAAAAATACCGACTTGTTTACAGGATGAGATTTTTTTTTCCCTCTTCTTCTTCTTCTTCTTCTTCTTCTTCTTCTTCTTCTTCTTCTTCTTCTTCTTCTTCTTCTTCTTCTTCTCCCTATTCCGGAAGTAGCTGCTGCGTTGGTTCAATCTCCAAGCCGACCATTTCGAGGAGGAAAATCAGCGCCAGCAGTATCATCACCACCATCCATCTGATCCAATAATCAATGGCATTACTGCTGTGTAATTGCTCTCGGATTTGAAGACATATCTCCATGCGTCTTCCCCGTCTTTCTCTCTAATTAGAAAAAAAATCGCAGGGTGCCTCTATTATTCTCGCTCGCTCTCTCTTTGACCGTATTTTTTTTTGGGGGGGGGGGGGCTAGCGATGAAATGCTGATGGACATCGAGGCGACGATGGGAAACATGAGGCTTTCGGGTGTTTTTGCGTGGCCGTGTTTCCAGGCTATATAGGCTTCTGAAAAAAACAAACAATGGAAAGGATTGTTTTTTTGATCTCGACGTGGATTGTCGGGGTGAATGGCTCGGATTCTTCGTGGAGGCTTTACAAAAAGGAGATGAAATAGAGAGAGAGAGAAAGAGAGAGAGAGAGGGGGAGAAAAAAATGGACCATGATCTGACGCTTGGGATGCTACAGTGAGGGACAATTACAAAAAAAAACAAAAAAACAGACATAATTATCCAAATCAAACTTCCATTTCATCTCTCATTCTCCTTTTGGATTATGATTCTTGACAGGAGTCCCAGATGTGACTGTATGGATGGCAGGTCGTTGTATTTTACACCCCATCTTCTATTTCCTGGCTCTGTGTTGCTCTCTCTTCCACTCGTCCACTCTCTCGCGGTCTTCTGCTTTGGGTAGCAAAACATGTAGGCTATTTTTTGCTGCAAGCCCAGTGCATCTGAAAAAAAAAGGTGTCGTTGAAGAAAAATGGACCGTGGAAATCAAAACCTGTGCAAGTTGTAGTGTGTTTGTTCCCGAGGTGCGGCGGAGGATGCGTCTATAGACAGCGTTTACCGAGTTGTTTGAGTAATGAATATTGAAAGAGTGTGTCGGCCAGCTGAAAGGGAAAATCTTTCATCCGCATTGGCTTAGACACACATGCCATCAGTGGGGCGAGAGCCTTTATTTCTCTGGAATTCCAATTGTTAGGCTGGTTGGGGTATTGATGAAAATAGTACAATAATAATGAACAATGTGTATGAATAATAATATTCATAATAATAATAATAATAATAATTAATAGAGGGAGAGGTGACAAAAACACTTCATTTATTTCAGTCTGGCGGATTTGTATGTAGCCAAACATGTTCAAGTATCGGATCCGCATGTTTTTTAATGAACTGAAAGTCCTGGTGTTTATGCGATCCGATTCGAGACAGTCCGGCTCAGACACAGATAGACGGTCCACCACCATGCGAGGTCTGGGGATGGGCGGCTGCGGTTGGCCGCCTTTTGTCGACTGCCATTCCCGGGACGACGAGGAGGAGTACTACGGCAGCGACCCGCGGCCCCGGAGCCTGGCGTTTGAGGACAAGGAGCCCAAGCTGCAAGTGGGCCTGGACGCTGTGTCTCTGGCCAGCACCAACAGCAGCCTGCGGAGCCCCCAGTGCCGGATCTGTTTCCAAGGCCTAGAGCAGGTAGACATGCAGCAGGCGATGCTTCCTATAATGCTGATGCCTCGTCCTGTGGATCAGACAGGCTGTTTGTTTCTGTGCTTTTAAATGTGCTGCTGAGCCTTTGTGCTGCTGTGGAGAGCCATTTCACCACGCGTGAGTGCAGGATTTTTATTTGTCCAGGAAGTGGTCACATCTTAAGTTGTTAGTGTAATCTGCCATTTTGATATTTTTCTTTGTAGCAAATCAAAAAGTGTGTGTCTCTCATTCAGAGGATTCTACAACCATCCTTTCCTACCCACCCCCCCCCCCCTCTCTCTCTCTCTTTATTTCTTTCTTTCTCACCCATCTTCACCCTCAAGTACCTCCTTTAGGATGAAGCCAAGATTTTAATCATGTAAAATAGTCAAATTAATTTAATTTAAAAAGCCTAAAATCATAAATTTGTCTCATAGGGCTATAACTCGTCACACTACAGACACCCTCTGTCTCTAAACCCTGGATTTAGAGGCAAATACTCTCCTTTTTTTTTTCCCCTGATGATTGTTCGGTGATGTGGTTGTCTAAATAACACTGTTTTCATAGCTAAGCTAATCAGTGGTGGAGAGGCAGCAGTTCCCACACATCTGAAATCCGGCCAGCATAGCAACAAAGAAAGTTAGCCAATTAGGTCTGCAGGATGACAAATAGAGTGAGAGGGACTGAATATGCATGAGTCACAAACATTTTGTAAATGTAAATCAACTGTCCGCTGTCTGCATGTGTCACAGAACAGGATGATCAACTACTAATCTTGTGACAATCACTGTTCCTGGCCAGACAATGGTGTTGACTGTGACGATAAATGACAAGTTAGATGAATTTGTCATCCTTTTTTTTTTTTTGTGATCTATTTCTGCTCTACTCTCTCTCTCTCTCTCTTTCTCGCTCTCCTCCTCCTCGCTGCTTGATTTCTTTTTTCTTCCCAGAGCCCCAAACAAAACAATAAGTAGTGCATCTTTTGTGGTCTGTGGCCAAGTGTCGATCTCACCAGATGTGCAGAAACCTGTGCCGCCTGGCTTAGCAGGTAGTCCTGAAGCCTGAGATGACTAGAAACACTGTGAATCCTGTAGGAGCACAGATGGATATTACCATTTAGTCTCCTATAGTCGTATAGGCCTAGTGTTATTACAGCCCATGTGCTAATTTATGACATCTGCCTGAGAGTTTCTATTGTGGGACATAGTAAACTGGAGTATAAATCAGTGTGGGCTTGTTTGGGATACGAAGTCATTTGATGTCACAGTCGGGGATCCAACCCCAGGTTGCTGTCTTGCCCACTCAAAGATCCTCCTTTTAATAAAAGGTTGATGTTCGGGACTTTGGGCTCTCCAGCAAGGTGACTCATCGCGCAACATGCTCTGGGCTGCTTCTTATAGCTACAGACAAAGAGCAAGCAAACAAAGCACTGAAGGGAAACCCTGAGACTACACTAGTACATTATAGCTTCCTTTCTTTTGCCTCCACAGCACTCAAAGTACCGTATACGTCCTTGGGTGCAGGGTGCAGGGTGTGCGTGTGTGTGTGTGTGTGTGTGTGTGTGTGTGTGTGTGGGGGGGGGGGGGGGGGGGGGCTCACACTTGCCATTTTATTGTTATTTCATTATTCAAGCAGGTCTCAACAGGGGCCGGGATCATGTCTCTGTCAGCGGGCCAATTACCTACAGACATAATCACCCTTGCTCTGTGGGCTGCATTGAGTATGAATCCTTATTAACTGTCTGTCAAAGGTGTCAGCGTGTGTCGACGTACAGTAGGGCTGGATTCACAGAAGCCCGCTGGGAGGGGCTGGGCCGTGTTAGGGAGATAGGCTGCTGGCATGTTGGAGTGAGGCGGGGTGGTGGAAGTGGTGGCGGTGGTGGTGATCACCCCTGCCTGCCCTTTTCACTTGCAGTGCCCAACAGCGTGTTTCCACAGTGACACACAGTCTGCAGCTCAGGGTGTGTGTGTGTGTGTGTGTGTGTGTGTGTGTGTGTGTGTGTGTGTGTGGGGGGGGGCACATTTTTTTGTCTAAAGGTTACAGCTGAGGAGGAAAACCATTTTCTTAGTCACAGAAGTGACACACCAAATTAACACCTTCATGCTCTGTGAAGTGGCCTTGAGGGACAAACCCACGCCAGAGCAACTGAACAGGAAGGAAGTGTGTGTGTGTGTGTGTGCGTGCGTGTGTGTGTGTGTGTGTATCCAAAGCCTGACATATCTCATCCGCGTATGGCGTCATCTGTGCCATATACTGTAGGTCCACTCCAAGAGTGATTTAAAACACAGGTCCTCTAAATGAAACAACAAAATACACCGTTTCTTCGTGCAACATAGAAGCGTTTTCTGATCTGATGCCACGATGAACCGCGTGTTCGATCACATCTTTTACTGGAGTAAATACTACACTATATGACAATACTACAGTGTTACAAGTACAAGTCCTGCATTTGAAATCTTAAGTAAAAGAAGAAAATTATTACTTTTGACCTAACGTACCTAAAGTGACAAAACTAAAGTACTGCATTGACGTATACAGTTATTGATGCATTAATGTGTTCATCATTTTAATGTGGAAGATGGTAAAGGGGGAGCTATGCTTTTTATTTTTTTGTAAACTGCTGGGTTGCTTAATCCATACTGTATTGGTTGATTTATTGTTTTTAATAACCTAAATCTGTAAAGTAACTAAAATGATCAAATGTAGTGTCGTAAAAAGTACTATATTGGCTTCTAAATTGTAGTAGAAGTAAAAAGGAGCATAAAATGGAAATTCAAGTAAAGCACAAGTACCTCAAAATTGCACTTAATTACAGTACTTGAGTAATTAACAACACGTTAATGAAGGTTTAAGGTTTGGTTTGGTTAAGTAAAACATTTTTGGTTTGGATTGAATTAAGTTTTACTATTATAAGTATTCACTGAGGTTAGTGAACCTTCGCTGCCATATAAAGGAACCAGATGACCGTCGGTTAGAAAAGAGAAACAGTGAAACAGTGATCCAAATGTTTCGATGACCCGGTCACTGAAGTTCCTTTTGTTGACCGAATAACTCACTAGAGCACCAAATGTGGATTAATCCAGTGCTGAAAATAGTCCCCATCAAATACATTACTTCCTCCTGTCTGAGTAACGTTTGACAAAAACTATACAGCAACCAGCTGCTTTAGGAAATGATTGAACTCTTTTAAAAATACAACATAAACATTTTTCAAGATTTTCTTAGGATTTGTTGACAATAATATAGAAAAACTCCATCTTTATCTCCTTGTCCCTTAAAATGAAGTAGGTTAATGTCAATTGTGATGTTGCTTTACAGTCGACTTCCCTTGTATACTTGTTCCAACGCGGTATAATTCCACACATTCTACTTTTATTTGAGCATCAGTACATCCTGCTAGTCCAGATGTGACCTTCATGCCTCCTTTTTTTTTTTTTTTACTGTTTGTTGCCTTCAGGTGGAGGGTTTCACTGTCAAATGGGAGAAACTGTAAATAGAAAAGTCACATTACAAAAAAATATAGGCCTACTGTGTGTGTGTGTGTGTGTGTGTGTGTGTGTGTGTGTGTGTGTATTACTTCTATCTGTATTCAATTGCTGTTGGATTTCATCAACTTGATTTTAATCAGTTCAATTTCTTAGCTGTTTTTATTTGCCCCGTAGGATCTTCAATGTAAACTCTTAGTTAATTAAAAAAATTCTAATCCTCATTAGTATTACTTTACTGGATAAACATGCAACTTTGACTGTGATGTAATGTTTTAACTGTTCAGCACTTTTTTTTTTTTTTTTTGCATTGACCTCATTTGCAGCACATTTTTACAGCATGAAGCTCAAAAACCAGGTTGTTCTGGAGATGCAACGTTTTCACGTTCAGCCATTATTTGACTTCAGTACATTTAAAAAAACCATCTTTCACACCTTCAGGTTTGTTTCCCGACACTAAATGTGCATCCTGTGATCCGTGAGCAGGACGATCGATATGTGGGAACATCAAACAGCTCCCTCAGAATTTGAATCTTGAACCTTATTTTGGGATGAACTCAGGAGACACTTTGAAGTTTTGCGAATGTAAATAACACGAACCGTTATTTATGACTTGATAGTGATAATTGGACGCTTGTGCTGAGAAAATCCCTTTCTAAAATATGTTGTCTCTTACTCATCCGGTAGCTCCGGAAAATGTTCCTCTTTGGAGGAGACGTGAATTCAGACAAAACTATCACATTTTATGCTTAAGCGGCTTCTGTTGAAGGTGACGGTTTAAAATCATAATCACAGCTTTTAAAGGTCTTTGTTTTTATTTTTCTTCTAGTTGATCGTGACATTAACGTCCTCGTACAAGCTGGGGAAATGTTTCCTCGCACACGCACACTTCCCAACGACAGCTTGACATTTTAGAAATGTTTGCTTTCATATGGTTTTTATTTAGTTTCCCATATACTTCTGACCTTCTCTGTGTTATCTTTATAATGTCAGCAGGCAAGTTATTTTAAAGTTTATGAGTGGCATGTGGCTCATCTGCTAAATCCAATCTTTTATGCGGTGGCACACTTGAATACTTTTATTACAAGTGGGAAGGTCAAACAAGCCAGATGGGGGACCGACAGAGTGCAGGAGGACAGAACCAAGAAAAGAAGCATTATTTGTGTCAACGCAGTCCTCTGTTGCTTAACATCTGTATTGATTACACTAGTAGTCCTCTGTTGCTTAACATCTGTATTGATTACACTAGTAGTCCTCTGTTGCTTAACATCTGTATTGATTACACTAGTGGTCCTCTGCTACTTCAGCTATTATTGTCGAGAAGTAAAGTAATTACTTGTTTTTGGTAACAGTAATGTAAGGGATCATAATTTGAAATTCAGTAATTGGATATAATCCCAGTAATGCTCCGTTCAACTTTGTTCTGTCTTACTGGCGGTTTGGTGGAAGGTTGATATCTGAAGCTTCCTAATTTAACACGTTATATTGTGTTTGTTTGATTCCTACAAAAAATGTATAAGTAAAATCAACAACATGCGGTTTGCAGGGTGTTGTATGTTGAACTATTTTAGTGACTTCCTGGAGTTTTGTCAAAGAGACATGAACTGTTCACTTGTGGGCTTCGGAGATGCTGGTAGGCAGGGTTGGTTATCTTTGGACAGGCTAGCTGTTTCCCCCTGCTTTTAGTCTCTATGCTAAGCTAAGCTAACATAGACAGACAGTGGGATCTATCTTCTCATCTAACTCTCGGCAAGAAAGCGAAAATATCCAATTGTTACTTAAAATCGTCATTTTCATCAAGACATTTGGTCCCCCGTTTGACACTTTAGTCCAGTTTACAAACAGTTAATGCTTTTTAGAAACTCAACACCGCTGAAGTGAACTCTCCCGACAGTCGATATGTATGTTTGATGTCTGAGAGATGGAAGTTTTTCAGAGTTCACCGAGAGTTTGCGTGAGTCGTCGTCAGCTCGTCTCTCCGTCACCTGTCAGCCTTTGAAGCCCCGCCGCTCCCTGCTGTTGTTGTGCTAACGTAACCCTCCGCCATCTGATTCACCAGTGATTCACACTGATATCCCCAACACCGGTGTGTTCTCAAAGCTTTCATTCGTTTGTGACGCATGGGTGTGGTTTTAGTTTTTAGTTTTTTTTTGCTTTTCATTAAGTGAGAACTTTGCTGACCTCTGAGGTGAAACACGCCGAAAAATGTTAAGCCTTCTGACAAAAATGGATGTTTGACGCCGAACGGTGATGACAGCGTGAGTGTGGTCATCCTTAATGTGGCGGAAATGCCAACACGCTTCAGGTGCTGGAGGGGAGGAGAGACACTAACCTGTTTCCTAGAGACTCTCCCAAAATTATTAGATAGGAAGGGGGAGGGGTCAGAAAAGGAGGAGGGTCATTTTTATATTTGCTTAAAGCAGAGTATATTTTTTATTCTTACCTAGTATTTATATTTATTTTCAGTTATTCCTTGTGATATTGATTACATTAAAACTAGATAATAAGGGTTTATCAATAAGATGCGTTCATGTGAGCTAGTCCATTAGCAGAGGGACCAATATGGCCGCGTTGCCTACATGTGGATCTTATAGAGATAGATCTCATCTCTTGCCGAACTGCAGTAAAGTGAAATGTACCATATCAAGTTAGCGTAAAATGTAGGTTCAGCAGCACACATGTGTTCGGTGTAGAGAAATGAAGCATACATGATCTAGGATATGATCTAATATGATCTTTTTCGTGCGTTTTCAGTTGAACTCACAAACTTAATCATCCACTCTTCCACAGTTAGCTGAACTGTAACTCAAGACACGTTAAGCTTTCTTTTTATGTATCACCTTATACATACAAAACCAAATCCAAATTTAAAACAAGAACTTGGGAGGAGCTGGAATATTTGGTAAAAGGGACGATTCACTTTGTTTGCCTTGAATTTGTATGTGTGTTGGTGGCGCACATCAGGAACAATAATATTCAATGACGACGCGGGCGTCCCTCACATGCATCATGTGGTCACGATCTTCTCATCTGACTCTCCAGCAGAAAGTGAACTTCAAGAAGTTTACTGTATTATTATTTGGAGGGGAGGGTGTTTCTTTTCAAATCCAAGGGGAGGGAGATATTAATGAATGGGGATTTTTTTTTTAAATTTCAGCCCTCCTCCAATCTACAGTAAATTGTATACAGTCCCTTAGGATAAACACATTTTGGGGTAATTAAAGCAGCATCTCTCTTTGTATTCTTACAAAATAAAATCCATATATTTGACTCGCGGGAATGCAATCAGAATCGATTTTTTTTTGAAAATATCAAAACAATATTTAGTTTTTCCCCCTGAATTCATCATGCTGTGTTTTCCTCGTCTGTCCTGCAGGGCGAACTGCTGAGCCCCTGCCGCTGTGACGGCTCAGTGCGCTGCACCCATCAGCCGTGCCTCATCCGCTGGATCAGCGAGAGGGGATCCTGGAGCTGCGAGCTCTGCTACTTCAAGTACCAGGTCCTGGCCATCAGCACCAAGAACCCTCTGCAGGTAACATGAAGGGGATCCGCAGCACCAACACACACACACACACACACACCAACAGATCTGTGGAGAAACAGATTTTAACACAAAGAAAATAAAAATTTGGGAGGAAAACAAGGCTTAACACTCCTTTCTTGGATTCTTAATCTTGCAGAGCTGAAAAGCACATAAATGATTTTTTAATTGATTGTTATGCATGATAAGTACTTTTACTTTTGGTACGTTAAGTATGTGTTGATGCTGATACTTTTGTACTTTTACAGGAGTAAAATGTTAAATGCGGGACTTACTTGTAACAGAATATTTAGAGTAGTATACTTTTACTAAAAGGGGTATAGTGTGTGTTCTATTTGGCTGGTTGTAGATTTCCACTAGCTGAAACTTCTCCCGTGTGCTAAAGCGTGTACTACTGGCCCTACCTAGAGCCAGAGTTTGGTATTTCTTTTCTGGGCTTCTGTAGAAACATGACCTTATGTAGATATAAACGGCTCATTCTAAGATATTAAAAACACAACGGTTCCTATTTTCAGGTAATTCTACACAAAAAAAAAAAACATACTTATTGATGCGATATTCCATTCATGCCAATAGATCCGCCTAAATGCTACACACTGTTCCTTTACCTGAAGCTCTGGTTCTGTGCCCGTCCAGGTGAATCAGTATCAAGATGCTCATGAGATTTAATTTAGTCTCCCCAAAATGTTTTTTCTTTTTTTACAAAAGGTTACAAGGTTACAAGCTACATGGTTCATTTATTGTACGTAAACAAGACAGAGATGGAGTGTGTGATTATGCAAACCGGGTAAACACAAACGATGTCGTGCTCTGTGAGGCGCACACGACTTAGGCAGCGAGCTACTCATCGTGTGGGAGAACAAAGCAAAAGTTGTGTGCTGACAGAGACATTTCATAATAACACACATACAACATACAAGCGCTGCTGCATCAGACCGACACTCTCTTTGCTAGAACAAATCTCAGGCCGTCGCTGTGGTGTGAGGACTGTTTGCCATATTGTGCTGACACATTTTCCCTCTGCGTCACTGTCCTTCTGCCCTCCTTTTCAGAGGCAGCCAATGACTCTAAAACCTATTGAGAAGATGCCATGTATGTGTGTGTGTGTGTGTGTGTGTGTGTGTGTGTGTGTGTGCGTGTGCGTGTGCGTGTGCGTGTGCGTGTGTGTGTGTGTGTGTGTGTTTGACATATTTGTTAATGCGCATATTCATCATGGACTCATATGGTGATTTCTCTCACTGGTGAGACATAATTTGGTGGAAACTGTACATTTATTCAAGTACCGCACTCGTGTACAATTTACAGTACAGTATTTCCATGTTATACTCCTTTACACTTCTACTATCGACAAGAGTAACATACAACATATCAGACATAAATGTACTTTTTACTCCACTATAACAGCCATGCGTTACAAATTACTTTACAGATGAAGAATTTAAATGAAAACACAATATATATGCTATTTATTGTCACAGATTAAACTGGTTGTTCTTATGATCCCTCAGTACTTGTTTGGGGGTACATGGAAACATTGTGGACTAGTTCAACTAATTTGACAAAAAAAAAAAAATATATATATATATATATACATTATTGTTTTGATTCTAAAAGGATCGAGAGGTCGAAATAGTCAGTTAAAAGTAATGGTTACATGTTTTAAATAGTTAGGATACACATTTGAAATATGAATTGGAAATGAATGAATGAAGTATTTATTATTTCTGTTCCATGCATATAATAACAAGACACCATAAGCCTGGACCAGTATACAGCATACACATTTTCAAACAACAAAGAAAGTAGAAAAACAAATAAATCATCCTTCAATTTCAGAATTCATCAAGTCACTCACAGCAACATTTACTATGTAAATCTAACTAAATAGGAGTCTTCTTTTGCACAATCTTATAAGATATAAAATTTAAAATTAAACAATCAATACAATCTTTGCTCAGCTGAGCACCAGAATATTTCAGGTTTTATTTCAAGGAACATTAAACTCTCTTAAGTCATCGCAATTTGTTCAGTACAAAAGAAAATGGTTGAAATAATTACCTGAAAGTAATGAATTAACAGATCAAATAACTAGCTAATAGTTTCAATGTAATATACCAGCAAAGCAGTGTCTAGTTGGGGCTTTGTCATTTAAACAATAGTAAAAGTGTCCAATATTTCACTAAAAAAGATTAAAGAAAAAGAGGATTTGTCTTTTCTCTTCCATTCATCATGTCACGACCACTCAGATTCATCTCGTGGTTGTTTGGAGGGGCCCTGACCTCTAGGTTGAGAACGACTTGAAACTCGCTCAACCATGGAATTATTCATATTTTCAGTGCTATTCAATGGCACAAAAAAAAAGTGTTGGAATAAAATGAATTAACATGTAAATAGACTGTATATTATAGCTTTATTTTGTACATGTTTCTGCTGTAACTGTGTCTATAAATGCTGACACAATATTCTCTTTAGAACCATGAGCTGTTATGTAATAGACGTAGAGCTGAGTTTGTGCTTAAAAATGTGAGCATGTGGCGTAAAGGACAAAAAAGACAAAAAAAAATGTATGCATAGAATACAAAAACAGAACCGTGACTTTGGAGAGGATTTTGAATGCAGAACTTTTACTTGTAGCCTTTTGTTTACATTGTTCTATTAAAGTAAAGCATCTGAGTTCTTCTTCCACCGCTCATTCAGACGTCTTTCTCCTCCTCCAGTGGCAGGCCATCTCTCTGACGGTGATAGAGAAGGTGCAGATAGCGGCCATTATCCTGGGCTCCCTTTTCCTCATCGCCAGCATCTCCTGGCTCATCTGGTCCTCCCTCAGCCCCTCGGCCAAGTGGCAACGTCAGGACCTGCTCTTCCAAATCTGCTATGGCATGTACGGCTTCATGGATATCGTGTGCATAGGTAAAGGACAAGCGTGGACACCAAGATGTGCCAACATAAAAAAAAATAATAATAATCACACGGCAGTATTATATAAATAGCTTTGGCAGCAGCAGTTATAGAGGAATTGTATAAGAATATCACGTAGTAGAAGGTTTAGGTTACAGAGCACGAAGGGATACATTATGCAACAAGAACACAAAAATATATTAATAAACATAGGTTGCATTATGCAAGGACAAACTAAAAAACATGTATTCAGTTCACATTCTGTTGGTTGTTAAGGTCATACAAAATTACACAGAAACTAAACAAAATAAGCAGATGGTGCCAAAGTAGGAGGATGACAACTACACTACAAACGCATTTTCAAGATGTCACAGAGAACAAGAAACTCCGTTTTTTTAGGGAGCAACCTGGCTGACGGTTCTTTTATAAATGTGAGTTGCTCGTGTAAGACAACACCGAGAACAGATGGCATCAGATATCCGCACTGTGATTATTGCCAAATGTCTAGCACAGATGAGATGGAAAGCTCCTACCTGTTATGATGCTGGTTGCGGCCTTTTAAGCATAATATCTGATGCAAAGCTGGTGGGGATTCATTCAGGCCCTGTCCCTTCACTCTTCTTCTTTCTGCCCAGGCCTCATCATCCACGAGGGATCATCGGTGTATCGAATCTTCAAACGATGGCAGGCTGTCAATCAGCAGTGGAAAGTACTGAACTATGAGAAATCAAAGGACTTGGGCGACCCGCTGAGTTCGAGCAAAACGGGGAATCGCAGCTCCCGCAGTAATCCTCACGGTCTGGCCAGCAGCAGTGGTGGGCGACAGAGCAGGAGGTTAAGAACTATTCTGAACCACCACTGTGGATACACCATCTTGCACATCCTGAGCCAACTGCGGCCCAACGACCCTCGGATCAGCGCCGCCGCCAACCGGGAGGTGGTGATGAGGGTGACCACGGTGTGAGTCGGAGCGGGCGCGCGGCGATGGGTTAGACCTCGTCCTGGTGTCCAGATGTAAATGAGAGGGACGGACTCGTGGACCTTATATCAAATACTACAGACTCACGTAGACGACAGGAGTCCTGCGAGGAGCCGAGCGACGCCACATCAACAGACACTCGAGGATTTGTCCTCGTGTTTCGTACGACAAAAAAAGGAAGCCAGATGCTCCTTTTCAATAAGTAACCGAAATAACGATGCATTAAAAGACATATAGAAATGTGCGGAGGAAAAAAAAAGTGTACACAGGCTTTACAAACTGAATCCGAGATGGTGAGACGTTTTTTCCAGTTCAATATCAGGATGCACAGACATTTCTCTTTGATTTGATCCTCTTGGTTTGATTTGTATCTATTCTTTTTTGGTTTGTTTTTTACTCACTTTGCTTTTGTACGGATGTATGATTTTAGAGGAAATCATGTAACTCCATACATGCCAAACATTTCCAGACAACTATGTATAATGATCTTTAAATTTCTACAAGACAACCGATGCTGGGAAATAGACCGAAAACTGAAACAAACAAACAAACATGAGGGCAAACACAGAGGTGACAACTGATCAATAAGTCATTACAAGTTAAGAAGAAGAAAAAAAAAAAGAGAAAAGTAAAAAAAAAAGAATAAAAAAAGAAATCAGTAAGATTTCAGTGACACTTAACCTTTCTGCAATAAAGATACGTATGTACATTTCACAGGGAATTTTGCATGGGTATATAATTTTATTCTTCATCACATAACATAAGCACATGACAAATTTGCTCTATTTCCAATGGTGCTTGCCAAAATAAACACAAACATCTGATTTCATTGCACCAACGTTTTGTCAACATGACAAATGGCAGTGTGTTACAGCTATTTCAGCTAAAATACAGATTGCTGCTGCTGTGTGCTGATTCAGATTTGATAATAAGTAAACTATTGGATTAAACATGGGGATCAGACGATCTCTTACTACTCAGTCTCACTCCGTCTCTTCTTTACTCCACCTGCAGCTGAAAGCATGCGTGGTCTGGTCCAACGTGTCGTAGCTTTTTTGGTGTAGATGTGGTTTGTGGGAAACACAATGGGACATCCTTTATTTTTAATAATTATTTTTCATTTATTAACTGACTAAAACTCGTCCTAACTGAAGGTAAAATGAAACCCCTGACAAGCAGATTATATGATCAGTAGAGCTGAAACAAATAGATAATCAATTAGTCGATTGAAAGAAAATTAATTGGCGACTACTTTGATCATCAAATGATCCCTTTTTAAGCAAAAATGGGATCATATGCTGCTGTTTATATGTTTTGTAGCACTGGAATGTGAATATTTTGGGGTTTTGGACCAGAAAATGCCAAAAATGAAAACACTGTCATGGCCGTATTTCACTATTTTCCAACATTTTACAGACTATGGAATTAAATGATTAATTGGGAAACTATTAAACAGAATACTATATGGTGAAAATAGCCGTAGTAGTGTTTCATAACTTTGGATTTTAAGTATTTTTTTAAGTGTTAAACTGTATTCAAGTTGCTCAGATTCAATTGTCATTTTCAGGTAAATCCAGACCAAAGTTCACATGAACATCTGGGCTCCCAACGATGATCAACCAAACCTGAATGAAGCTGATCGGACCTCTAATGAGTCACGTCTGCCACTTGTTTGGACAGAATGGTTTTTGAGAAGAATTGCCTAATGGATTACTGTGATCACTCATAGGAGGAAGTGATAGATATAAAAAAATAAACGATATACAGTATAGGAATATTAAGTAAAACTTTATAATGCAGCCCATGTTTTACAGGATTAATTAGTTTGAATCAGAAACCAATAAAATAATTATCAGTTCCCGTACAGTTGAAGAAAACAAGACTTTAGGGAACAAGTAGTATAGTATTTCATAGTTAGGATGAAACTGTGAGGGGACAGTGAGGGGACAGTGACGGGACAGTGAGGGGACAGTGAGGTAAGAAAACGGTTATTGACGAACAAATCAAAATGTTATGTTCCCAAAATGACCACAGGGCTGTTTTTGCTCTTTAATTGTACTAATAAATGACGCATTGGTGGGACAACTGTCTTCACATTGGAAGAATATTGTTACGGTGAAATGTTTTACACCATAATTACTTTATAGGTTCTGGAGAGTATTAGTGTTCCCAGTACCCCATAGATACCCAATATTAACAGAAATGAACTTTAGAGTATTTTTACCTAATGCATACAACAAAATGAAACTGTAAAACAGGGGCTATATTATTAGGTGTTACAAAATAAAATAGCAGAAAATCCCATTAATTAAAATACCATCACTATACATTTACTTGTGAGCACCACTGATACATTATTACTTGAAATAAGATAGATTACAAGAACACATCAAGCACATTATAATGACACTATTGAGCATTTGATTGCATAACTGATAAAGTAGTGTCATACTCTCTAGACACACAAAAACATCCCCACAACAATACAACAGTAATTTATTAATTTATCCAACCCAAGGTGGCCCAAAGAGAGCATGTTCACCCTCTTTCTGTAAAGTACAACAGTGCTTTAAGCGCAATAGGAATGTCAGCATGGCAACATGCTCGAGACATTTTACTCAACACCACAAATGTCAGCCTCGTGGTGGAGCTAGAGGAAAAGTCATTGTCAAAACAGATTATGTGTTGTTTGTTTCAAACCTTGACATTAACGTTTAACTGAAATGTAGCACAGAAAAAAAAAATATCAGTTGGTATTTGTCTCCACCTAGTGGCTGCTCCTGCTCTGGTCACACACTCCTTCGATATTAAACCGTTTGTTTTCTCTGCAGGACATGAAAAGCAAAACACACCCCTTAATGCCGCTAGAGGGCGTTTTAAATACCTGCAGCAGGATCAAGCTGGACGTCATAACCTGTCTTTTAAACACATCCTTTCATGTTTATCAAATAATCCTCGAGAGTCTGTATTAAAGCAAATGTAGCTAGCTGTATATTTGGCCTTTACTAGGAACAGTGCCATAACACTGTGCCTTTGAGGTCCTGCATTTGGGGGATTTAAATGATATACTGGGTATATTATAGGCTGATCTAGTATCTTAAGGGTGGATATTAATATAATATATATACACACACACACACACATATATATATATATATATATATATATATATATATATATATATATATATATATATATATATATATATATATATATATATATATATATATATATATATATATATAATATACATTTTGACAATTTGAAAGCCAACCAACAAAATAGATAAAATTGTCAAATCCAAAGTAGAGCCACAACTGACTCTGTTTTTATTTGATGATCGATTGGTTTGGGTTTATTATAAATGTATGATTTAGGTCTATACAAAATAAATTGAATGAACAACAAAATAAACAAGGATCATATAACTCAACTAAAATAATCATTCTTCAGTGGTGTTATATATGTCTACACACACACACACACACACACACACACACACACACACACACACACACACACACACACACACACACACACACACACACCGTTCTGTTTAATTGTGTGCTTTTATTTTGGAACCTATAACCCTTCAGTGAGTCTCGTTTCCTCCTGATCCAGGGTTATTAACCGTGTCACGTGATAGAAACAGAACACCGGGTTCATGAGCATCCGGCATCCGGCAGGTTGGACACATATGTTGAACATCGTAACATCGTCCTTCCGAGTGAAACGTTGACTCACCTGGCTCGTGGGGGAAACCGTCTGGGAACAAAGTACAACCGACACAAGTTTCGCAAAGTAAACTCCTCAGTCAGGACAAGGTGAACCGTATAACCGGAATGTAGCTGCTTGTTTCGTTTGGTGTTTCGGTAGTGTTCAACAGAGTTTAAAGAGACCATTAATGTCTCAGAAGAAGAAGAAGAAGATGTTCTCCTTCCTGCGGTCAGGTGAGTCCGTTTGTCTCAGGTGTTGTAATTAAAGCCAGCGGCGGTGGAACGTAACATTTACTCATGTGCTGTAGATACTCATTTGAGGAAGTTGTATTTTACTTGTTTCATTTTATGCTGTTTTATTACTTACAAAATACAACATGAGAAGTTTATTGTAAATTATTGTTTTTAGTCCAAAAAGGTAAGATCATCCAATGTTTTACAAAAAAGCAAATATTAGACTATTTATTTTTAAAATGAATACTCATTATGTGTGTGTGTGTATGAAATTTTTACACACAACTTGACTTGACCGCTATGTTGAGAACCACTGAACTAAACTACCCTACTTATATAAAGCAATTAAAACTCTACAGCTGCTTACAACTTGTTACAACAGTATTAATAATATACAATTGTCATCTATATAATTGTGTTGCACAATGAAACATTGTACTTTGTTATAATATATCTGATGCTCCTTCTTTTGCTAAGATTTCTAATGCATTACTTTTACTTGTGGCAGAGTATTTTTATTTTCATATTTTAGTGTTGTTAGTTTTACTTCATCCACAGTTTATATTGTTCTTATCAAATGCTGAGATGTGACTTTCTCCTCACATGCCCCTTGATATATTTTAATACATTTAACATATGATTTATAGTGTAACAACAGTTCCGATTGACCTCATCATTCTTAATGGCGTCCATCGTTTCCGTTGGTTTATAACATAACATCCCCCATAAAGTTCTTACAGGAACATATCACTGCTTTGCTGAAGTGATGCTGGTTTATCAACAGAGAGCACAGAAGCCCTGGATTTCACTCCACATTAGGCTGAATGATTGCACTTCTATTTAGCTATTTGCACCATTAAAGTAGAATAGAAATTGCGCTTTAGCATCTAAACAGAAGTACAAAAAGCAGTGATGTGTAGAATAAACGGTGATGTATAGAATAAACATAGAATGTAGAACAAGCAGTAAGGGGCAGATACAAATATACTAGAATACATACGGTAAGTATAATAATCGATTATTGCAAGAGTAAGATAATATATACAGAATAAAGCTGGAAGTATGATACAGTTTGATTTTAGTGTATCAAATATACTATACAGTATAGACAGGAGTAGAAATATAAGTATGTGTGCACATATAGAGTAAAGGTAAGTGTGTGTGTACAGGAGTGAGCATTAACAAGTATGACAGCAGGTAGAGACACATAGTGATGTAAATAATAATAATAAACATATGTAGTTAAGTGTCCATCAAATCTGAACATTTTAATAGAATTTATCTCAGAAATGTTTAATTGTTTGTGTTATACATCTAATAAAGGGGCCATTGATTTTATACAATGTCAAAAAAAGAAAGAGATTTACTGTATTAATGGATTATAATTATTAATTTATCTCATCTCATCTTCAACCGCTTATCCGGGATCGGGTCGCGGGGGCAACAGCTCCAGCAGGGGACCCCAAACTTCCCCTTCCCGGGCCACATCAGCCAGCTCTGACTGAGGGATTATTAATTTATGAATGTGTGAAATCACTTGAATGTTGCAGCTGGCGGGTATTTTATAATCTATAATATTACATCAGGATTTAATAGTTTATGATATTTTGTAAAAAGTAACAAAAGCCGTGAAATAAATGTGGAGTAAATACGACAATATAGGCCCCCATATTGTAGTGATGTAAAAGTAAAAATTGTACTTAAGTACAGTACATGAGTATATGTACTTAGTTACTTTCCACCACTGTCATTCACACACAAGTGACCACTTAGAAACCCCAAATACTGTCAGTGCAGAGGTGAAACATTTGTCAGATAAGAGCAGGATTACTGACATTATTATTACTTTGCAAAGAAGGCCTGCGACTGACAATAATGATTATCTTTGCACTTTTTTTCTCATGGTTCCCTCTGTGTGTGTGAGAAGGATTTTGTTCTGGCCACCTAAATCTTTTAAATCTCATTATAACGACCTGTTTGCTTCCAGTCAGAGACCCCCCTCCTGAGAACATCCACATCTCCTCTCTGCCTCCCAGTGTTCCCACAGATCAGGAGCCAGAACAAACCGGAGGACGAGGTGAGGGTGTTTGTTGTGTGGCTCCCCTGGCACTGAACAAACTCAGCGTATCACTGATGTATCTCCGTTCATCCGGCTGCCGTCACTTACCGAGAGCTGTCGCCGCGCAGCTACATTTAGAGCATTATCCTAGTTTTTAGCGGTTGTCCATCATCTTTGATGCAGACTGAAATATATCTGCTCAATAACCATCTGACGGATCGCCATGAAAGTCACAATCACAGAGGCGATTCAGAGTTTTTAACAAGGGAAAAGAAAAAGCATTGGAGTCATTTTTAACGAACAATAACAATAAAGAACAGAAAGAGTACTAGATGAATTAGCACATAATTCGTGGTTCTCAGATATCTTTGAAAATATCAAATGGATTGACATGAGTTTTTATTTTAGCATCATCATCAGGTCAAAATTTAAATTGCATCTACCTACCTATCTACCTATCTATCTACCTATCTACGTACCTACCTACCTTCCTACCTTTGCTGTCATCAAATGTGTAATTTATCATTTTAAAGAGGTGAGAGAACCAGGGCAGATGCATTTCATTGCATTTTCATGTAAAACATTGACACTGTTAAATGTATATGACAGTGAACCTGAACCTGAGTCCTTGTGGGGATTAGCTGTTGTTATTTCACCATGCGTTCGGTCACATTCCAGCCGGTGACACGGAGGAAGAGAAGGCAGTGATCCAGACCACACACACACAGGGAGCGTCTGCTCCCGCGGTCTTCCTCCAGAAACAGAACAATGAGCCTGTTTCCAGTACTTACTTTGAACAGAGGGTCCCTGTTCCCGAGGAGGACAGCGAGGTAATCCACGAGTCCGTGAAAAGTGCCAAATAAGAAAGCCTGTATTAAAAGTTATGCCAATTTCCGGTATAGACCGCTGTTTGTTTTTAAAGGTGTCAGTGTTACAGCTTGTGTTTCCGTGTCCTGTAGAGCCGGTTTAGTTTCTGCAAGCTGTGGGCCTTCAGTGGGCCGGGGTTTCTGATGAGCATAGCCTACCTGGACCCAGGGAACATCGAGTCTGACCTGCAGTCTGGTGCTAAAGCTGGCTTCAAGGTAACGGAAGTAATGCTTGGACCACAGTAACTGACACTGACCGTTGTGATCACTTTATTTTAGGGTTGATTAGGAATGACTTGATGTGTGCTTGAATGAATTTTGCATGATATTAAGTGGATATTTTTTGATATAACACCATATGAGCATTTAATATAATCAAACAGTGAACTGTGTTCCACTGTTATGCGTCACGTGAGGCAAAGCTCTTCATTAAGCAGAAACTTCAATAACTCATTTAGTTCATAATTGGGTAATGCTTTATTTCTGTCCTTGGATGTTTCCTTGAAAAAGCTACACGCCTGTTCTAGTTCAAATAGAGACAAAGTTTATTTGGTACACTTCAAATGGATTACTTACAGTTTAATGCCAACATAACATAAAGTCTGTTAATCTTTGAAAAGCGGGTCACCTGAGGTAAACATATAATCCAACATCTATAAAGAAAAATGTTTATATGGCAGTACACTCAACTAACTTAAATAGCCGTCTAAAAAACAGACTCTGAAATACTGTATCCCTAAAATATAACTTTCCCTTTTTATTGCAGACTTCTCAGAAACATTCATTTGGTTCAGCAAAAAATAATTTCACTGACAGTCAATAAACAATTTTATTGGATTTACAGCCCTATTGCTACTAAAATCTGTGAAAACAAATACTATCCCATAATGTTATCACAGTAATTGACTGAACACAGACCTCACAGGATAAGATGTGCATGTTGTCGGCATACCATTAAACAGGAAAGACTGTGAATGGTGTGGGCTGGGCTGGGTTATAATTATAAGCTGACTTGTAGGATAACAATGTAATTCAACAAGTTGAAAAAAATTACACAACTTCTTAGCGATCACGTCATTGTCTCCCCCTAGCTGTGTCCTTAATCACTGCCAGACATGCAGCTTCCTTCTCACTCTGTTGTCGGTATTCTGTCACCATTCAGTCAAGTAAGCTGTGCTAACAATAATACTTCTCACAGGACAGGTCACTTTTATTGGCTCGACATTAGAGAGTCTCACGGTACTGCAGGTCAAAGTTTAATAAAGGAGAACTTTGTCCTGCAAAAACCTGGAAGCACATTCCTGCAGTGGTTAGTCACAGGAGCTTAGAATAAAGTGAATGAGAGGTGGAGTGAATATTCACAGAATGTGACCGAGCCCTCGGACTTAAAGCCTGACTGTCGAGTTTTCCAGTTCAGGAAACTCCACTTATTTGTGTTTCTAAAGTACTTAATGTCCCAATATTGTTGGGATGAATCTATTCTACAAACAGCTAAAGCGGTTTAAAAAACAAAACAAAACAAACGTCAGTGTTTAATGAAAGACAAGAAAACTGTCCCAGACAATATCTGGCCTTCTATCAGAGTATTATTATTATTATGTTGAAACAGAGTTAAACTTCCCTAGCAGCATGACGTAAGAATAAAACACTTCATTCATCATTTTGAGGTTTTTCACGTTAAAACAACTGAAGTGTGCAACGTCTGAAATGACCAATCGCATGTAATGTTGTGTAAACCTGTAAAGTTCTGTGTGAGGAATTGAATTTGTAGAAAAGAAGAATTCTACCAACGGTGAGGATACACAAGCCGTCTAATTTTAAAGTTTTTGTAGTCGACCTTAGTCCACAGAGAAACACATTAAAAACACACAGCTACGTCTCTTCTTCCTTTTCGCCCTCTTTTCAGTTGGCAAACAGCAAAACTGCCTCGGCTGTATTTAAATATAAAATAATAAATCTCAGAGAAAGTCAGAGATGACAGAAAGTTGTTTTCACTTCATTCCTCTTGCTGTGTGTGATTACTTTGTGTTATAATGCAGCCAAATTCACAATGAATTTGTTCTCATTTAGACATTTTTCTTTCTTTTTTTCTGTTGTCAGAGAACTGAACGAGTAGTTAATAGTGATTTAATTGTATTTGTTTAACAAGCAGTCACAACAGAGCTGCTGCGCTGATAAAATCATTTTATAATCGGGACGTTGTCTGATGGAATCAACATAAATCCAGGTCGATGACAGCAGTTCCTTGACACTGTTCTGCACACTCAACCGCAGGAGGTGAAGCAGTTGGAAGAAATCGTTTGCTTGGTAGGAAGTTCAAGGCAGAGTTCAGCAGCGGGGGAAAACAAAGCAGGCGAGAGGCAGGCAGGCGGAACTGACAACGAAGGCAGAAACGCCAAGAGTGGGTAGTACATTAATCGATCTGGCAAAAAAACGGAGGGATTGCAGAGAAGATTTGAGGCGACAATAAAAACAAAGAGGAAAAAATGTACAGATTCATTAAAAAAAAAAACAGCTTAGTGTGGTCGTAGTCTCAGGGCAAACAGAAGTGCTTTTACAGACACCCGGGTACAGATTCATATTCACATGCCGTTTTCTGGTTTAAGCCTGAATTCAGGTGTTCACAAGAATGTCGAACCACAATATCTGCTGTTAAAAAAAAAAAAAGGTTCACGCTGAGGTTTCTCTGACTCAAATGATGTGCTGTTGTGATTAATGCACAGTTTGAAGTGATTGATAATATAGGAAACTAGAAAGGTGCACTAAGTAGACTGCAGAACTCCTCCAGGTGTGTCTGCAACGACCACTGCTACAACCCATAATTGGCTAACACCCCCCCCTCCCCCCATCTAGATACTAACGGGCTGTAGGCCGTCGTAAAACCCACACAAATCAGGTTGTATAATCTTGCCTAGAGCAAAATTAAAGTCACCTAGCAGCTGCTGAGTTGCTGAGAGGTACAGCCGTGTGTGAACTGGTATGGTTCTGTTAGCGGTTATCCAAACACACTGTTGTTTTACCACTGTGTGTCTAACCGGCCCCTGTGAGTGAGGAGTCGGCAGTCGATGGCAATATAAAACAGGCCAGAAAAGGTGTTTTTGAGAAAGTGTGAGAGGTCCTTGAGCATGCAGCCATAACTGGCCTCCCGAAATGATTTAAAATAGTTTGCTGCTGCAGAATGCGAGATTAGCCGTGGACAGACGCAGAGGTGCACACTCGCTCACGAACGCACGGAAACACGAATCGCATGATATCATTTCCATAATAAATGTGTAAATACAATTTGCAAAACATTCTCAGGACTTGTTTCACAGGTTAACAGAGGTGGATTTAAACGCATAAACTCTTGGATTATTTGTTAACATCATTTCACAAACGTACTGACCCTTTTATTTGAGCTCATAAAGACGGACTATTAACGATCTCTGCTCTCGTCTCGTCAGCTCCTCTGGGTGCTGTTGGCAGCCACCATCACCGGTCTGCTGCTGCAGCGGCTGGCGGCTCGGCTCGGCGTCGTCACCGGGATGCACCTGGCCGAGGTCTGCAACCGCCAGTACCACACGGTGAGATATCAGTAATCTCTGCTGTTTGCGTGAAATATCTACAGCGCCTGCTAACGCATCACTGTGGTCGCTGTTCTCATCAATGATGAGCTTCCCCCAATAATCGCCAGCAAAGCAGAAACGATGTAACTGAGAGGCTATAAGCAGAAGTAGAAGCTTGTTTAATGTAACTGCCTCATTGCGTAACCAGAATTGTTACAGTAGCTGTAATCCTTGGAATATATGAGCAAAAATATTCACTTAACCCGACTGTGAGTTTAAAATAGTTTGAGAAAATGTGTTTAAATTTACAGTTAAATCCAGAGTGACTTGTAAATGATTGTGTAAAAATGCCTCTGCTTCCTGAAGTGGAACTGTTCACCACATGGCTGAAAAAAAAACAAAACCATGTGACCGGCCCTTTTTGTTCTCTGGAGCTTAACTCCTGTGTTTCTGCTGGACACATTTTAAGAGGCTCCAATGCATGTGAGAAACAATTACAGGGAGTACCCAGTCGGTCCAGTCAGTGTTCATGTACATAATCCATTTTAAAGTTTAAAGCTCTGAGTTAGTGTTATTTATATCACTGAATTTCCTGCACTGAAATATTTTACTTTGAAATCTGAATTGATGTGGTTTGATTTCCCCTCTTTGTTCCCAGAAGATTATTTAAAATTGTACAATTTTAATTATTTAGCTTCAGATATTCAGATTCAGACACAATTCAAGTGTTTCCAGTCACTCGCCTGATCTTTTCTTCAAACTGTAACCTGATAGAACAGAGGTCTGACCGGCTTCATTCAACTCGGTTGATTATCTTTTGGAGCCCAGATGTTCATGTGAATGTTTCATCTTGAATATTTGGTGAATCTGTTTTTTTTTTCTTCTCAATAATCACACCTGTGTGGTCCGTCCAGGTGCCTCGTGTCATCCTGTGGTTGATGGTGGAGCTGGCGATCATCGGCTCAGACATGCAGGAGGTCATCGGCTGCGCCATCGCTTTCAACCTTCTTTCCTCCGGCAGGTAATGTGAACAGTCCTCTAAGTATTCAGATCCTTAACTTAAGTACAAGTACAAGTACTAATACCACACTGTTAACATACTCTGTTACAAGTAAAAGTCCTACATTGAAAATGTTACAGTTAAAGTATGTGAGTATAATCAGTAAAATATACTTTACTTATTAAAAGTAGAAAAATGTCCCGTGTCTGTCATACTATTATATATTCTATAATATACTTAATACTATAATTTTACTATTGTAGTTGGTTGAGTTGGTATTAACTAATAATTATTTTAATTATGGATTAATCTGCTGATTATTTTCTTTATTAACCAATTGATTGTTTGCTTTGTTGTTTAACCAGAGTGGCATCTTAACAATGTTAAGTGTATGTGTGTGTGTGTGTGTGTGTGTGTGTGTGTGTGTGTGTGTGTGTGTGTGTGTGTGTGTGTGTGTGTTCGTTCATAGGATCCCCTTGTGGGGTGGTGTCCTCATCACGATCATCGACACGTTTGTCTTCCTCTTCTTAGACAAGTATGGTAGGTTGCGGTCGTACTCTTACAGGGAAATATGTCGCCACAACAACAATAACTACAACATCCTCATTTCTGTCTCTGCAGGCTTGAGGAAGCTGGAAGCCTTTTTCGGTTTGCTCATCACCATCATGGCCATCACCTTTGGATATGAGGTACAAGGACTAGAACATGTTTTCCTAAACATTTTTCACATGTTGGTGTGTGTGTGTGTGTGTGTGTGTGTGTGTGTGTGTGTGTGTGTGTGTGTGTGTGTGAGACATGTAGAAGCTTCTTAATTCACTAGCGGTGTATACATACTGACATAGTTTATGTCGTAGAACAAAACTTTCTTTCCTTATTTCAGCCATCTAACCAAAAACCCATTCACAGAACCGTTGATTTTGATACAAATTGGAAGTCCAAAAAAACCCCTAAATTCCGGGTTTTGGGACTCATTGCTGCACCACTCTATCGAGGCATCAATATTAAATTGAGACCGTTTCATAACCAGTTACAAACTTCTTGTAGTTTGCTTAAAAATGAATAAAAGGTATCTGCAAAGTACTCCAAGCAACTTATGTATTTATTTTAAATGCACTGCAGTTTAACATCAACTCATTTCATCTCTACTGAAATGTCAAAAAAACCACTCTGAAAATACAAGATACATACATGAAGACAAAAATACAAGAAGGCCAGAGTAACGTATACTGAGATGACTTTTGTTTTCTTTTAATTGATAATTCATTGTGTTCATTGTAAAGTTGTAACAATGAGCGAATGTAACATTGTTTGTCCTTAGATTTTTAAACTGGGTTTAATCTTCTCACATCAGATCGAAGACGGCTTTATGAAACGGTTGAATCCTGTTTGTTTGTTCGAAACGGGCTTTTTACAATAAAACTTCCTTTTCTGAAGCAGCTTTGCGGTCACACTGCGTATCCAAATCTGGACTGATTATTATCGTCTTCTCGTTAACATCTGCACATGCGCCGCTTTCCCTTTTTGGCAGTATGTGACGGTGAGTCCAGACCAAGGCCAGCTGCTGAAGGGGATGTTCGTGCCGTACTGCGAGGGCTGCGGGCCCGTTCAGCTGGCTCAGGCCGTGGGCATCGTGGGAGCCGTCATCATGCCGCACAACATTTACCTCCACTCTGCTCTCGTCAAGGTGCGATCAACCGCTGGATGTCTTATCAGCTTTGTGAAACTTGTGTCGGCAAAACGTCATAACGGTCCAAATTGTCCTCTCAGTCTCGCGATGTGGATCGGTCGAACAAGAAAGAAGTAAAAGAGGCCAACAAATATTTCTTCATTGAGTCGACCATCGCGCTGTTTGTCTCCTTCCTCATCAACGTGTTTGTGGTGGCTGTCTTTGCGGAGGGTTTCTACGGACGCACAAACCAAGAGGTGGTGAGTATCTCATAATCTAAGAAGAGTTACGTTCCATGACGTCTTTTGGAAGGTCAAAACGGTGTGTGTTACTTTTCTTTGGCTGCTTTGCTACAGACGTGTGTTTTTTTTTTTTTGTTGTTTTTTTTATTCCAGTACAGCGTCTGCAATCAAACAGGAAGTCCTCATTCACATCTTTTCCCTTTGAACAATGAAACTCTAGAGGTGAACCTCTACAAAGGGGTAAGTTCAGCTCGGTAAATGAACTTGAGGTTGGGTTTTGTTGATTGAGCGATATCAATTGAATCAATTATAAAGCTCTCTTAAGTAGTGGAGGCAGATTTATAAAAGAACGCTCAGAATTGAAGCCACAGAGACGGAGCTAATCTGACTTGTAGTCTCCCATTGTACTGTTCTTAAGTACATTTTTCAGATACTCATGTTTAATGTTTTTCCATTTTATGCTACTTTATACTTTATCTTACAACTTGAGCTACTTTGCAGATTCTGATTAATAATAAAATCAAATCAACAAATGAATAATGATGCAATGTACTTTTTGTATATTTACCTCAGAATTTTGAATGCAATACTTGTCCTTGTACTGGAGTATTTCTACACTGTGTGGTTACTCTTACTTAAGTAAAATATCTGACCACTTCTTCCTCCATTGTGTACAAGTTAAGCTCCATAAACCCTGCCTACACTACCCATAAAACATCCCAATTTAAAATGCAGGTTTTCATAAAGTTAAACAAATATTACAAGAAAATATATTTTATGCTTTCTACCAACTCTTGAGGGAAATATCGGCCTGTCTGCTGAGCGAGTTGAGTACAAATGAGATGAAAGTTGCTAAATCGCTCTGTTAAGTTGAAGTAAATGTGATCATTCTCTGTAGTTTTTTCATTATGAGTCACATTTCTCACAGTCATGTCATTCCTCCCCTGCTTTTATTGAGCGGCGTGGGACTTTACTGGTGACTTTAACGCTGCTGTTGAGTTGACCAGCGTCTGTGCTCGCGTGTCTGCTTTCAGGGAGTGGTGCTCGGCTGTTTCTTTGGCCCGGCAGCGCTCTACATCTGGGCCGTGGGGATCCTTGCAGCCGGTCAGAGCTCCACCATGACTGGAACGTACTCCGGCCAGTTTGTCATGGAGGTTAGTGGAACGTAACACGAACAGTGGAAATGTCAGCCCTGTTGTTTAACTTCATCGCAATCACACATCAGTCAGTTGTTTTACTATTTATTTCTTTAGTTGTGGCCTAGTTTTGGTACCTTTTTTTTACATCAAAATGTCTGTGTGGAATCAGACTTTATTAATTCAAGCGAGGTAAAGATACGCACACAGTTTGCTTCGCTGTCACAAACAAGTGCAGTTCTCTTGTAAATGTCACAGAACGCCGTGTTTTCCTGTCCTCCAGGGTTTCTTGAACCTGCGCTGGTCGCGTTTCGCTCGGGTGTTTTTGACCCGCTCCATTGCCATCACTCCCACCCTGCTGGTGGCCATCTTCCAGGACGTGCAGCACCTGACGGGCATGAACGACTTCCTCAACGTGCTGCAGAGCATGCAGGTCAGGCTTAAATCAGCATCTCTCCACCTTCACTTGCTTCATCTTTCCTGCATATCACCTTTTAGTTCACCCTTTTTTGCTCTCATAGCACATTCCCATATCATTCAATCAAAAAGGAGGACATTAATATGATTAAAATATTTTATTCAAGCAAATAGGACTGAGTTAAATAACTGGCTCCACTTTGGAATAGACACATATTTGATCTCACAATCTAGTACATTTCTTGTTCTTGTTTTTAATCATGTAGCCACAATAATAAAGGCTTTTTAACAGTTCCTTAACAAAGCAATGTGCCTTACTTTGGGGGTTTCGGGGAATCTAATCCCTCTCAATAAGAAGAAATATCTTTTTTTTTAACTTTTATTTGAAATACCTGTTCTTTGCTGTCTTGAAATGATAAACTACATTTCAATATTCTAACATATTCATTCTTCTCTCACAGTTGCCATTTGCCCTCATTCCCATCCTCACTTTTACCAGTTTGCCGTCTCTCATGCATGAGTTTGCCAACGGATTGTAAGTTCATCTACATCATGAAGACGCAGAGACGACTGATAATTGTCTCTTCAAACACACGCGTTCCTCTTTTCCCTGCAGAGTGTTTAAGATCGGAGGAGGACTCGTGATCGTGGTCGTGTGCGTCATCAACATGTACTTCGTCGTGGTCTTCGTGACCTCCCTCAACAGTGTGTGGCTGTATGTGCTGGTGGGATTCCTCTGCTTGGCATACCTGACGTTTGTGGGATATTTGGTAGGTAACATCAGGGGAGCGGATCTTGGTTGTTTCACTGTGAAACTTAAAACTGGTTCCCGCGACTTAATCTTCAACTATAAGTGCAGTCTGAGTATGGCACAGAGCATAGTCTGGTCTGTTGATATTGAAAATGTTGCTGCTGCTTTTAGCTGCCTGTTATTATTCTGATTAACTGGGAAAATCCAACAACCCTTCTCATGCCAGGTGATTCGAAGATGGTTGAAAGCTTCAGGAAAAATCTCATAATGTTATGGAAGTTTAAAACTTATCCATGATCACTGGGATGAATAATTGCAGTAGCGATGAAACAATAAGTTGATTAATAAATTAGTCGATAGAAAACACATCTGTCTTGATAATCAATAATTTTTTTAAGCAACAATGCCAAAAAACTTCTAGCCTCTCAAATGTCTTGTTTTCTTAGTCTTTGATAAGTCTTTAAATTTCAGGACTGTTGGTTGGACAAAACATCTTTGAAAAAACTAAAGTTTCACTATTTTCTGGCATTTTATAGAACAAACGATTAATGGAGGATATAATAAGCAAATAATAAAAACAATCATCGTAATAGCGATAGTAGAATACAACATTTTTTTCAGTACTTCCCAGCAGTGATAGTAATTCTTTATAAATATAGTTATAAAGAAAAATAAAGTATTGTTACATCACACAGCAACATAGTTCACCATTTGACATTGCATCTCAAACATATATAATCTTATTTTATATTTTTTCATTAAAACCTGATGAGCTTCATAAACTTTTTGTTTGAATCCAATCAAGAACTAGATGGCAAATCATTTTGTGCAGTTAAATGCACTCGGCGATCAGGCAGAACCGTGGCGCCTTATCATTATCTTCAGGGTCTATTCTGCATAATAATAGTGTGATTTTTGAACCAATACTCGCATGAAGACGCTGACTCAATCATGTTTCTTTCGCCTTAGAAACATAGACAAATGTGGGTCTGTTGTGTTGAGGAAATGAAAGGGAGATGCCAATAAATGCTTTTATCTCATCACATTTGGACCACTATAATTCTCTTTTTTTTTTTTTTTACCTGCCTTTATAAAGCCTCCCTACACCATTTATTAAAGAACCGCCCAAAACGCTCCCTTTAGGCTCTTAACACGATCCAACAGATGGTCACACATTACGCCTAATTTAATCTCTGTGAACTGGTTTCTTGTTCATTTTAGAGTTCACTTTAAAATGTTGCCGCTCACTTACAGAGCCAAGAATATCACGGACCTTCTGCACTCCCACACCACAACCCAGGCTCTTAGGTCCTCTAACCCAGCGTTTTTTTTTTGTTTTTTTTACATGTACCTCGAATACATTTTAAGCGTCGGGGAGGTTGTGCTTTCCAGTCGGCAGCCCTAAGCTATAAACTGTAATAGTCTCCCAATAATCTTGATGTCTTTTGGTCTCAGCGGAAAAAATGCTAAAAACCCATCTGTTCAGGCAGGTGGCGTTTTTTACGTTTTATCTTGTGCCTTTTCTCTCTTTTTGCCCTTTCATAGTTTATTTGGTGTTTGATTTGATTTGACTGTGAAGCACTTTTGTTGACTGGCTTCTGTCAAAGGTGCCACATACGTAAACGTCGATCGCATGCTCGCTCATTCTGAATACGTGATCTTTGTCTGATCAGTCCACTGATACATTTTGAATCTCTCCGTCTGTGCTGCAGGTGTGGTTGTGTTTGATAGCTCTGGGAGTTTCCTGCCTCGACCCGACCAGCATGAGAGGGAACGACACAACCATCCTGATCGAGCAGCGGCCAGAGTTTGACTCCTGAATCACATGTGGACCTTTTTGTTTTCAAACCGTGGAGCTGTGAGCAACCCGACTGACCTTTTTGCGGTCTTCTCTTCCAGCACATTTAGCCTCCTTAAGTGCCTATTTATTAATAATAGAAGTTCAGAAATGAGTTAAATAGATGTTTTTATTTAGTAATCAAGAAACTGGTATTGTCAATGTCTGTATCTTTAGTCACAGCCCAAATACTGATTTTACAAAACAATTAAGATGAGTTTTGCCAACTTGACTGTTTTACAGGTGTGAATGAGGTTTTACTGTAACGCTGGTCACAATTAGAGTTAACTGATAGTTGCTAGATAAAGCACACTGCTTCGTCTAGTCCACTTTAATGCCCGTCTTAACAGTAGGACAACTGAAGACTGAAAACAAAACGTGATACATTGCCTCACAACTTAACCTCCCTGTCTTACATTATAACACTCTGACATTATTATTATTATTGCCGGCACGGTGCACCATGAAGGTCCCTTTCTAAACTACACAAATTCATTGAATTAAGAAAACGTTCAATAAGGTCATCCACCAGATCTCTTGACAGTCAAATATGTAAGACTTTTATAAATCAAAACGAAGACTTTTGTTTGTAGAAACTGAATTCAACGCACTTTAAGACTCCGTGCAGTCTCTCTTTTGAACACAGGGGGGCAGTGCAGGCCACCGAAGACGCTCCTCAGATACAGTAAACGTCTCACCACCAGAGTCGAACAACAGAACACAACACATTAAATGACACTGTGTGTTACATCACGTTTTATGTGTTGCATCACGTTTTCTGTTGTTGTTGTTACAGCTGCACAGGAACAGCTTTCTTGGATCAAACGAAATACAGTGTGATTGGCTGCGGTGATTTGACTGCTATGTTCCTGTACATGCAGTTTAAATTTGACATGCCTGAGGTGACGGTATGTCTGAAGACTTGCAGCTATTGTGCAACTGCAAGCAAGCACTGCTGGTTTCGGTGTTGCTTGAATTCCAGTCCTGAAGTGCTTCAGCATTTGCAAGCCCAGTAGAGGGACAGGTTTTTTCTTTGCATTGTGGCGGGGAACTTTTTTCATTTTTTTTTTTTTTCCTTTTCCTGTCATGGAGGCAGAGTTATGTAAGAGAGGAGAGTCTTCCCACCGCCCCTCTCTGTTTTTGTTTTTCTCAATGAGCCAATGTCTCCCTGCCTAGGCCTCACAGCCTGTCCAGTAGGCCCCTTTCCTGGAAACATAGCCTAGCAGAGGCCACTCAGGGGCAGGCCTGCAGAGGTGGGAGCGTAGGGGAGGAGAGGAGGCAGCGAGGGAGGGTGGGCGCTTCCAGCAAATCACATGATTGTAGACCCTACAGCCCCAGCCCAACGAGAGGCTCAGATGCTGCAAGCACATTTCAACAGCTAGTTTGTCATCAACATGATTGGATGTAGCAATGCATGGCAGAGTGCATGAGGCTGTAAGTAGACGCTGTGGACTCCCAGGTGTGAAATGTAGAAATAGAACCACAACGCCTGATGGATGGATATGGTGTGTGTGTGTGTGTGTGTGTGTGTGTGTGTGTGTGTGTGTGTGTGTGTGTGTGTGTGTGTGTGTGTGTGTGTGTGTGTGTGTGTGTGTGTGTGTGTGTGTGTGTGTGTGTGTGTGTGTAAGGGGGGTAAATGTTGTTTTTGCCATTAATGTCAACATCTCCACAGATTTTTTTGCTATGCAGTATAACTTGTTGAATAGTTTTGTACAGAATATTTCTGAATCGTTTCTCCAATATCTACAATTGATTTACGTTAATATGATATGATAAGCTATTTTAACAGTGTTGTATTTGTATATTTGCTTTAATGTGTCGACAAAGTAACAGATTTGCAGATGTAAGTCACTGATTTATTTTTCTTCTAAGATATCCTTGATGAATTTGTAATCGCAAAAGCCTTGTTTTATTACTGTTGCAGATTTTTTTTATGAATTTCAATGATAAAAATCATTAAATGTGTTATCGAATTATAAACAATCCCAGTGAACAAACACAATAAACTACAGCACAGGAATTGTGTTATTAAAAAAAAAAAAATCACATAAACTTGCATATCATATACTTTCCTTTCACTCTGAATATGAATTTCAGGTTTGAAATGTGGCACATGTAGGATTCAAATCTCCGTTCCCCTCGTGTTTTTTTTTTTTTATTTTTTATTTTTTTAAACATGCATGCCTGCGCATTAGTTCTGTTAACTGGTGAAAGATGGATGTAGGTTTAACTTGTACCTGATGTTTGAAGTCACATGTTTTGGAAAGCTTTTTCCAGGGGTACAACGACGGCAGCGGCAGCATCGACACTCAGCTCAGGGCCTCAAACGGCAGCTTTTCTCCCTTTGCTCTTCTCCTCAGAGGAATGCAACGTTACAAGACGGAGAGGGCAAGACGCACCAGAGATCAGGCAAAGATAATGAATTTCAAATTGATTTAGTAAACGGCGGCATCGGCTCTAAACCGCAGGACTTTTTCCAGCTGTGCGGTCCATACTTATTTTGTATATATTTTTACACAGATCTGTCAGTGCTGCCCTAAAACGCCCGACACCAGGAATGCAAACAGCAGAGCCATTCTTGTTTATGTCTTGCATTGTGGCCACTGTGGGCACTGGCTGAGCTTGTGGTGTAAGGGGCCCACATGTGTTTGGAATTGGTGGAGTGCTTAGTTCAACTGTGTCGTTTATTCCTTTTATTAACAAATTTCTTTCTGATTTCTTCAGCTAAACTGTTTTAAGGATGTATGCAGTGCGTGTGTTCTCTACACCACTCGTGTTTAATGTGCTTTAGACATTGCAAATATCTGCTGTTGCTCAACTCCACATCACAGGTGCTCAACATGCATGACGGTGTCAGTGTTCATTTACTGCAGGACCTCCACGCTGTAAATATCCAGGGACCCACTGGTTAACCATATTGCCTAATATGATTTCAAAACCACTTCTATTTATGCAAAATGTGCTTTAGTTCTCTTCATTATACTCAGTATAGTGAAAAGTGATTATAAAATACACAATACACTTTATTTTAATCAAAAACAATAGAAATGTTTATGTATTTTTTTTTCCTCCTAGATACAAAATAATTACCAAGTTTTAACATAGTTGATAAAACATTATACTTGTCTGTGTTTTTACATTATGCAACCGTAATGTTTACGATCGTCATGCGTGGTAAAGTAACTGCGTTAGAGCCTGTTGTTGTACAAATGTTTGGAGATTGCCATAATGCAGGAGTTCCCAGAGAAAAGTCCCCCAGCAGGTTTCAGGCAAAAACAAGTTACAGTTTCATTTTCTTATTGTGTCAGTAAAGGGAAGCAAACTGAGAGAGAAAATAAAAAAAAAGAAGAGCCTGGGTCATTGGTTTCACTCTGCCCTCTGTTACCTCCACACATAAAGTACTACTGAGGACAGTTGGTATGTTGTTTTGCATGGGGATACATCTACCAACAAAACTCCTCTGGAGTTCATCCATCTGCTGTTCCATGCATCAAACTGTAGATTTAGTGTTGACTGACTATATCCTTTGAAAGTTTATTAAATAAGCCTCACAACTAATTTTGGTTTCCTTGCTAATCGGAGGTTGTGATATCGCGATTTTACACATTAAAACCGCGAAGTTTATGTTTGTAAACTAAAAGGCTACCCCTCTGTAGCGTAAAATGTGAAGTCTACAATTGGCAACTTCCGGACAATAATAGCCTACCAGTTTTGGGTTATGTATTCAAGTCAACGATTGACCTCTACAGTACTTTTTTTTAAATTTTTTAGATAATTGCATTATTGTGGCTCATAATTAATAATATCGCTAACTCCTCTGGTACAATGATTACAGTTGAACAGTCAAAAAATGCTGTATACAAATAATTAGCCTATATATATGAAATGTAAACAAAAAAAAACAAATTAAAGTTGAATTCACTTTGAGCTAAAGATAACACATTACACTCCTTGTGTATAATATGAACGAAGTATATGTTGATACAGTAGCAGAAATTAACTTCATGATTTAGATGATTTTTCTAATGTGATCTCATTTGTAAAATCAGCGCTGGAATGTGTTCGACGGTGCGGCGCATGCAGAACGGGGAGGAATGCCTTGGCCACACCCCCACCTCCCATGCGCCCAATCAGTGATCCGCACGGTTTCAAGGCACCCGCGGAGTCCCAACCGTAGAAAAACAAAGCCCCAGATAACAACAAAACTCATATTTTACATTTAAGTGAACACGGGAATCCGTTTTATGGGATCGAAACCGACAGTAGAGGTCGATTCTCGGTGTTTTTCGTGGCCGTTTAGAGCCTTTCGGCCGATGTTGTTTATTTGTAGTAAGGGGGGGCTTGAAACCGCCCTCCCTTGCCCCATTTCCTCGGTTGTTTTCCTTCTCTCGCCTGGATTCTCCATGTTGTTGGTGCAAGAGTGAAGGCTTCGCAGCGACGGGTAGAGGGGGGCTGCTCGGCGATACTACCAGTAATAGTAGTGGTAAACCCGAGACGACGGAGCGGACAGAGTCTCATATAGCCTAAAAAAAACAAAACATATCCAAGTGCCTTGCCCCCTCTCCGTGCGGCGGACCTCCGAGAGAAGAAGAAGAAGAAGCAGAAGAAGAAGAAGCGGCGGGGGAATAAAGAAACCAGATAAATCCTACTCTCATCGGGGATTTGTTACTGAGGCGGATGACAAGTTACCTCGGTGAATACTTGTGTTGACTTTTCAATAAAACCCAATGAGGGATGCCCATCAGTGCTCGGGGACAGGATTTGAGGATTTTGAGGGCTCCGTGATTGTCAGATGGAAAGTTCTGTTATCACCCAAGTGCAGAAAGAAGACGTTCAAGTGTCACCGAAAACAGGTGAGATGGGCCCGTGTTCTGTGTGCTTTTGTTGTATTATTATATCTGCTTCATTTTGGTGTTTATTATTTGGATATTTCCTGAATAATGATCGGTGTATCGAGAGAGCCTGTAGTGCGCCCATTTGACAGTTTGAGCGCTGCGGACGCTGAGCGCGGTCAAAGAGGCGCATTGCCCCCTTTTGTTTTTTTACCTTTTACCAAACAAATCTTTAATATTTAGATCTTATCACTATGAGATACTGAACCATAGAGTCTGAAAGAAGCATAATGTGCTCATTTACGTGTACTATTTTTGACCAGAAGCTGTTTTTCTTCACCTGGAGATTATACAGAGCATACAACTGTTAGAATAAAAATTTAAAGCTGAATAACATCCACCAGAAGCTAGATTCTAATGTCGATTTGCCACAGCTAAATTGTCCATATACTATTGAATATACGGTCCAGTATAAGTTCACAGTCTCCATTGCGCACTGGGTATGCCATCCAGAGCTTATTGTTGATCCTGTTGTTGTTTTTTTTATCTCTTTTTTTCCCCCTGTGTGTTTTAATCTTTGTTGCTTCTTAACATGTGGTGTTGTGATTATGGCTGAGTTCTTCTCAGTGGTGGTGCTGGTGGTGATCATGGCCACAGCTCACCAAAAAAAACAAGCTGCTGTGTATTTATGTCGATCAGGTTCCAGCTTGTTTGGCACCATCCCATATCCTACTACTAGCAGGTACAGCTTGAGGAGCTCGTCTGCCACCACAGGCAGCACTGTAGTACAGTGTAAACCAAGCTGTTTGGTTCATTTATAAACTATGGTGTTCATATCTTGTGGAGGAGGAGGAGGAGGAGGGGGAGTCACACATCAGTGCGTAATGGCATGGAAGACTGCTGCACTGCTCCCAAGTTTGCTTGTATTTTACTTGACGGACAAAACGGTACAGTTCCTGTATTAAATCACAATACATGTAAGAGGCGGATATGTGTAAGGGCGTCCAGATTGGCTGTTGATTAACTGAGGGGCTGTGTAGAAATACCAGGTGCCGCGGTGTTGACAGCGGAATGCACAAACACACCCCTCTGCTCACGCCCATTGTAGCGCCGTTTCAAAGATTTCGTTGTTTTGCACGCTGTCCTCGGGCTTGAAAGGAGCTCTGCACATTGATTCCTGGCTCGTTAAACATCGTGCATATTGCATGATTATACATTAATACACAACGATAACGTATCTTATCTTTCCCCACTCGCCTGGCTCATTAGATCGGGTGTGTTCAAAGTGATACAATGTCACAAATAGATCTGTGCCGGATTAATCTGCTGTTGTGCCATCCTTTTCACATGCATGGGGAGATATAATGTGGTTGTTATGTCATACATTGCCAAATGCTGCCGTCCTGTGGGAAATCAATAGGCTGGCTTACCCTGATTGTCAGGGATCAGGATTCACATTAATCATTTGGAATATATTGAAGGGATATCAATATTTAATATTGATATTTTTCAGAAAATAGTGTGCGGGACTAATGAAGGACATCTGACGAATGACCAAATCACGCTCCTTTGTCTGTTAAGGATGGTGTTGTGTAACATGTGTGTCTGCATTATGCCTTCTGAGCACCGAGGGTCAGCATGGAGATTACTAGGAGGAGAGGGGGAAAAAAAGGAGTAAATCTCTCTCTCTCTCTCTCTCTCTCTCTCCACTTTTGACTCTTTATCAACAGTTCCTCTTTCTATTAGTGTTTCCTACGATGAAGGTGTATTGATGGGTATAAATTATGTTTTGCAAGTCCTCACATGAAACGCTCTAGAGGGAACTTACAGGAATGTTTTTCTCCCTTTCTTTAACTACAAGTCTTGCTTGGGTCTGGGACACTCCTGGTTCTGGTGACTGATCAAAGACCTGCACAGAGCATTGAGGTGTGACTGCTTGTCCGGCTGACTGTCTGTCTGTCTGTCTGTCTCTCTCTTCTGGCTAGCTTCAGGCAGCCCTGGAAGGTCTTGGGAGTTTAAAATGGTTGGAATGTTTTCTGTCTGTGTTTTCTGTCGAAGGTAGTGCTGAAAAGTGTGGGTTTTCCCGCCCTCTGTGATTATATAACATGTACCAGCCATTTCCAGCAGCAAGCAGCAGCAGCAGCAGCAGCAGCAGCAGCAGCAGAGGCAGGCGCATTAAAAACAGATTTCAAGTGCGGGCTGTGGACGGATGGATGGATGCCTTTTAGGAAAGGGGAAGCTCTTCCTACATGTTCCAAGTAGCTCATAACTAATTATATTGAATTTAAATGATATTTTTTCACCTATTTCCATGTAAAAAAAGATGTGTTTTGTGAGTACCTTTAGTGTATTTGATGTGTGTTTCCTCATGGAAGTCTCTCTCTCTCTCTCTCTCTCTCTCTCTCTCTCTCTCTCTCTCTCTGTGCTCTAACAGGCCAGGTGAGCCGGTCTGCCCTGAAACAGCCTCGGAGTTGTAACATCTTCAAAGCACTCTTCTGTTGCCTCCAAGCTCAGGATGGCCCCAAACCACCACCACCAACACCACCTCCCCCCCACCAGGCCCTGCTGGAGTCACACGAAAATGGGATGGTTGTCAAGGTAACACTATTCTTATTCCAGCAATGTTTCACATCACTGAAGACCTCGGTTCAGTCTTGCTTTGATTTTTGTTTATGTAAGATTTCACTTCCTTGTCACACACACACACACACACACACACACACACACACACACACACACACACACACTCTGCTTGTGTGTTTGAATAGTTTGGCCATCTGTAGGAATAAACTAAACAGGCTGTTGTAAAAACATGTGCTTATTATTGTCTTCAAGCATTATTTTATTATACAAGTGCGCACTAGAACCACTACTGCACCTGCTCTGAACATCTTGAAAGCCGACCGCAACTGTCTGCGGATATGGAATCACTTTGATGTTCACACTCGATCCTCCAAGGACGATAAGAACGACAGAGCGACGATCAATCCTTTTAGGCAGACGGCGTGCAGAGAATGGTGTATTGTGTGCCTCGTAATTGCTGAGGTGGATAAAAAAAAATTAAAAAAAATAAAGCCTTGAGCGCCCGCTGCACTCGGCTGGCCACGCTGGTGAACGCTGTCAGCCTGATTAGAGCTTCAGTACCATGTAAGGGGCATTTTAATGAGATGCCATGTTTGCTCACATTGAGGAGTGTCCTCCAGCATCAGGAGCAAACAGGAAGCAGCGTCTGCGGGGCCTGGTTATTGTCTGGATCCAAAATGGAACCAAATGAAACGTTGGCGCTGACGGGGTTGCGTTGCGTTGATTAGTTGGTGAAATAATAATTGCCGTTGCTCATGTATGTTATTTGTTGTCAACATTATGTAATATATTGATTCATTTCAGATTAGCTGTGCTCATCAAGAGCCTAGAATGAAACAATATTAACAAAGGGGGAAACAAATCTAAGAATGAGATTACATCAAGCTAAAGTGTTCTCCCTGCAGGTGAATGTCTACAGATGCTTTTGGGAAATATAATGAAAGACATAAATATGCTAATCCTAAAGATATGCAACATAGACGATATTATCATAAATAATGAGGCTCGCCGCTTCGTCCACGCTTACATGCAAGCTCTAAAACTGAGTCAAATTTCCCAGAGGTGAAATGAAACGGCCACGGTCTGATTATCATATGAATCAGTGGACTATCAGGGCTAATAATGCTCCTTAGGTGTAAACAAAGCGCAACACAAATTATATAGGTGCGTGTTGGACAGTATCATTCAAAAATAATGTATTGTTGTGTCTTCTTAGGAGCCTGAACCTAGCCTCCTGCCTGAGGTGGACGCCCAGGACCAAGGGAAGCTATGCGTGGTCATAGACCTGGATGAGACCCTGGTGCACAGCTCATTCAAGGTACCAAAGCTCATTGTCAATGCTTCATTTTAGTGTGTTTAGTACATGTTGCGTAGTTTGAGTGAAAGCTCCCTCCGATTCACCAGAAATATCCAACATCAGGTAAATGTTTATCTACGTTATAACGTCTAAAAGCCATCCCAGGTGCTTGAGGAACATCGAGAGAATCGCGCTCTGTTTCGTGTAGGCTCTTCACTGTGGTTCATGGCCGCAGTGTGTTCAGTTGTTATGTAATGCCATGTGAACGTATACAGCGCGGCCCATGTGAATGAGCATGCCGACCAACTCCCCCCCCCCCCCCCCCCTTGTGTTCTCCCCCTCCAGCCTATTAGTAATGCAGACTTCATCGTGCCTGTGGAGATAGAGGGGACCACACACCAGGTAAAATGCTGTGTGTTTGCTGTGGAGGGGAGGGGTGTGTGTGTGTGTGTGTGTGTGTGTGTGTGTGTGTGTGTGTGTGTGTGTGTGTGTGTGTGTGTGTGTGTGTGTGTGTGTCGATGTGTTTGCAGTGCTGAGCTGAAAAAAGGGATGGGTCTTGTAACTGATCAGCCAGGTTTTTGTTCTGACGGGCGTACGGAGCCCTCTACTGGCCAGATGTTGAAGCAGGGAAGAGAAAGTGGAAGTGGACGCATCAGCAAGTGCATGAGTCGTTTCAGCCCAGTTCATCTAACAATTTCATATTAAGTGATGCAGTACATATTGCTGCCTCTGTGAAGATGCTGTGAAGTGCTCAGCTAGCACACTGTGTTGGGACCGTTTGTTCAGCTTCTCACTAGTGGAACCTGTGGAAATGTAATTAACGGAGAAATGTGATTCCTGGGAGCCTATCCGTAGGTAAGCGTCCACCGTGGGCCTCGGCCTGATTCAAGTAATCCAGGATAGGCTGGTTAACACTGGCACGGCCTATTCTCGATTACTTGTTTCGGGAACTGGCCGCTTGCAGCCGACGGACGGAAGACAGAAGTTTCTGGTACAAATGTGACAGAAGGCGTACATTTGAATAGTCCTGCTGGTGGGACTGTTTCCTCACGGTCTGCTTGTATTCCAGGTGTATGTGCTGAAGAGGCCGTATGTGGATGAGTTCCTGCAGAGAATGGGAGAGTTGTTTGAATGTGTGCTGTTTACAGCCAGTCTCGCAAAGGTACCGTACACCAGATCCCAAAATAGATACTTTGTGTTCTGCACCAAGTATTTTTTTGTTCAGATGTTTGATGTCATGTCAGATTTATCAGAGCTTTTTTTTCTGCTTTTTCTTGCCTTGTAGTGTGATAGCAGCTGCTTAACGTGCTGTTAGTCACCTTAGTAGACGCCCTGCTCGTGTTTAAAGCTATAGTGTGTTTACTGGAGCCGCTTGCATCATCTCTTTCTGATTTAGCTTAATTATAACTTAAGTGGAGATTTACGCTTAAATGCATTAAAATGGGTTTCTCCCACGCACACAAAATAGTTGTAAATATTTCATATTTATTGCTGCATAGCTAACTGAACCAACTGACAAAGCTAATGTTAGCTTGCTAACATGTATTAGTATTTACTTAGAACTTAAATGTGACTTCACACAAATGTAGCTGGTGCAACCTAATCCAGATTAATGTCTTTTTTTGGGGGGGGATGTGTGATTGTTTTAGCGATTTTGCTTTTAGATAATAAATATCCACCATTAGTTGACAGTGCTTCATTAGTCCAACCTGCTCTTCCCTCTCACCTGCTCCCCACCTCCCATGGCCTCCCATCAGTATGCAGACCCAGTGACAGACCTGCTGGATCAGTGTGGCGTTTTCCGGACCCGGTTATTCCGGGAATCTTGTGTATTCCACCAGGGCTGCTACGTCAAAGATTTGAGCCGCCTGGGCAGAGATCTCCAAAAAACCCTCATCCTGGATAACTCTCCTGCCTCCTACATCTTCCACCCTAATAATGCTGTGAGTTGTACCTCCTTGTAATGTCGAGATCTTTTTCTTTTTTTTCACAAAATGTTTCGACAAGATATTCTGCAGACCTCAAGCTTGATGAGAAGGAGGTCTGGCAATGTGAGATTAGCTCTTACGAACTGATAAATCACACAAAAATGAAAATGAAAGCAGATTTAGTCCTCGATGTTTTGAGAATTCTAAGGAACATTTTAAGGTTTCACGGGTTACACGGTTCATTTACACCACCGTATGGCTGGGGTGGGTATATTTCCTTTTTTTTATATCCTTTGAGCTCTTCGCAGGCGCCTCTTGTGACCAGTATCAATGATGCTCAGTAGACGGGTACCAGTGATGATCTGGGCGGTTTTAATCACCCGCTGGGCCGGGCACATCCATTGCTCCTCTGTAAAAGTTAACAAGAACATGGCTCTCTCTTTTTGTTTGTAATGTACAAAATAGTGAGAAATACCCACTATGATACCATCAAATGTCTTGATTTGTCTTAAACCACTTTATTGGTATCATAATAGTTGCTGAATATTTCAGTTCAAACCCTGATTTATAAAACCGGACACTGCACATACAAGACACATTTAGGAGAGATTCAAGTTGTGCGTCTCTGGTTACATTTCCTTGGGTTTTTTGGTTCAGAACATTGACAGTTGTGAAACTTTGATTCACAGCCTCCAGATGCAGTTCATATGTTTTTTATTTTCATTTTAAAAGCCAACAGTTTGTGAGTGACTGTTTGTTTTCGACAGGTTCCCGTGGTGTCATGGTTCGATGACGTGGATGACGCTGAGCTGCTCAACCTTCTGCCTGTGTTTGAGGAACTTAGTCAAGCCGATAATGTTTACACCCAGCTGGACCAGCTTCGTGGACATTAAGCTCTCAGTGGACCCGCTCCTCAGCTGCAGCTTGAGACTCCTTCAGCTACAATAGAACCTTCTATTGACAATAGCTGCTAGAGTTTTCCGACGTTGTCCTCCTTGCCTCTGCACAAAATCCTCTGTTTAGAAAGTTGTATTAGCGTGGGGGGGGGGGTGGCTAAGGAAATCCTTAGCCTGAAAAACACAATGTGTTTGGCTCAGCTGAAACTACAGATCGCAATCTGAGGCCTTTCCTCTGAACCTCAGTGCTGATTATTGACAACCACTATTTGAAAGAGCGGGAATCAACAACCAAAGCAATCCCATCACACGCACTCCAGTTATAACATTAAAGTGGTTCTTTTGCCAAAGCAGAAGCCTGCCTGCCCTGACTTGACTTTTGGACTTTTTTTTTTCTTTTTTTTTTCATTCTTGTGCCTTTTACGGAACAACAACAAAAAAAACAGAAACATCAGCTCTTTTTTTAAATTTCCACCAGATTTTATACATTTATTGATTTCATTTTATAGGTTGTTTTGTAAGGAAATCTATTTTTAAACGGTGAACATGGTTCCTCTATGCAACCCAGTTCTGTGTGTACATGGACAGTACCTCCTAAGTAGCCAGTCAATAATTGCATTCAACAGATGTAAACATTACTGTAGCCTTATTTACCTTTAAGGGAGCAGCAAAACAAAAGTGTATTTCACTTTTTTGTACTATAAATATAAACTTCTACAAACCATGCAAATATACATCATTAGTGGTCGGATTAGTATTTGGTATAAGTTAAGTAAACAGGGTGAAATCTCGTCTTTGATGGTCCGTTGAAAGCAGACACACTGGAATATGTTGGCACATAGGACGACCATAAATGCCAGTTTTCATTCGAGGTTTAATAATAACTTGTTTGTTGTTATGTTTTTCTTTTATTACTATGATGACAAACAACTTGCACTTGTTTTATATTGACAGTGCTGAAAGTAAAAACTGTGCCTTTTTGAAATCCGGACAGAGAATGGTGTTCTGCCTGAAAAGAGATTTGTAGGCCTACACACTCTGATGTGTCATGCTGAGCGTGAGAAAACACTGTCAAGAGCAAGTGTAATGCCGTGCGGCTGTGGTACTTGCAGTGCAACACTTGAAATATCAAATTTTTTAGCATGTGTGAGTGTTTTTTTTCTATATTTATTGGCCAAAAATCTGTATTGTCCAGTACTTCTTAATGCTTAACATTGTTTTGTAATCCATTTGCCTACTTTGAGGCTGGCCTTGTGTTTAACTGTTTTATCTGTGCCTAACAATCACACGTTTTGCTGTTAAAGTTCAAAGATAATTCAAAACTTAAGCAGTTAAATCAAATACACAAATAGATGTAAATCCAAGATTCAATCATGCAAGAACACATTTTCTTTTTCCATTTTTTATTCAGTACAACAGATATTTTGTGGGGTGTGTTTCCTGGGTAATATGGTTTTTCTATGATGTTCAATGTCTGATGCAATTATTGCCTGCATGTTAACGAGTAAAATATGACAATGAAATTGTACCAGTTGTGATGACCAAAAGTATTTGTTTAAACAGTCACAATTTGTCTTTGTGTATCAGAATAAATCAAACACTCATTTTGTCTACCCAATCTGACCAAAACTCTAAAAGACAAGGTGCTACCAGTTTTTATTTTGTAATAAAAATTGGTTATATTGTACAATCTTGTGTTTTTCTCCCCGGTGACACTAAAGGACACAGACTACATTTTACTCTTATACAACAATTAAGTATATTTTTAAATCATTATGGTCTCAAATATATGTAGTTCTACTCACATGTATGGGTTACTGCAGTACTAGAGGAAAAGTAAATTAAAAATATTGTTTTTATCCATCTCTCAATACTACTTGCACAGATGAACATATCCATACATTGGCCACTCAAAACTTGGTGGAATTTACTCAAATGATGTACTTTTTATGCTACTTATACATCTTCAGAGACAACTGTTATTCTTTTTTTACCCCACTACATTGATCTGACAACTATAGTCACTTTTCATTTTTAGATTTGTGATAGAAAACCCAGGATATGAAATCCAACAGTAAATAAAGCAGTTAGTTTGGTATTATGACATTAAGGCATTGCAAGAAACAGAACACAGGAAAACAATAGTTATAACAACTGATTAATTAAAATAAGTTGTAATAATATGAATACAACAACAATAATACTATTCATTGTACAACTTCACCTGGAAAATGTTCTTGCCTTGATATCAAAGACATATGTTGCATCTAGTTGCATCATGTTAGTAATGATTCATTAAGATTCACTCATTTAAACTCCTACGAATCCATTTATTTGAGTTTGACTACTTCACAGTAGAGCTAAAACATAGTCTTTGAATCACAGCGTTTATAAAACGCGCGGTCGAAGTTGCAAACTGCTTAACAAACATGAAAGTCGTTGTTTTTCGCCGTTTGAAATGGTGCAGTTAAATTTATGAGTCGGCCATTTTAGGTGTAACGGGGACATTACTCGATGACACACCAGGAAGTACCTTTTAATAAAAAGGGTTTCTTAACAATGTATTGGGGTAGCGACAACATTGGTTCAACGTTCAGTAATTATAAATCAGACGACTTGTTGAGTTATTTATAAAATAACCGTATTTCACACACGGGAATGGGGCACTACGGTTTTCTGGGCGTGGCTATTGTGACGTCTTCATGCCACTGACACGTACAGCAGGAAGAAGAACGGCTGCCCAACAGTTTGTTAGCTGGTTAGCGGAGTAAGCGAAGGTAAGCGCTAGTGTTAGCATATTGTGCAAATAGCTTCGGTGTTATCGTATTCATAGTAACTGTTAGCTGTAACAGTGATAGCGTTGTGTGCTTGAGAATGAACGAGACGCCGAATTGTGTTGACAAATGAGCTAACCTAAAACGCTAGCGTAGTTAGCTAAATACTGAGCAGCTTGGCTAACTGTTAGCTAAGCAACGCTTAGCTGTTAATATGATATCCTCATACGACAGTCATAGTTTTGGGCTGTTGCTCGATTTTCCTGATTCTACCAACGTGTTTAACGTTAATTAAGTTGAGTTGCTTTTGATTTTGTTGCCAGATAACGGCAATATCGTTAACACGAATTGAGAATATGTTATTAGAGAAGCTTGTTAGCGTGTTAAGCAGACAGCGCTTATCGGTTAACAGTGTTAACCTGTTGTGCAATTTAATGTCTCAAACCCGTAATACAACGCACACGGGAGAACTTGACGGCTTTCTACCAGCAACGGTTTTCTGCCAGATATCTCCTTAAGTTTAGGTTACAAACCTACTTGGTTAGGTTTAGAAGCAGTTGATATTTTGTGTTTATAAATAAACCATTTCTGGCAGAAAGCTCCAAAGGCAACCTTCTTCCATGAGGTTATTAAACTGCGCACTTTTAACAAGCGACATGCTCGGAAGCAGTATTCAGGTTATTTTAACTTAGTCTAAGTAAGGGTAGCGATGCACATTACCGTAATACTTCAAAGAGTAAGTGCTTCATTGCAAATCTTGGTTAAGTCAAGTGAAAGTATAGCAATGTTAATCATAGAATACGTCGTGCCATGTCAGTGTTCTATTATCGGATGATAGATATTGATAGATACTGTTGGGTAGTTAAATCTACCATATGTTAACTGTTCCTGTGTGTTGTTTAAAAAATCGTAATATTAAAAGTAGCTCAGTAGCACAAAATGTAAATACTTTACTTGAGTAAGTGTAGCTATTGCTCTCCACTACTGATCTTTTAACAAATGATTGCACCTGTGTTACCTTTTGAATGCTGCAGTTATAGTTAAATAAAACACCTTTTGATTCTACCTGTGAAACTGGAGCTCAAGTGTAATTGCGTGTTTCTGTTCTGCTGTGTTTGTTCAAGAATCTCTGCAGTGCACGAGCCCTGGTTCCATCATGAACGTGTTTGACCGCAACATCAACTTTGACTCCCTCTTCAAGTTCTCCCAAATGTGCGTAAACATGCAGTGGATTGCTATCGCAGTCACATACTTTATCCACTATAACTCAAGTGCCCTAACCCTAACTTTTTTTCTTTCTTTCTACAGATCTCATTCCACCCAGGTGCACTTGAAGAATGTGTACTCCAGCCTGGCACTGTGTATGTTTGTGTCTGCAGCTGGCTCCTACGTCCATGTCGTCACACGTCTCTTTCAGGTAACGCTAACAAGATGCTACGGAGTCTACTTGCCCGGGTTGATCCTGTACGTCTATGCAAATAGTTCCCTCAGGCAAAGTACAGACAAGAATACTTTGTCCTACCGACTCTAACCCACCTGGTGCTTTTTTTTAATATACCAGGTTGTTGCAATCATGTACTGCAGATCAATGTCATAGTTTAAAGTGTATTTATATTTTCTAAGATGTTAGTGGAGATGGTCTTTAATTTTGGTGATATATCTGCCTCCACTGTAAACAGAATGTGAAATACGCATTATTTTGGGATTTACAGTTTTAGAAGATACTGAGTGTATTTTGGATAAATGACTGAAAGTGAAATTCCTCTTTTTCAATTCAGTTATATTTGTTTTGCCCAATATCACAATTTAGAGGGCTTGTATTTGTTAGTATCAACATGGACACATATAGGGCCTAGCCAATAAGATCATTATATTTTGAAAAAAATAGGTTAGAAGTGACATAAAAGTTATAAGTAAAACTGATGAGCATCAAAAACTCAAAATGTGAGAACAAAAAACAAGAACTGTTCTATTTTGGTCTTTTGTCTGCTACACCAGTACGAGGGACTTTTACATTGTGTTCTCCTTTATATCAGGGCTGGTACCACAGGTCAAAGTACTCGCCTGTAAAAGGCCTTTCAGACGAGTTCTCTCTTATCTTAACATCTTATGGTGAAGGAACCAAACCGCTATAGATTCAGTGACGTTACCCACAAATGGTGCACTGGATGCTCCATCTTCACCTTGTGGCCTTGTTCTCAGGGAGGGGTGCTGTCTGTGCTCGGCTCCTTGGGGATGATGTTTTGGCTTGCCATGACGCCACACAACTCTGAAACGGAGAAGAAGAGACTGGCTATCCTCGCAGGGTTCGCCTTCCTCACAGGTAAGGTACCTGATGGTACAGGTGTCACTTAGCATGCAAACCCTGCTGTCTTTGTTAATTTACGGCCATGTAAGAGTCTATAAGCAGCGCTTTCCTTCCTCTCTCCTCCAGGTGTTGGCCTTGGCCCCACTCTGGACTTTGTCATCGCTGTCAATCCGAGGTATGTGAAAAGTCACTCAGTGTGGAACGATTGCGCATAAACAGCTGGCAGCTAGCTGACTGAAAGTTAAACATTATAAAACCAAACGGCAATGAGAAGATTATTGTGTGATGATTGGTAGCCGTCTCTCTGCGAGTCTGCACACATGCATATATAATTGAAAGTGGGAATTTACTGATAACATTTTGTTCCGGTTCCTTTCTCAGCATCATCATGACGGCTTTCATGGGAACCTCTGTGATTTTCATCTGCTTCACTCTCAGCGCTCTCTATGCCAAACGCAGGAGCTACCTGTTCCTTGGAGGTAAAGGCTGTTGAGAAACGTTGTGACCCATTTCACTGTATGCTTCTCTTCTCAACCCTTTACAGCAGTACTTACATTTGACCCATTTGACTTCTTGTAAGGCACCCTGATGTCTGGCCTTTCCCTCCTCTTCCTGATGTCTGTGATGAACATGTTCTTTGGATCTGTGATGCTGTTTAAGGTAGCTGACCCCACATGGCACCGTTCCTCACTCAGCAATTGATCAGCCGCGTCAATGTTTTGGTGTTAATCGTATTCTTCACATGTTCCGACAGGCACACATGTACCTCGGGCTGCTCATCATGTGCGGCTTCGTCCTGTTTGACACTCAGCTCATCATTGAGAAAGCAGAGAATGGAGACAAGGACTACATCTGGTGAGGAGCATTTTCTCATAACCAAATACCATGTGAATGCATCATTCCATAGTGAGGTGTAGCTCAGCGTCAGTTCCTAAAAGTAAGTAAAGAAAGAACTTTTTCAGAGCAGCAACCTGAGCTCAGCTCGTAGAAAATGAATGGTTACTTTTACTAGCCAGATGCTCTTATTTGAGAGATATAGAATGATGCATGGTAATTTATATGATACGATTCTGAAACATACTCTGATATACTTTATTTTTGAAGGCACTGCGTGGACTTGTTCCTGGATTTCATCACCATCTTCAGAAAACTCATGGTCATCCTCGCCATGAACGACAAGGTACAGAATGTTACACATTTTTAATTTTTTGTAAATTGAATGGATAAGTCTCGTCATATTTTGTGTTTTCCTTATTGTCAACACATCCAATGAAAAGACCAAAGGCAACAATGAAGTGATCCTATTAACACATGTTATGTATCCAAAGCCTGATATATTTTATTCCTCTGTGCCATGGAGCTCAATTGTTTTCCAAAAATATAAAAAAAGCATGAGCTGCACTGTTGCACTTGGTGACGGTTTATTTTGACACATTCCCACATATACTGTACCGCCCTGCTGCTGGAGATACTCACAAATACACCAAATCCATGCCTGAAAATAGTTCCCAGCACTTTTATTATTGACCCCTGTTTGAGTAGCATTGACGTAAAACTACAGAGGCCAGATGTTTTAGGAACCTACTGAGCCCTTTTTCTTATTCTATTTCTATTTGTGTCTTTGCATTGACTTTGTATGTAATCTACTTGTTTGGTGTGAACGCACCATTCGTCTTTAATGCAGTTGTTTTTCCAACACTACTGTAGATTAAATGTTTTGAACTGATTGGCTCACCCAAATCCCAACAAAAACAACGTATCGTTTTATTTAGTTAGAGTAGAATCTAGCCAAACGGATACTTTTGGTTTTATTCGCTGGCGTTTTGCGATATGAGGCTTCTTCCTCCACTGCAGTGTGATGGTTGTGAGGGGAGGTTAGTTTGTGTTTGTGACCCACTGAATGAAACCAGCTGACTGTGTGTAGAGCAGACACACTAGCTCCACCTACAACAGTAAAATGCTGCGTCATTGTTAACAATCAGAGTAATACTTTCACCTTTTGATACGTTAACGTACATTTTGCTGGTAATAGTTCAGTACTTTTACTTTAGATTTTGCATGCAAGACTTGTAATACTGGTGTTTTTACAGTGTTTGTTTTTACTTCTTCAGTCACAGTTTGGAAAGTTGTCATCGCTCAAATACAATCAATCAAAACACACCCTGTAACCACATCTATACCACTAGAGTAAAGTGGAAAATGTCTTTTGGTTTTCATAACATTTCATTTCTAAGATTAATATGCTTGTGTCTTACCTCTCTGATTCTTTGTCTGTTCTTCAGGAGAAGAAGAAGGAGAAGAAGTAAAGAGCGTTTGGATAATTAAAGTCTGAAGAGGCACAATGTGCGACGCACTTGGTGCTTTTCACTTTCTGTCTTCATTTATTGAATTAACTCCTATGTGGTCTTATATTATTGAAATTTTCTTTTGATTTATTTTTCAAACCTTCAACAACAGTTGAATGTAAGTTTATGGTAAACTAACGCTAGTCCCCATCATGGCTGTGAATGGAGAATTAGACTAATGCTGCAGTGAACATGCTTGGCCTGTAGAGGGGAGTGTTGCCCTATGAAGACTCCCGGAAGCTGAGCAGCACTTAATGAACATACTCATTATTTAGTGCCATAAATTAATGACATGACGGCTCCTTTTTAGTGGGTCATGTCAGCTTCTGAGGCTAATCGTTGTTTTCTTTGAAGTTATTTAATTTCAGTCGTTGATTTGCTTATTATTTTTTTTAGTTTTCCTCCATTCTCTTTAGTGGAGTGTCATAAGATATGGTGTCCCATGATTTTGACAACAGATTACCCCCCCCCCCCCCTTTGAGAAATTTCCCTGTCATTGTTTTTGTCCGCACACGTTTTGTTTTGAGACCAACATTTTGAGTAAGAATGGTGAAGCCTGGTGACACCGACACAAACCCTAAAAGCCCATCGGAGTCGTGATGATGTACAACGACTCGTTCCGGCGGGCTTTCGGGGTTTCGGGTGTTGTCGTTGTCGGCTGGAGGAGGAGGAGGAGTCGGCGCCATCTGTCTTCATCTCGGATAGCAGGCGAGCTGTTCAGGCCTCTCAGTGTACATTTCTCTAAACATCTGTTGTCTAGAAAGTAGTTTGCCAAATGATGTGATGTTAACCTTTACGATTTTTTGAAAGTGTATACTGTGAAGAATTTATTTTATGGATGTAAAATTTAAACTAATAATTTGATACATTTGCTCAAATAAATGTGTTGAACGTATTGAAATGAAGTGATTCTTTTTCATTCTGTCTACCGATTATAAGTTTTGCTTCTGTTAACAGTGATGGAAGAAATATTCAGGTATTGTCATTAACTAAATATTTGAAGACATCAACTTGGCCATTGAGAATTTGTAATGGCCATTTATTTAACTATTTTTTTTGATGGATTACACGATTAATCAATGAAAAAAACAGAAGTTGCAGTCCTAAAAATGCTGCTTAAAGGAACGGTGAGAAACATTTAGGTGGATCTATTGTCAGAAATGGAATATTCTACATTTTAAGTTAAAGTACTTTTAGTGTATGATCAAGATGTACATGGCATAGTACACACTTGTACTGCAGAAAATGTTATAACAGATGCATTGTGTAAGGGAATGTAGTTTTTATACATAGTTGTTTAATCGACCACTGATCAGATTATAAATATATATTGTTAGTAAAATAACAGTATTTACATTTTATGATACTGTATAGTTTCTACTACACAATTCAGAGGGAAATATTGTACTTTTATTGCTCTACATTTGTAACAAACCAATCTAGATTGTTAAATAGATAAAACAATGTGTGGAGTTTGAAAGAAGTGAACTTCCCACAACGCTGTACCTCTCATTGCTACATTAGCTACTAATGTAACAACAAAATCGCCTGCGTGTGAGTTGCATTATGGGTAATGTAGATTTCTGACATACGAGGAATGTGTCGAATAAATACAATATCAGTTTCTGCTAAATTGGTGGAGTACTCTGAGCACAAAAGGGAAATACTCCAAGTACTAATTTCTGTGTATTGTAACAAAGCGCTTCAGTAAATGCACTTTCCACCTATTATGTGTCTGTAATTGATTTGACCGGCCAAAATAACTGCTTCACACAAAGAAGTAAATCAAAACATTTTAATTAGAAAGTTGAAAAACGGCAGTAGGTACATAGGACCTCTATTGGCTAGGGAACGAACAGCAACGGAGATGTTGAAATACAAGATATGAACATAATCTACTAAGCGAAGAGACTGCAATTTCACAGGAAGATTACAAAAAGAAAATAAGATGACTGCAAATGATGTACATTTAAAATAAATAAATAATAGAAATACATATTCATTGAATAGTGTAGCCATTTCTCTTATCTATGTTATTATTGCTGGTATATATTACCTTTAAATGTATTATGATTCAAAACAGACATTTTCTGACAACCTTCAATCGGTCGCAAAACGATATCAACATGTTCAATAAAGTCGTTTGTACATTTAAAATCGTGATGCATGAGTTTAAGCAATTAAGAATCACAGACGTTAACATTCATTTTTTTAAGGAGCTCGATGTTTTTTCAAGTTTTTTTTTTTTCTTCAATACTTTATGTGATGAAATGATGTCCAGAACAGAATGGATGTATTGATGCAGGTCGTCGGCTATTGAACCGATCAGCTCCTCCTTGATGCGCACGACAACGATCCGTCTACCGAGATGACTCAAAACAAAAAGACGAAGTTGCTGAACAACTACCAGGAGTGACAACTTTTTGTGCTAATCATTAGCATAGCCATGCGTTTTGTAGTCCTCTATACATGAATTAAAGAGTGTCCACTGAAGAGTCTGATTGTGAAAAAGGTGAACAACCTATATGACTTGGATGGGTTGGGGGGGTGGGGGGACTTTTGGCTTCATGTTTATAGGAAATCCTGAGGAGAAGTCTATTGATCTCTTTCCAGTTGCAACAGAGAAACAGCTGATGAGAAAGCATCACCACGATAATGCTTGCGAACATCTACAGAGCACAGTTTCTCTTCCTCAAAGATGGCGGTGGGTCAGCAGCATCGCAGCACAGCCAAGGTGACGTGTTCAGAGCGGGGGGGGGGGGGGGGGGGGGGCGCTGCGTCTTTATTGTCTGTGGTAAAGATGAGCTCCTCTCTCCGTTCCTCCCCAAATCCTTGGCCGGATCATCCTTGGCTCCCGCAGGACGACAGACTGTCGTACAGAGAATCGCTGAGGGACTCGGGGGTCTCCAGGACCTGAGGGCGGCTCGGGGAGAGAGCTTCCTCGGGCCGCTCCCTGAGCAGCTCCAGCCCGGCCTCCCTGCTCATCTCCGGGACGCTGGGAGTCCGAGTCTTCCCCCTGCGGATCATCCCCGACTGGGCCGGGACGGGCAAGCTGTCTGGGTCGACGACCCGGCTGGAGGAGGGACCGCCGGCCTTCGTGCTCTGAAAAAAGGGACGCACAACGGGGAGAGGAACATTTTAGGTCATGTCTTTCGTCTTATGTAACGCCTTTAGGTGCAAAAAAAAATAAAACAAAAGTGGGTTACATAAAGCATACAACTGTGAATCTTTAATGAATACTCAGCTGATTAATAATTTCTAAAGGGAGAATGTGGTTCTGTGTTTTTACATTATGTAAGATGTGAGTGCAGATTTAAAAATGTATCTCAACTTTACTGCCTGCAAAGTACTTTCAGTCTGTTAGTGACCCAGATAATTCCTTCCAGCATGCTCCTGAACAGCAGTTTCTCAATAAGAAGAGATCAAATAAAACACATTGATTTGGGGAGAACAAGAATAATAACTTACAAAAATGACTGTAATATTGTCTCCTGATTTTCCATAATTTTGCTTTTTGGGTTTACTAGGTATTCACGACATCTACTGCATGCATGTCCGTCCTGGAAGAGGGATCCCTCCACTGTTGTGCTTCAGGAGGTTTCTTCCATATTTCCCCCTGTTAAAGCATTTTATTTGGGGAGTTTCTCCTAATCCAAGGTTATACCATGTCATGAAAAAGTAATCGTATAGTAGGTCGAAAAAAGTCATACAGAATTCATACTATATAGCACAAATCATAAAAAATACATAGTATAGTATGTGGGGAAAAAAAGTCATAGTAAAGTAAATCTAAAGCAGGTCATCAAAAAGTCATGGGATAGCATTTTGAAAAAAGACATGAAAAAATGTATAGTATGTCTATAAAAGTCATAGTATTGTATGTCAAAAAAAATAATTAACTGTCAAATTATATCTTCATAAAAACGTCATAAAAATATCATAGTTAAGTATCTAGAATAGTCATAAAAAAGTCATAATACAGCATGTCAAAAAACGACATGGCATAGAATGTCATATTATAGTTTTTCAAAAAAGTAATTGTATAGTATTTCCAAAAAAATCCTAAAAAAGTCAGGATAGTATGTCGAAAAAGTGATGCAATTTCATAGTTTAGTTTCTTTAATTTTTTTCACAAAAGTCATACTATAACCAAAAAAGTCATAGTAAAATATTCTAAATACTGTCAAAAGTCATAGTACAGCAAGTTAAAAGAGTCATACTTTAGTATGTCGCAAATAGTAACAGAAATTCATAGTATAGCAAGATGAAAAAAAGTCATTAAAATGTCATAAAAAGTAATAATACAGCATCCCTACCCCTCTGAATGGAGAGCCAAAGGACACGGCCTCCTCTTCCTCCTCCTCCACTGCCAGGTAAACCTCTGCAGGTCCTGCCGGTGTCTTCAGGTTGGGGAAGGTCCAGGTCTTGGAGCGAGGGGAAAACATGTTCGCTCCATGGGCCTCTTTGTCTGTCGATGGAGAATTTGAAAGACTCGTTTCATCTCGTGTCCACACGTCATCACTAAATATAATCTATCAGGAGCACACACTCATGATCCAAACTGACATATGTCAACCACCACTGGATGAAGTGCCACGATATTTTGTACATACGTTCATGTTCCCCAGAGGATGCATCTGTACTGACTTTGGTAGTTTTTTTGTGTGTGTAACGTCTCTGTTCTTTACAAGCTCACAGCACGACTGTAGACTCCTAGTATTGTTTCATTTTCAGTCCCTTGTGTCAGTCTAAACTACAGTATGGGAAGGAGCTCAACCATGTGAATCAAACGTTGACAAAGATATCAGAATATTTCCATATTAGATGAACAACACTTTATTGTTCATCTAATATTAACACAGTTATAGAATCACTGCTTTTATGTTTATTTGAGTGCAGTACTAGTTTGCAGACGACATCAAATGACTACAGTATGTAACAAGCAAAAGCACAACCTATGGAGGCTATACAGAAGAACTAAGTGGCGTCTAACAACGCCCTGAATGTTCTGCTATTATGCACCTTCGCGGATGACGCCGACGGCGCTTCTTCCCTCCAGCACGGCGCCATACTGAATGGTAGGAATCAGCTGTTTGTGGGGGACGTAGCACTCCTCCTGGGACGTGGGCTCTCTGTCCAGGGTGCGGGCCCGTCGGCCGGCCCTCCCCGGGGAGCCGGAAGAGTGGCGCTCGGCCCCCGCCCTCGTCTTGGACAGGCTCCGCCCTGCCGCACCGCTGCTGCAGTCGGGCAGGGGGAAGGTACCGATGCCGCTGTCCAGGGTGTAGGTGGAAGCACCGGAACCTGCAGAGGAAGGAGACGTTCTGTGACGGACTGATGCGGAAAAGAATAAATGAATAAATAAATATACACAAAGGAATTGAGCGATAAACGAGTAGATTAATGAATACCCCATTATTTATACGATCTTTTACTGAAGTTGTGAATCGATATTCCTCTGGGGCGTGACCTCGTTTATTTCCCCTTGATATGCTAATTAAGGAATGAGCCGGTTTATTTTCCCTCACTGAGCAAATTAGGTTTGATTGAAAACCGTATGGATTGTAGTAAAGGCAGAAACACTCAGATCTTTTACTGAAGTATAAGTAGTAATACCACAGTGTGGTAATACTTTACAGATTAAAGTCCTTTCAAAAAAAGAAAACAGTAAAAAAAATGTCCACACCTGTCTGTCTTGTGGGTTCAAAGTCTGTGTATGTGCCTCAAGTGTGTGTTTTTTATTTCTTTAATATCATGAATATGAAAAAATTATACGCATAATAATACATAGACCAATAATAATATATATACACAAATACATTTGATTGTATCTGTATGTGCATTTTTACTTTCTTTTCAATGGCAATGTTTATCTATAAATTCATATTGCAATATGTAAATAAAACCAAACAAATATCACTCCCCAAAAATTCTATAGTATGACTTATCGACATATTATGCTATGACTTTTTTTTTAAAATACTATGCTAGGAGCTTTTTCGACATGCTATACTATGACTTTTTTCATCATCTGATACTATGAATTTTTAATGACTTTTTTCATCATACTATATTGTGACTATGACTGTGGCTAAGTGGAGAGCAGGGTCGTCCTTCAATCAGAGAATCGGCGGTTCGATTGGTCGCATGTTGATCAAGACACTTAACCCCAAAACTGCTCCTGTAGCTGTGAATGAGGTGTGTGAATGAGTTAGTCTGATATGCACTTAGCCCCTGCCATCAGTGTGTGAATGAGTTAGTCTGATAGGCACTTAGCCCCTGCCATCAGTGTGTGAATGGGTGAATGATGACGAGTATGGTGAACGCGCTTTGAGTGGCCAGAAAGACTAGAAAAGCGCTATACAAGTACAGTCCATTTACCATTTATATATTACGACTTTTTTCTACTATATATATATATATATATATATTTTTTAAATTAATTAATTAATTAATTAATTAATTAATTAATTAATTAATTTATTTATTTATTTATTTATATATATATATATATATATATATATATTTTATGACTTTTTTCAACATACTATACTATGACTTTTTTAATGATTTTTTTTTCAACATACTATAATATGACCATTTTCATCATGTCATTTTTAATGACTTTTTTCATCATACTATATTATTACTTTTTTATGACTTTTTTCATCATACTATAGTCTGACTTTTTCTTTACTTTTATGAAATGCATAATTATACATATTATATATTTTATATATATATATATATATTATTATAGTTTTATAGCATATTATGCTATGATTTTTTTAAATTTTGTTATTGCATACTATACAATGACTTTATATGGCATGCTGTATTTTGAGTTTTTTTATGACTCACATTGATAACTTCTAGTAAATGTACATTCCACCACTGCTAATCTCTGATGTGTTCCTGTGATTATACATTAAAATGTAGTCATTTACTTTATTTATCACTTTGAAATTCTTAAACATTCATTCGTCCATTTCCAGACTAGTTCAACACAAGTCGGATTCTTCGTTAAAAAGGTCCTAACATAAAAATATGTGATCGTTCTTTGCTCTGATCAATTCCTGACAGACAGTCTTACCTGCAAAGTGTTGAGAATGAACTGAATCTGCAAGATTTTCATCGGATGTGATCTTGCCGATTCTGTCTGATCCCTGCATGAAAAAACAACAAAGCAGCAGATGGAGTAAATGTACCAACAGTCGTCTCTTTACACCAACATGCAGGAAACTAGTAGAACCCAAGTTTAGCCGTGAAAAATTAATTAGATGAAATCATGCAGTTTCGCCAGATACTCCGTCAAAATGAACCCCATTTTCAGCTTTGTGACGGAGGATTTTGCAGCTGATCCAAGAGGGTTTTTTTATTAGTTTGTTTAGCCTAGAAGGAGGAGGATTTTCTCAGCCTATATAAAGGAACACTTTATCCTTCAGTTTATCAGAAACATTCAAAATCAACACATCTGGAGAGACATGGTTTGGTTTTTCACTGGACAGGAAGGGAATACAAAAAAATTGCAACCTGAAAGTTGCTTCAGCTGTCAGAGACAAATATTGTACTTTTTTCTCCACTATGTATATAGTTGAATAAAATGGCAATACTCAAATAACGTAGAAGTACCTTGTACTTAATTACAGCACTTGAGTAAATGTACTTTTCTGAATTTGTGTCACTATTGTGTGTCTGAATACAGAGAAATAAATTAAAGTGCATCTAAGGAAGTACCTTCTCCATGTCGTCACGACTGCTGGTGTGACTGATGATGTCGCCCTGCTGACAAAACACCGGCTTGGAGCTCTTACAATCGAACGAGAGCCGACGCTGGGGAACGCTGATCACGTCTTTCCCGTCCACTCTATATCAATCAAGCACAAGATAAGTCGAGTTAAGTTAAGCTTTACCACGAAAAGGATAGTTTACAATACAGACTATTCAAACGGGATCATTAATGCAGTGAAGACAGATATGTTAATCTATACTTATTTTATCTGCTACGACTCCAATTGTTTAGTATCTTTGTGATCTGTCTTATTTTTTTTTTTGTTACTTTAACATTTTATGTATTTTTTACTTATTACTGTTATGATGTCATTATGCAAAACTAATCATAAGATTTCACAAAGAATATAAAAATAAAAAAAACTGTTTGCTATTTTGGGAAATATACTTATTCACTTTAAAGCTGAGAAGAGCAAAACACTGCAGCGCATTTGATTTAGCGGCGCTGAAACCACTTACTTATTCCTTAAAAAGGTCACACTATTCCTTTAATTCAAACTATGCGTTGTTAAGCAGCCTTACAATCCACTTGACCTCGTCGAGTCCTCACCTGTTCAACAGCTGTTGCATGAAGTTGTCGGAGCGCGCTCCCCTGTACATGACAGCCAGCTGTCCCTGAGCCGGGTCCATCACCACCTCACAGGAGTGACCCCTCCCTGACCGCTCCACGTACGCCCTCTCCTCCTCCAGCGCCCTCCTCAGCCCCTCCGCCTTCTCCATCAGAGACGAGATGTTCAGGCCCTCCACTCCTTCTTTACACCTGGTGGCCATTTTCACAGAGTCCCTGCCCACCGAGGGGATGTTGATCTTCCACTCCTTCTTCTCGTCCTTTGCTTTGGTCGCGTCCGTCTTGCGGCTCAGCGCTGGCAGCTTGCTCTTCTTCAGGCCGAACCAGCTTGCGATGCCGTTGGAGGCTTTCTGCTTGACCTCGATGCCCTGCCCTCCTCTGTCCTGCTCCTGGAGCTTCAGCATGTTCTCCTCGATACCCTTCATGACCTTCTGCTCGATGGCGGATTGTGGGCTGGGAACCGGCGGCAATGGCTTCTCCCCCTCTGACATCGGAGGTCTCGGGGGAGGAGGCGGCAGGCTGTCTCCGTACATGGGATTCTTTTTCCCTTTGCCGCTGATCTTGGTCCTCTCCTCTGATTTGGACGAGTAACGCGGGGCCTCTGCGGGCTTCCCCCCTCTGTGGACGGACGTGCCCTGGCAAGGTTTGGACGGCGACTTTGGGGGAATTTTGTTGGGGCTGTTGCTACTGTGAGGACCAACACCTGGTTTAAGGTTATAGGCCAGATTCAGGGAACCAGGACACTTAATGTTGTTGCGTAGTACCTGCGGAGCATCTGTGTTGGGGGACGGCAGACCGATTTTACTCTTTGAGACTTCTGTCTTGGTCACGCACAGTTCTTGTTTAACCACCGCTGAACCCGAAGATTTTACAGCCTGTTCATACAGCTGAGATGAACCCGGGTACTTCAAACCCCCACTAACAACTCTAGGTTTACTGTCCAAAGAGTCTGTGTATTTTGAATGTCTCTGCTCCTCTTTCTGGAGCTCCATGGGCTCCTTGCTCCTTTCCTCTTCATAGGTGCCCTCATTCACTGTGTCGACCGGCCTGAGACTGACTTGTAAATCCTCAGAGCTCCTCAGCTTTCCAAGCGCAGCCAGCCTGTCTTTGAAAGCGTGGTGACTGGAGTCAGCCTGGGGCCTCGGGGGACCGGCCGCAGGCCTCTTGGGGATGGAAGAGTCGCTCCTCCTGACTGGAGGTGGCGGTGGATGCTGCTGCTGCTGCTGCTGGTGGTGCTGGTGGACAACCTCAGAGCTCTGCACAGTGATCTCCCTCACATCTGCCGCCGGTTTCTCTCTGGTTTGTGAGAAGTTGGCTCTGCCCTTTGCGACCTTGCTGATGGCGGATGTGTTGGGCAAGCTGTGGTGGTTAACCCACACTGGGCTGTCTGAATCCTCTTCTTCATCCGACGTGGATTCTGACGTGGACGAGGACGACTGCTTTCTTTGAGGAGGAGGGTCGAGGACGCTTTCGGGTAGCGATTTAACGAGCTTCCTCTCACCCCCGTTCACCTTCGTTTGGGATGGAAGTGTGGTTCTCTTTTCAAGGCCCTGGGTTGGTTCCTCCTCTCTGGAGTTGGTAGACATAACACAAACATTTTCATAATGAGGGACCCTCTGAGATACTTTGGGTGAGGAGGAGGACGAGGATGCGGAGGAAGGAGCTCCCATCTTTGAAGCAGCACTGGCTTTAGGTGCAGAGAGGCTGATGTAGCTTATATCCTGAGCGGGCAGGGCGGATGCCTCTTCAGGCTGAGGAGGTGAGGTTGGCGCCGAGTGTGTGGCGGGGTAGGACTCAGACCTGGAGGGTGGTGGAGGGGGCTGCCTGCACCTCTCTGTGGTGGTGGCTCTGCGTGTGGGAACAGGCGAGTGGTACACCTCGTAGTTGTTTGTGCGACAGGGGATCCTGGAGCTGCGGGTGAGTTGGGGGCTCAGACGGACGGCAGAGGTCGAAGGTTGAGACTTCTCCCCTATCGTGGGAATCTTCAAGAACTTGAGCAGTTTGGACGGCGAGTTGATGGCGGCGGCTTTGACGTCGGTGAGGCACGACGTGCTGGGGCTGACGGAGGCGCTGGCTCTCACGGAAGAAGCCTCCTGATCCGCGCAGTCTTTCTCAGGGACGGCCGACGGGTCGTTCGACATGGCAGGCTTGACGCCGTTGTGAACGCCGTCACTCGTCTCCGTGTCACAGTGGGAGATCTGTGCGCTCTCCTTCACAGAAGTGGGCAGGTGGGAGGTGGGACAGAAACCAGTGAGCTCTTCAGAGACACTAGCGTTTAGACAACTCTCAGAGCTATCCTGCTCTTGCTCCACTTCCATCACCTCCACGCTCTGTTCGGCTGTTTCCGTGACCGAGGCGTGGGCGGTGGCGCCTGCTGGTTGCTGGTGGGCTTCATTCTTGGTGCATTGTTTAGACGGGGGAACAGACTCCGCCGTTCGGTTCTTACTGTGACATTCGCTTGTAGCAGCTGCAGGAACTACGTGGCTCTGGGTGGCTGAGTTGGCTTTTGAAGGACTACAGACGTGGTTGCATGGCTTTGGAGGACTGTCTGGGCTCCTCTTGCAGTGTAAACAGCAGGTGTTCCCTCCTTCACACTTCACTGCCCCGTCGCCGTTGACCCGCTGGTGTGAGTCAGTGTCAGAGCAGGAGTAGTGGCAGTGCGTGTGGTGGGATTTGCAGGGTAGCGGAAGGGGGTCCGCAGTGGCCAAAACAGCCTCTGTGGACATAAGCACCTGGCTGTAGTCGCAGAAAGACAAGCTGGCGGTGGACGGGTGGAACTTCAGAGGGTCCGTCTCCTCCATCTTGCGAAGTACCTCCAGGATGTGTGCTTTCTTCTTGAAGAAGGGAGACAGGGCCTCCATGGAGGCGGCAGGGCCACGGGGGCCCGGGGAGGCATGCTGTGTGCGGTAGCCATTTCCCTTCGGACAAAAATAGATCTCTATCAGCATACGATTCAATGCGAGGCCAAACAATATGTTTCATCAGGACCTTTAGAGTGTTTGCGTACAGGAAATGAGCACAGGGCAGATCGGCTTTTTAAAGCACAATAGTTGAAAACAGAGCAAATGTCAGAGCACGTTCTAACGTCACACACAGGTCTCACTAAGAGGCTTTGATATAATCCTGTTGTTTCACTCTTAATGTTTGGAAAAGGCTTTGGAATAATCACCTTGGCTTGTGCTTCAGTCTGTGCAGGCTCCGCCTGTTTGGCAGAGTCATTGTGCAGCTGTGCATTGTAGTCTGGGAGGGGTCCTGCCTGGACCTGTAATGGGAGATTCATGAGGCAATTATGATGACACTGTATACACTACAGCTTATTGTATACACAGACAACTAGTAGCTATATTGTCCTGGCATCTGTTGGAACAATATAGAGCAGAAGTGACAAGCCTGAGATCCATTACTGGCTCAGCAGCGTCTGAAGGAATGAGGCTGAGGTGGAAAAAAAGACATTAGCAGCTCCCTCTGGTTTTTGAGAATCAGAGCTGTGCATTGTATACATTTAGTAAGTACTGTGTTTAAGTAAATGTGTGAGGTACTTTGAAGTATTTCCATTTTCCATCATTCCATTTACTCCGCTACATTTTTTGTATTTTTTTATTTTTAGATTAAACTGGTAGTTTAACTACTTTAAATGAGCTCCACTTTTCTACAACATTAATACTATAAAGTATAAAGTAAATAAAAAAAATATATATATATAATATTGTTACAATCTATAGGTGCATTCTGTATGATGAGCACTCTTGTTTTTGATACTTAAAGTACATTTTGATGATAATACTTCTGCACTTTTACTTAAAAGACCGATTTAAAATGTATTTCACACATTCGCCTTCCTTGACATGGCGCCTACATTACCCACGATGCAACGTGGCCACCGAGAGTTCAGCTGGAGATTTGGATGTGTTGCGCTAGTAGTGACTAATGTAACCTCAAGCTGCTAGCCTAAAGCGGAGATTAGCAGTGGCCTCAAGAGGTCCGGTAAGCTCACTTTCTTCCAATTCCACACCCAAACATTTAGAACGCTTTGAAATTTGTAGTCTTCAGCCTGAAACGACTGATTCAAGTGTCACTTCAGGACATTTATGCTCCTTCTGGAGAACCCAAAAGGCTTCTTAGCTTGATTCACATAAACAGTAGTACTCCGCCAGGCTTCGGTGGAAGAAGTTCAGAGTGCATATGACACACTTCTGAATCACTACAGTTGATTTACCTGGTAGTGAGCAGTGGGGTGGTTGGGCAGTTTCTGCTGAAAGAGCTCACAGAGCGTTCTGTTTTGTCTCTCCAGGTCAAAGACCAACATCTTCAGCTTGATGCACTCCTCTCTCAGATCCTGTTCAGAGACACACGGAGCAGTGAGACAACTGAAGACGCTGCAGGTGGTTAAGATCCAAACACAAGAGGCAAGAAATGCAGCTTCCCGTTACCTTTTGATTCAGCAGAGCTTGGACCACGTGGTTGGCCACCTGATAACACCAGAGAACATCACATTTTACATCACAACGACTTAGCTGAGCAGAATTTATCATTCATATTCTTAGTTTCTACGTTATATTCTGCAACATGGACTAACCTCATCCAAGCATCTCTCATACGCTTCTCTCTGACTCTCATTCGCCAACATCAGAGCAGAGTTTTCCGCCTGTGAGGGAAACAACAATTAAACACAAACAACAGTTATTTAGTTAGTCACGTAATTTAACAAGAGAGCAAATAAGCTTATTTCCCAAAATGTCAAACTCTTCCTTTGAAAACATCATAAAACGAGCAATAAAACATGAAATGGACTCTTCAATCAAAACCAGGTCTTTTCTCTTTCTTAAAGCTAACAGCAGGTTTTCTGAATGTTACTGTGCACAAACAGATCTTTTAGACTTCTAGTTGTATTCTGGTTCACATAAGAGTCTATGCACTGTAGTGGTCTTTCATGCATGCAGCATTGTGTCTCACAAAAGTCACACTTCACTAACCTACTTTTTAATTGGCTCATTATCAATTTCATTCTAATTGCATTAGTGACGGTGTGTGTGTGTGTGTGTGTGTGTGTGTGTGTGTGTGTGTGTGTGTGTGTGTGTGTGTGTGTGTGTGTGTGTGTTTTTATTGCTTCCTCACCTCCAGCTCCCTCAGTCGGTCCATGAGCTCGGCGCTGTTGTCCTCCAGAATGGACTCCACGTCTCCCTCCTCGCCTTCCTCGTCCGAACCGAAGTCTTCATCACACATCCTCTGTTCTGTCTCATCAGACATTGTTCTCATCTGCAAACACACGAGGCGACACCGCAGCTATCACCGTCACACTCTCTGTAGCAATCAAATGTTATCTTCTGGGAAAACAACATACGGTGTTAAAACACCAGCCGCTCTGGACGGTGACCAACGTTGTGAGAATGCTCTCCACTTCTTAACAGTTACAGTACAGCTTATGGATTTTTGCTACCCTGCGCTGAAGCTACAATTGCTACTATATGAAAGGTTCTTCTCATACGCACAACAGATTATTTTAACAGATGTGGATCTGACGGTATTTAGATTTGGAAATAGTTAAACGTTGGTAGGATACCTCACAGCTGTATGCACCGATCTGATATGCAGCACATTAAATACTCAAAATCATAATAAAAAAAAAAAAATGGTTTCCGTTATTATTCGCATACAAGCTGCTGACTCAGTTCAGCAATCCCTGGTCTCATGTTACCTCACATACAACAATTGCAATGAGCTCAGAGCAGCAAGGTATGCAGAATTTAAAATTTGTGAAAAAGTGAGCAGCCGCATCGGATCGATAGTACTCCGTATCTGGAGATTCCCTGAGTCGAGGTGTCAGAATCATTAGAAGGTTGGGTTTCAGAGGTGGGGGGGAGGGAGGGACACACACACACACACACACACACACACACACACACACACACACACACACACACACACACACACACACACACACACACACACACACACGATGAAGTCAGGGGCTTTCACCTCACAAACCAAAAAAAGATTCTCAAGCACTTTTATCATAATAAATACATTTAAACCACTTTTCCCAATTGTGACTGACATTGAAAGATGCTGTTGTGCTCTCCGCTGTAATGGTAATCCAACAAACAGTTGGAAATGCTGAATCTTGTTTTAGCCCATCGCTGTGTCCTCCTCTCCCAACAACGTAATCACAGAGCGCAGCCTTAATGCGAAACCCAGGGCAAAAGAAGCCCACCAAGCGCTCGCTGTGCCTTGTAAAGATAATTGCTGAGCTTACAGTAATGATGAATGTAATCAACATTATAATCACAGTGAGGAGGAACGCCGTTTGAAGAGAATACATAAAAGTAAATAAGACTGAAAACTGTAAAAGCAGTATTATGTATTGATACGTATTCATATTCAGATATTGATGATGGTCAGACTGTATGTATCGTAGCGTATCCATATCTACCCCTGACTGCTTGATTTAGAGGCTATTTATTACTGTGTCTTCTGTATAGTACTCTGCACTACTGCTTTCGGCACTTTAGATGCTAAACTGCATTTTGTTGTCTCCACTAAATAATACAATTTGATCTAATCTAGAACAGAGAAATGCAGCAAATCCTCGTTGCAGAACACAGAAGTAGCGAACCTTTAGCATCACAAATGACTGAAATGATCAATCCAAATAGATTTCCTGTCGATCGACTAATCATTGCAGCCCCACCTGACTGTATCCGATGGGTCCCGCTGCAGTAAACCTCTTCCGTCTGGTTTCTCCAAGCAAACCAAAACAAGCGGCAGTAGACGGAGCTGAGGTCTGCTTCACATCAGACTCGGCTCCGACGTTAACAACATTACCACCGTTACGCCGTTTGTGTTCCGTTTATCTGGCAGCCACAACATTTCGCTTCAACACCCGCTTCAGAGTTTTGACGCGGTCACATCCACAGGGCTGAGGCGTCGTACCTACAGTATATTTAGGATTGCTGAGCACATTATTAATCCATCCATCCTGCGTCGTTTCAGAGCGTAGAGACAGAGTGGCGTCCATATTCCTCTGCAGCTTCAACGGGTTCACCGGCTCAACCTGCTGAAACCACGCTGAGCTGCACCGGCTGCCTGCGTCTGTGAGCACGCTACCCTGCAGGGCATATGGCTGAGAACCAGTCTAGTAGGCATGGCTCCAGGTGTGTGTGTGTGTGTGACTGTGTGTGTGTGTGTGTGTGGTCAGAGGGGAAATAGGTGTGTCGACATGGACCCAGATCCAACCATCACATCTTAAGGAGTCATTAGAGCGGATGAGACGAGCCTAATTCTGTGGCTGGAGGCCAATCAGGAACTGGCACAGTTTACAGGTGACACACAAGCAAAGCACCACGTATGTGTAAAAGTACAAAGAAAGCTTCAAACATCTAGCGGATAACACAACTAAAATGTGTCTTTAGCACTAAAATAACCATCAAGTACCTACGTTCTTGGTCAGATTATCAGACTTTTACTTATTCCTCGATCAGACATTTCCTATTGATATCCTGTAGCCTATTTTTTTTATTGTCATTAAATCCCATGATAAGAGCAAAACCAACAATGAATGATCCTACTAACAAGTACCGCCTGTGTGTCCAAAGCCTGATCCCGGTAAATCCCCGTTTGTGTCATTTTTGTTAAAAAACTGTTTTAGGAAATTACTGAACCTTTTTAAAACATGAAAGTATATAAATCTATCTATATGTACATGACTTGTTTTTAAACCTGTATTATTTACACATCCAGCAGTTACAAAGAAACAGATTTGTCATGTTTTGTGTCAATCTGATGAATGTTTGACCAATTTTCACTCTTTTTAAGCTCCGTTTTTGGTCTCCACCGACTGCTGAGGGAAATATCCGTCCCTAAATCCTCCCTTATGTCCGCCATCGAGTTATAGTTTTGTCCGTCTGCTGTTTGCTGCTGAGCAGGTAGAGTTATCAGAGCGCTGAGGGTGAACCAAAACAAGTCGCTGGCCGTAAAAACCAAAACCATGAGCTGAATCACGCTAAAAAGCTCTGTAAAAGTCTCTGTCGAGTGAACTGCAGAGTCTGAAATCATTTGTAATAATTCTCCGTGGTTGCATCACTATAAGTGACTCCTTTCACATACAAGCGGTCATGTGATCCATTGTTTAGTATACAATAATCGATTACAGCTGCTTAAAAGATTTATGTCTTCAGCTAGAATGAATGGTCTTAGGGCTTAGAGCCAGTCTGGTGAAACTGGAAAGTATTGAGAAACAGACTAACACATTGTTTTGCTCTTTTTTTTAATGTTGTTTCTTCACAATACAAAAAAAAAATAAAATACACAACAGCCGCTTTATCCTTTAAATTGAAAAAAGCTTTTGTAGAAAAGTGCTGCAACGATCCACCGAACTGGCATTTATTCATCTAATCTATTAATCATTTAAGTCATTTTTCAAGCGACGTTCCAGCTCCTCATATGTAAAGAAGATTATTTTATTATTATGTCATTATTATAGTACACTGAATATATTTGGGCTGCGCTTTGACGGTCCGACAAAACAAGACATTTGACTTTTTTTTTTTTATGTTTTATAGACTAAAAAGGTAAATTGATTAATTGAGAAAAAAAACAAACATGGGATTTAATCGATGATGAAAATACTCGTTAGTTGCAGCCCTACTGCGTCACCTCATTGGCACCGGTACCAAAACGCACCGCGAGCGTAAAAGTCACGACTGGGAAATGTTCGATAGTTTCATAAGAGATCAGCAGAGAGCTGCTGGGCCTCATGTAACCGGAGCTGTTCGCAAAGCGTTTACAGGAAGATTATCGAACGTCACCGTGGATCGCGAAGCCTGACTGACAAACCTAAGCAGCGCCATCCAAAGTGTAGGGAGCTTATTGAGCCGCGATTGACTGAACGCAGCTAAAGCTACGCGTATAATGGAGGGCTGATCAATGCAGCCCATCCAAGAACGGAAGCAGATATCAGCCGTCCGTTTGACCTTGGATACTGAGCGGGTATAAATACCAGCTTTTCTCTTCACCTAATGCACATTAAAGCTTCGGGGCACCAGGGCTGAGATACAAGCACTCATCTCCCCGTGCGAACATTCACATGGAAATTACAGCGTGGAGAAAAAGACAAACAAGAGTGCAGCTAAATATAAACATGAAAATGTGGTTCTGCTGCTGCTGCGGTTTCTCTTTGATGTGCAGAGTTAACGTCACAAGCCTCACTGGAAATGCCACCAGAGAGAAGCGTCTCTTAAAACAAGGCGAGTCCCTTTAATCCAGAATCCAACAGGCCTGAAACAAGTGCTGGATCTGAGACCTATCGATACCCGATCAAAGAGCAGAGGAGCATGAAGGGGTTCAGTCATTATTAATCACACAATCGCTCCAGTGCTCAGATCTTTGCACCGGCTTACTGTGTGAAAAAAAATAGATTTTTTTTTTTAAATACTACTGTTGGTTTATAAAAACTAAAACGTTTAGAGACAAAGTACTGCAACTAATGATTATTTTAATTATTGATTAATCGGCCAACTTTTTGAATTGATCATTTAGTCTGTAAACAGAAAACAGTGAAAAATCCCGGTTTTCATAATAGTTAGTTTAGTACAATGTCTTCAGATGTCTTGTTTTGACCGACCAACAGTCTGAAAAAGAAGAAAGAAATTCAGCAAATCCTCATATTGGAGAAGCTGCAACCAGAATGATCAAGTCTTTGCTTGAAAAATGACTAAAATTATAAATACAGATGATCAAAACAGATCATTTCTGTTGTTAGGCAGAACAAACATGAAGCAAACTTGAGATCTGCTTCCGCTTACCAAGCAACGCAAATGATGCGAATGACTTTCGCAGCGCGTTGCAGCTCTAATTTCTAAATATGTTTGTTTTTCATCTCGTTTTGTGTTTCGTTTATATCTTGCATTAATGCCCTTTTTTTTTTTAAATCTCAGATGCACAGCACTTCAACGTCTTAATGTCTGAATGTAAATGCAGAGAGAGGGAGAAAGCCGCCAGCTGCTTTGTGAACGGCAGTATTGTCATCATGGCGGTGGATTGGGAGCCGGCGACTGTGTGCGCGCATGGGCACACACACACACACACACACACACACACACACACACACACACACACACACACACACACACACACACACACACACACACACACACACACACACACACACACACACACACACACACAGAGGCTCATTGACGGGGCAGAGGAGAGGGTCAGTGTGTCCCAGCGGGGCTGCAGTGTCAGGGAGCTCCTTCCACAGAGCTCTGCTGGCAGACTTACAGCCGCTGGTGCTGTCAGAGAGAAGCCACGAGGGGAATGCAAAGAGAGGTAACGATGCTGCTCTGTACACTGGTGGAGCAGGTATTCAGGGCCTTTACTCCAGTTATAGTACTAATACTACACTGTGAAAGTACTCTGTGACAAGCCTCCTACGTTCAGTAAAAGCGTGGAAGTTCAATCAGGAAAATGACTCCTGTGACTGTTATACTATTACATCAATAGATTCATATTACAATTTTTTTTTTTTTTTTGCAAAACAACAGCTGTTCCCTCCGGCTGTGAAACTACTTGTTCCATTTTGTCTTCTGTGGCTCTGAAGGGAACTTTGAACAACCCTGATGATGTCGTGATGATGTCATGGTGATGTCATCAGGGGGTTGCCTCAGTTTGGGGCTCGAGCCTTAAGACTGTGTTACAAACTGGAGGCCTGGAGTTCAGAATAAACGTTGCAGTTGCATTGTGGGAAATGTAGGTTCCGTCGTTTTCCTGACATTTAGAGGCCGAGTCTCAGGATATCTCGGCCTCCGCTACATCGATTTCTACCAAATCTGTATAGCAACATTTAAAATAGCCTCACGAGTAAGGCTTCAACGATTAGTCCGCTAGTTGATTAACTGATCAGTCGATTGAGAGAAAATTAATCTGTATATATTTCATAATCAATTAATCATTGTAGTCATTTTTTCAGAAAACATGCCGAACATTTACTGGTTCCATCTTCTCATATGTGACATTTAAATGGCTTTCCTTTGTGATGTATGTACACTGAATAATATAGCATTTGAGTTTGGGACCGTTTGAGACGTCATCTTGTGGAATGTGGGAGAATTTTTCAGTGTTTTCTGTTTTATAGACCAAACGTTACATCAATTAATTGAGAAGATAATCATCACTATAGTAGATAATGAAACTAATGATCACAGCCCTGATGAGACACCTTCACCTAAGTGTAATGCATATTGCCCATTTCTTTTTAACTGCGACTATAACAATGATTGCGGCGAATAAGAAACAATGCTGCAATAGTTGGAAAACAAATAAAAGAACAGATAAGACTGAAGGTCAATGTCAGCACACAGCTTCTTGTTTTGTTCTGTAAAATCCAGCCCTCTCAAAAAAAGACACAGCAACTAAACGCAACATTGCCAAGTGTAAACAAAGAGCGACGAGGCTCAGCGCTCGCAGCTTAAAAAGGTCCAATCACTGAACGGCGCAGAGAGGCTCATGTGTTCGCCTCCGAGCCAAGTGAGCATGTCCTGCTTTTGTTCTCCGATGGATACCTGAACACCAAGAATGTGAGCCGGTGAGCATTCACCCGCACACAAATAAAGTGCAACTTGACACCAGAGGAAAAACTAACGCGCCATTTACTGTAAATAAATATCCACGGTGTCCTTTAAACAAATTACCCAGCAGCAACTTCTGCAGAAGTCGGCGTGACTTTTCGTGGGCGTTTTATCACCGAGACAGAAAGTGTTTTTATTATCTTCTATTTTCAGTGATACCGACGAGTCCGACGACAAACGAGCAGAGACACCGAGGAAAGGAAGTCAACCATGAATTCATCTTCAACTTTTAACTACAAACTGTTACGCATTCTGTCAATAACGAACAAGTAAGATGCCCGGATGATTGGTAGATTGATCAAAAGTTGATCGCCAGGAAATTAACAGACAGCTACTTTGATAACCGATCAATTTGTGGTGAAGATCCCAAAGTCCTCCAGCTTCTCAGTTGAGACATTTCGCTGCTAACAGTTAATCCTTTATTCGATTTGGTGATTGAAAGAAAAACCAAAAAAGCTTAAAAAGTTGTAGCTTCTGAAATTTGACCATATTACTGCTTTATATCGTTGGAAACTGAATATCTTTGGGTTTTGGACATTTAAAGACGTCACATTGGGCTCTGGGAAACTTTGATGGGTGATTTCACTAATCTCTGACATTCAAAGATGAATTCAAAAAATTAATCTGCGATTATTTTGACAATCAAACATTCCGTCAAACGTTGTCCGAGTCCACCTTCTAAAATGTGACAATTTGCTGTTCTTCTTTGACGTATAAAATATTAATATATTTTGGTTTGGGGCGGTTGGTTGGACAAAACCAGCAAATCAAGAGTTTGATTGTGAATTAAGCGAAAATTATTTTGATAATTGATTTAATTTTTTTTGCGTCAATTTGCTGCTTTGCTGAGTATTTTGGGGGTTTTGAACTTTAATTCCGTCAAAACAAGCAACAAAGAGCTGAAACTATGGCGGTTTATCGATTACTGGATGGACAGAAAATCATTTTAATAATCAATTAATTGATTCAGTCAATTCTAAACATTCTATGGTTCCAGCTTCTCAGATGTGAGGATTTGGGGGGTTTTCTGATTTTTTTTTTTTTGTGGACAAAACACCCAGATGTTGAGGGCATTTTTCACCTCTGTCAAAAGGAGATCTGATCGATCAAGAAACAAACGGAAAATTAACGGAGAATGAAAACATTTGCTAGCTGCAGCCCTAAAACAACTATCACCTTCCTCTGGGAAATTCTCTGACAGCATTCTTTGGACCAAACAGCTCATCTGCTATCAGTTGTAACCCTAGATTTGACTACATAGTGAAGACACTCACCTGCAGTTTCAGCTCTTGTTAGGATCCTTGAAGAGGAGTCAGTCTCCTGTCAGGCACCTCTGTCTCCCAACAACAAAACCAAGGAGCTGAGGGAGAGAAAACACAACGACACATTTAAAGTTTCAATAAATCAAACCTCCATCTTATCTTTTCTCCATCAGGCTTTCTGGTGGAAAAAAACCCCACTTCCTGACATCTCTGCCAATCCTATTTGTGTCTTGACATCATAAGATAGAAACCACAGCCGCTTGTCATGAGATCTTGAGAAGTTAAGTTTGATGGTGGGTGTTTTAGGGTCATCGGGTGGGAGGGTGGTGGGGGTGGGGACCAATGTCACCTCTGTTGTGTGGCGGGCAAAGGCTGCAGCTTTCCTTCGATCTCTTAGTTAACAGGAAACCGGGGAGGAGAGGAAGACGCTCCATTGCTCTCGGGAGATACCAGCGCTCGGCAGACGCCAGCGATGCCAAGACCACAAACCCCCCACTCCTCTATCTCGCTCTCCTCCTCTCGTCTTCCCTTTCATCTCTGAGTCATTGTAAAGTGTAATGAAAGAAAGACGGATGAATAATTAAGCAGACGCCGCGTTTTTAAGAACTCCCCCTTTTATGTCTCTCTGCCAACACAGGACTGTACGCATCAAGTGCCACACAATGATTTCTTTTTAAAGTTCTCGGTGTAATGTGGGATTCCCCATTAACAGAGTCCCTTGTTAATTATGTTCACTTTGCTACAAAGGTTTCCTTTAGGACCTAAATGGGACACTCCCCGTCTGCGGCGGCGGCGGCGTCTCTGCAGCCAGCGTTTTTTTTTTTTTTGTCTGATCACCTCAGGTATGTTTAGACGCCGAGCCGCAGCGTAAACTCTTCATTTCCAAAAGGGTAACGCGGCCTGATCCTTTTAGAGCCTGTCAAACTGAAATGGGATTAGAGGTGTTGAGCATCTGCCCTCTCAATCTGGGTTTTAATAGAGTAAGAGCAGATCACCTGGTCCGGCAGTGTCCTCCTCAGTACAACCCGGTCCTGAGAAAAGAAGCCGACCGCGATCCGTGATCTGTGCGGCGAGAGCGCGATCACAAAGACGGCAGATCACTGGGGCTCCAAAAATTAAAAAGCGCGAGAGACCTCGGCGATTTCACATCACCAGCATGTATTTGCAGAAGGACGGACTTTGATTTCTGACAGCTGGACGCTGAGAAAATGATGAAATATTGAGTGAATGATGCTGCAGAAGACGATGAGTAGCTGAGATTCATGGAATGAGGGCAGAGGGGGGGGGGGGGGGGGGGGGGAGAAGAAAAAAAAAAAAAAAAAACAGTTTCAAAGGGCGACTCAGCCGAAGCAGTGAGAAGAAGAAATGCACAAAAGCTTCTTAAATCATGTCAGTCGCACTCTTGGGGATTTGGCAAAGGCAGGGCCGTCTCAGGATATGTCAAACACCACCCTTTCCATCTGCCAATCTGGGAAAGGCGCAGATTGAAGTTCTTGCTGTGTAGACAAAGTGTGTAGGCGGGAGATGTAAACAATGTGACAAAAACCTAAATCCTCACATGGTGGAATTAAACAAGATCAGGGAAGACTGAAAATGTAGGCCAAAGTCTTTTTTTTTTTCCTTCTTTCTTCTTTATGCAGACACACACCATCACCACGCGATTGTCTGCATCATTAACACTGATAAATATCAAAGAGGGGGGGGGGGGATGTGGGCGACACAGAATCAGGCTGGGGGAGCTCCCTCGGTGCCGCTTCCTGTCTGATGTTTGGCTTCAAGAACCGAGACGAATCGTACACAAGCAATATTTGGGATGAGGAGTGGAGGCGGTGGAGAGATGAGGTGGGGGAGGGGGGGGGGGGGGGGCGATGGAGGAGGGGAAAGGAGCTCCCTTCCCAAAAAGGCCTGAAAAGGTTGGACGTGCGCCATGTACGACTGAGAAGCAAATCCAACTGATCGCAGGGATGCTTCTTAAAAATCTGTGCCAGGCGACCTGCACACCCGAGGAGGAAAGGCATCACGGGCTCCTCCGGTCTCCGACACAACACAAACTGTGTTTCTGTTCAGTCAAACACAAACTGGCATTTAGGCTGCGCTGAACACCATCGCCGTACACACTTGGCAGATTTATGACACATTGTTTGCCGCGACCAAAAAACGTCTGACAGTCCGACATTATTCTGCGTTTCCTCGGCTAGAATAACGCCGTGTAGTGAAAGAGCTCCTGAAATGTAAGCTAGCCCAGGGATACCAATGCTAAACTAAACATACACACACAGACACAGACACACACACACACACACACACACACACACACACACACACACACACACACACACACACACACACACACATACACACACACACACACAGAGAGAGACACAGACCTGCCCTAAGAGTCATCATCAAGTCCATTCATGTTAAGTCAACACCATAAAACCACACAAAACACGTGTTCCCTCTCTGTCACTTCACTTAATACTCAAACAAGTACAAAAATCGGCCATATTTAGACACAGCAGACCCGTCACAACAGGAAGACGCAACTGGAAGCCCAGAAAACACCATGTCAGCTGTAAATATTCAACCAGTATTCACACTTTTACACAAATCCGCCCCTCCATCGAGCACACATATTGTGTCCGCTCACCTTCCTCTTGCTGCCTTTTTTCAGTCATCCAGTCGGCGCATCCAGAGATCTCCTCACAGCAGAATGAAAAGGCACCAGAAGAAGAGGTGAAAAAAAAAGAAAAAAAGAAAAGAAAGAGCAACAGAAAGGACACAACCTTACATTTCTGTTTTCCGGCTGTTGCTGCTGCTGCTGCTGCTGCCGCGGAGATTATTTTCCTCCCTGTTTAAAAGTGCCGTCACCCTGCGAGTGAGGCGAGGAAGCCGGTTTCCTCTACGCTTCAGCTAGAGAAGGCCTGTCCTTGGGCATGTGCATTGTGTGTGTGTGTGTGTGTGTGTGTGTCTGTGCTGTCTGCAGAGGCTGCCATGTCTCCCATTGTTCCAGGGCGAGTGAGGCAGGCTTCCTACCCCAATAGACCCTGCCTACTACAACAGCTGTGGACCAGCCCCCACCTCTCTGCCACTCGCCTTCTCCCCTCCTCCTCCTCCTCCTCCTCCTCCTCCTCCTCCTCCTCCAACTCCTGCCTCTCTGCTGCTGCTGCCGCTGCTGCTTCTAAACATTAACCCTGCAGCTGCCGGCTCAGGCCCATAAAGAGGTGGAGAGGGGGGTTGTGTTTCAAAAGAGACCCTACCATGTAACGGACAAAGGAAGTTAACAGAGAGAGGATATCCGACAGCCGGGCTGAACTGACAGCACTTCTGCAGAGAAGCATTCAGTGCCCTAGAAAGAAAACGGGCTCTGCGCTAAGAGGATTGTCTTCCTCAATCACAGTGGTAATAAGTGCTGGACTGAGTCCCCGTGAGGCTGCGCTGACGTTGGACTGTTATACGCGACACGTAGAGCGACGCCAACGTATCGGCCCGTGTTACCTTACTGCAGATCAGGAGATATTTAAAGTCATTTAAAAACAGTGGCACTGTGACATGGTTTGTCCACCAGAGGGCGCTGACAAGTTGATTTTTAAACAGTAAAATGTCACCAAAAAAAAAAAGAAAAGAAAAGACAAATACAAAGGATCAAGATCCCGACTAAATGACTTATCACTATTGTTTGTTTACATTGTGCATTTATGTCTACAGACATATCGGTATCGGGCTCAAGCATCCAGTATCGGTAGGGTTTTAGTGACGTAAGTGAATAGCAGAAATAGAAACAAAATGATTTACACCATGTATTTTCCATTATCTATCAAAGCTGCAACAATTTGTTCGATTAATTGATTTGTCAATCGACAAAAAAATGAATTGGCAAAATACTTTTTTTTACTACTATACTATTTTGATAGTTGGTTTATTGTTTGACATTTTTCATACAATAATTCCAAACATCAAAAAAAGTGAATAAAACCTCTTTTAAGAGCTTGTTTTGTTCAATTTACTAAAAATAATTCGATCTTCTCATCTGACGAAGCAGGAACCAGAGATATTTGACATTTTGTCAATCAACCAACGATTAGTTTCAACTGTAACACGGTTACTTTCTCACACACAGTGATGATTTTTGTGAATGACAGCAGCAGCAGCAGCAGCAGCATGCTTCAACTACACCGTGTCGTGTCTCAACTGGTCAGCAGCACGGAGGCTTTCTGAACGAGTGTCTCAGTCTGGTTCATCTCTGCAGGTTCCCCCCCCCAGTGTGACTCATCTGCTCTCCTAGTTAATGAAGCCGCATCATGCTCAGACATACCAGACACACTAAACCAAGTCCGATGACAAAATGACTGGGCGCCAAGGCAACAACAACAACAACAGGAGGAGGAAAACACAGGTTTTGGGTATTGAACGTGGGAGGATGACACGCTGAAGTAATAATGGAAGAAAAAAACATCCCAACTGCCGCCTCTGGAATCTATTTATTTAAAAAAGCAGATCTATATGCATTCAAGTCAAAGTTGAGCTTTTTTCCAATTTGACCCTAATTGAGTCGACAAGAGACCTGACCCACATCGATTTTGCCCCCACAACAGACTTCCTACAGGCAAAATCAAGCGCCCCAGGGTGCTCACATGAATGTCAGTTGTTTCAAGCTATTGTCATTCAGATTTGACCAAAACAGTCTAGCCAGTTTGGCGAGTGTTCAGCTTGTCCCAGATTCACAACAGAATTTAAATTTCTGTGTCAGAAAGGCAGTGGTGGACTTAAGTAAAGAACATTTACACAAGTACTTAAGCACAGAGGTACTTGTAGTTTAGTTGAGTATTTCCATGTTATGCAACGTCATACTTACAGTATATTCAACTACATCTCAGCCATATATTGACAGCTTTAGTTACTTTACAGATTACACTGTTTGTTTCATGCCCAGTGAAAACCAGGTGTCTCCAGATGTGTTGGTTTTGAATGTTTTTGGATAAACTGAAGGATTAAGTGTTCCCTATATGAGCTGAGAAATCCTCATACTTCTTAAGCTAAACACACTTTTTTAAAACCCTCTTGGATCAGCATGAGAACGCATCGTCACAAAGATGAACATCTGAGATCACGAGAAGTGGACTTTTTAGAGCTACCTGGTTCAAACACATTATGACATCATGGAAGACGTTGCATTTCTGTAGATTAAACTACCCAACGGTATATGACAGGAGTTCAAATTAGCACTGACACAATGACTACTTCTACTTGTCATACTTAAAGTACATTTAGCTGGTAATACTTCTGTACTTTTACTTGAATGCAGGGTAGAGGAGTATCTCCACAGTGTGGATCTGAATACTTCTTCCACCACAGCTGAAATGAGAGACGGCGAGCTCTGCTTTCAAACAAAAAGACAGTGATAAATGCAATATGGACAATCAGGGGAAACCCCAAAGGCAAAACACAGCACAGGTCATAAAGACTGAACCACATCAAAGGTAAAAAAAAAAACAAGACAGACGCTGAGCTTCACATCAAAAATCACCCAGATCAAACGAGCTCGTGTCCAGTGAGGATTTATCCTCTTATTACTGAACACATATGGCCGCCCTGCCCAGTCTGTCCTCATCGCCAGGCCTCTAATCTCTGTCCACCTAGTGGCTGACAGACAGAGACAACCTGCATGGGAGCGTCACTGCGTCAATTAAAACCGGTTTTAAAACAGTCAGGCGCCCAAATGTACAATGAGGCGTCGTTTCACTTGATGTGATCTTTCTTCTCGCTACTAAAAGATCTCACAATGTGAAGAACATGAGAGATGAAGAACAAACTAAGTAACTGACACACTTTTCAGAGATAGATATTGTACTCTTTATTACTTAGTTAAAGGAAGGAGTTTGTTCACAAAAAAACAACAACATTGTGTTCTCAGCAACTTCGAGCAAAACTCTAGTTTGGCATTTGTGAGAAGAAGAATGCGAGAGCAAATGAAAAACGCTGCGAGACCCGCCTGCTGCTTTCCCATCAGATATCAACAGCAACAGAGGCAGAGTTGTGTAGAAGAAGAGGACAATGCGCTGACGTTGTACACACATGATGTGAATGGAACAACGCACAGTCGCTGTAATCCGTCTCTCCAGCTCTGTTACACAACATGTAACATTTAGGGATAAAATGAATAAAATGTCAAGAGGCATCTCAGGTATTCTTTGTTTGTTTTTAAGAAAAACGAAACAAAGTCAATGTTCATTTCGGCATCCAGGTATTGTTTTAAGACGGGGTTTAGAAAAAGTGAATTTATCCTTTCGCTCGCCAAATGGAGGAATTGGTCTTGTTGTCACCAGCAGAGCACAGAAACAGTTAACCAATGAACGAAGGACAGTCAGGGGATCGTCATACCTCAGCTGTGTCAGACGTTAACGCACACAGACATCTGTATGGCATGAATGGGACATTGAGGGACCGGCTTCCCTTCTAAGAGGGTCAAAGGCTGAACAGGCCGACATGACCTGAATGAGAGCCGGTCACATGGTCCCCTGGAGCTAACTCAAGGGAAATGAGGATAACTCTCAACATAAAAGCCTTATTGTCACCTCCCTCCGACATCCACTTTCCCCTCAAGTGAGGATCTTCCCCAACTCAGAGAACTCAACGGTAATGTGGACATAAAGAGAGTCAAGGGGCAATAAAACCCCCCCCGAGTGTCTTAATGGAGGGAAACTTGCCTGGAAACTAAGTGGAAAGAACTGGACTGGAACAACACATGTGACTGATTTGAAATTCAATGCAAACAACGTGTAAAGCAGGACGTCGCGCATCTTTTTAAAAAAAACAAAAACAAAACATGCAGTTCCTCCTGTCATGATTATGTAAGATGACGAGGAGGAAGAGCCTTAACCTCCGAAAACAAAGAACAATATCAAATCAAAAAAGACCGGAGCTGGAAAGATTCGTTGATTCGAGACGTTACCTTTTGCCTCTGGAACATTTGTCTTGACTATTACTCGACTAAACAAACAACTGAGAAGATTAACCAGCAGACAGGCCATGTAAAAATACAGAAACCAACGATCTGGTAGCAGATGGTCAACGGTCGTTTGTGGTCATGGCGGCTGAAGCGAGCGAAATATCTTGGAAGTTCTGAATTAGAGTTGTAAATCAGACTGGAGGGGCAACAAACCTCCATTGAGGGGCCGACAGTTTAATGGGCACCGATGGCCGCGTCTCCGCGAGACGATGGAGAGCTAATCCACCGACAAGAAATGTGACACTCTGGGCCTCGGCGAGGAGATGCGCGAGGTTTAAAGCCGGGGCCGTAAACACCCCGGCGGTGTCGGTGGAGGCCTCTTGTGCTAATTTGCGTGAAGCCTCGGCTCAGTCGGGCCTCATTAGGGAGTCAGGAGTTGAAGCCGGCGAGCCATCGGTGGCTTTGTGGACTACGTTAGCTGCTTGTGCCACGCCAGGAGAAATTACCTTCACATGTAGAGCTTAAACGGTTAATCGATCAAGACGAAAATAAATCGGCAGCTATTTTGATTTTCAAGTCATTTCTTAAATAAAAACATCAGAAAACAATCGCTGAATGAATATATACAGGATGTCTTTGCCTTCTCTGATATCAAGGTGGATATCTTCAGGTTTTAGACTGTTTCTTAGACAAAACAAGCAGTTTAAGTAGGCCTGTAAGACGGGACAGAACGTATTTACCCCGAGATCCCAAAATTCTTGTGCAGCAGGTGCAGAACAAAGAGTGCAAATATAAACCATCAATAAAAAGGTGCAAATACAAAATATACCAGGTGAACACCTGAAGGGGTTAGCTCGGTCAGGTAGCTTGTACCGTTAGTATCTTGCACCTTTTACCAATTAATTAAGACAATTATTCAGATTAATCAATTGTGAAAACAGTCATTAGTCGCAGCCTTATTCTCAACTTTCACTCCAGAGATCTTCAGAACCCCTAACATGTAAAACAAAGATTTAAAGTATGCTCTCCAGTTCATTTCTGCAATCATAAAAGCCCAGTAATGAAAACCATTTGTCCTGGCCTCTATTAAAAAGCAGGTTTCATACCACCGTAAATACTCCACAGAGAGGTATCGTTTCTCCCCCCCCCCTGCCAACCAGACTACGAGCTGTGTAACCAGACTGACATTTTGTCCAGCTGCACACTACATTTCCATGAGAGTCAGCAAACGTCTTTAATACCTGATTCCTCGGTGAGTCATATTCGCACCAAACTGCTGAACTCTGACATGCCTGGAAAATATGTGGAGGTTGAACAAGACACGCCGGCGAGGAGGCCAGACATGTTAATCCAGGTCATCTCGTCCAGTTCTATAGAGCTGCTATAGTAATGACGCTGACTCGCTGCTATGTAGTAGATTGACATGGTAACCTATTCTGCAAGGATCAAAACATGTCAAATCAGCCCGACTACTGAAGCGCTCGGCTCACTGGAGGGCTGTAACGGCTCCTGTGTTCGTAGTAACCGGTCACGGTACGGTGGTCGTGCGCGAGCGACATGTGATGATTGGCATGCGAAGTCAGTCACACCATGACGAGGGCAAATTGAACGCTGGAGATGGAAGACCCGGTCAGCTACAACAGCAACGGGGGGGGGGGGGAGAGACAGAGAGAGAGAGACAGACAGAAAGAGAGACAGACAGAGAGACAGAAAGACAGACAGAAAAAGAGAGAGAGAGAGACAGACAGAAAGAGAGATAGACAGAAAAAGAGAGAGAGAGAGCGAGAAAGAGACAGAGAGACAGACAGAAAGAGAGAGAGAGAGACAGACAGAAAGAGACAGACAGAGAGACAGACAGAAAAAGAGAGAGAGAGAGAGAGAGAGAGAGAGACAGAGAGAGAGCGAGAGACAGAGAGAGCGAGAGAGACAGAGAGAGCGAGAGAGACAGAGAGAGCGAGAGAGAGAGAGACAGAGCGAGAGCGAGAGAGAGACAGAGAGAGAGAGACAGAGAGAGAGCGAGAGACAGAGAGAGCGAGAGAGACAGAGAGAGCGAGAGAGAGAGACAGAGTGAGAGCGAGAGCAAGAGAGAGATAGAGAGAGAGAGAGAGAGGTGTGTATAAGACGAGGACGGAGTGTCGTAGGGATGTGAATGGAAACACATCCAACAAGCTAACAAGCTAACACACAGTCAACAACATCACACAGATGTCCGATCAGCGAGATGACGATGGATGAATGTTTGGGTTCTTTCAGAGTTTAAATAAAGCCATCGTGGAGCTTACTGAAACACTCATAATGCACATTTGCTCACATTTCCGTACTGTGTAATACAGAAGTGTTTGAAATGCTCTGGAGTTCTATGAACGTACTTTACCAAAGTTGCCAGTCGGCTAAATGCTACTCCAGATCCAAGCATGAGGATTGCGTCCGTCTCTGACTCTTTACTACTGTCTCTAGTACCCTTTAAGCATTTGTTTGTGTGTCTGCTGTAAGTTACTTAACTCTCACATACAGCACCAGCTTTAAAACAGACATTTGTTTTTGTGAAATAAAAAGCAGAATAATATTGTGTTGAATGAGGTAGCACAAAAGTACAAGTAAAGTACCTCAAAACTGTACTTGATTTAGTGAAAATAGTTGGGTTCCACCACTGAGTAGCAGGATTAATAAACCCAATTATCCAAAAATCACAAATAGCTGAAGCCAGGTGAGCTAAACAGCAAGTTGAACTTCATGACAGGCCAGATAAAAGGAGGTCTAGGAGGAGCGCGAGCAGCTGGACGACGGGCAGCGTCTCCACATCTGGCCACCAGCCGCAGCGGCTCAAAGTCAACCAGGAGTCGGCACACTCATCATCCACATCCTTTTCCCAAGGTCTGGCCAAGAGGAAGACCTATTTATGGTACAGAATCTAAGATAACACGGCGGGTTATATATGGAGATCCTTATTTAAGCCTCCAAACAATCTGCTCTCCATCACACCGGCAAACACGACCTACATGGGAAGATTGCCGATGTTTTTTCAAGGCATATAGGTTGGAGTTGTGAAACAGGAAGCTCGTGAGGATTTAAAAACACTGAAGCAGCGGCAGTTCACTGAAGCACCTTGTGGGAGAGGGTTTAGGGATTGAAGGGGTGTGTGTGGGGTGGGGGGGGGGAGGGGCTGCATAAAGCTCCTCCATAACAAATTTATTTTAAGACAAATGAAAACAAACTGCATGGGTACACAAAGGAACACTGTTGAGATACAAGGCAGCCTGCCTATAGAGGGAATACCTCCCACTGTCGCTGTTATTCTTCATCTGCGCAGCGTTAATCCAAGTCATCACGGGTCATAAATCTCAGCGTGGAATATAATAGGTTGTGTGGGCATAAAAGACTGAATCAAATGATGGCTTCTTAATCCTTTTTTTTTTTTGTCCAAACAGGACGTGGCGGGGACCCGGTTTGCTTGAATTGATTGAAGCTTAAATTCCTAGCCATATTTTCTTTGGCCAGACTGATGAATTGAATGTTTGTTGCAGCTGCAGCAGCTAAAGTAGTGTTTTGCCAACTTCAATGTTTGTATGACCGCAGATTCCTCCGTAGGGTGGGCTGTGAATGAGTGTGAGCTCTTTGCTCCCTCCCTCTCTCTCTCTCTCGTATACCATCAGGATTCCTTTAAGCAGTTACAGTTAATGTAAAGATGGAGAAGACAAGTCCTGCGCTTTCGAGTTGTTCCCGACATCTTCTGCCGATATATATTCTGCATACAAATAATCCCGATAAGACTCGAGTGGAGAGGCGGCTCGGCTCGGAGGAGACAATGCAGGAGAAGATAACGTCCCTTTGATGTGAACATCTGCATTGTGTACACAGGCACGATGCTGAAGCTGAGTCCTCCGCCAGTCTTCTCTCCTGCTGTGAGCGCCGCTGCATCGCGCCGACTCAGCGGCGTAATTAATGAATATTTTGCGATGCTAATGCGGGCTCCAGAAGTGCCTTTGGTTGTATAACCATGGTAACTACAGCACCTACAAGCATCAGACAGCGGAGTGATTAAACTCATAGCCGATAAGGAGGTCTCAGCCCCAGCCTGGCCTATCTTCAAAGCACGGTCGTTTATACAGAGGGGGGGGGGGGGTGATACTGAAGAGATAGGCCGACTGCAGGAGGCTCTGACCCGTCTGCGCACCCCGACCAGACTTCAAACCGACTACATTACTGTCCCGTTGCTCTCTCCTCCCTGTAAAACTGCTGAACTACGACCTAATAAAGCGATATTTCACAGACGGACTGACCTTGACAGTCTGTAAGGTCTTTTGCTCCATAAAAGCCACATCTTTTTAGCCTCAGGTTGCCTGACGACTAATAACCCATCAACAGGGAACTATTCTCATAACTGATTTTCAAGCAAATATATCGCAACAACAAAAAGACTACTAGACTTAAGACTACTAGTTGGACACAAGACATTCAAAGACGTGAAATTTGACAAATTTTCAACGATTAATACAAACGTGAAATCGACTCATCTTCAGCTGCAGCCCTAACACATAGCTACACAAAGCCTCAGGGCTGCAGCTGATGATTCATTTTATTATTGATCAATCATTTAGCCCCAAATAACCAACAACAACTTCCCAGAGTAATGTGTGATGTCTTCAATGTATCTGTTGATCAACCAATTGAATAATAAATGAATTGTTTCTAAAATGCTGTAAAAGTGAGAAGATGAGAATCACTCTACCGCAAAATGCCTTCAATGATTAATCAACTATCAAAGTACATCAACTATGATGCATTGTGTTTGTCACTGAGGGACAGCTTGTAGTAAAAAGTGGCTTCATGAATTAAAAGAGGAAGGATTTGCTTGTCGTGCTGCTTCCTCATTTCGTTTCCTCTGTGACTCGTCTCGTTTGTCATCGGGGCTCGTTCACAGATTCCCGCTTAAATCACCTGTGTGATCACGATCAAGCGCTGGACTCATCATTTCAACTGTATCATGTTTCGTGGACTGCAGCGCCCGTTAAATAACCAAAACCAGTTAACAGGACCAACGGCCAAATTAAACACTTACTCCATGCCACGTTTCCCCTCTCTAATAAAGTCTGAACACCGTCTGTGGCTGCAACAAGATGTGGGACACAAAAGGCGTGCAGAACATCTGCCAACAATTAAGAGGCGAACAGAGCGAGCGAGCACTTATACTGCCCATTACACCCGAATAAGTCACTGGCTCGGCTCTTCGTGATGTAATGCGGCGCAGCTTGGATGTGCAATCTCAAAAAAAAAAAAACGTTGCGCCGGGACAGAGCCTCTCACAAAAAACGAAAAAAAAAACTTCAATCAAGTTCAAACCCCGGAGCACGCGGCCCATAAATGTAACGCGGCGAGCGGAACCACATTTATCTGCAGCTCTGAGGTCGTTCCTCGGGGACAGAAACGTTCACGACGCCAGTGTGTCCTTGTGTTCTTGATGACATATTGTTCCAAAAGTGACACATTAAATCTTAAGTCCTCCCCAGCATCCCAAAAAAAAAAAAGAGTCTCCCCAATCAACAGAGTAAACTTTGAATTTACGCTGCCATATGTCTGTCCTTGTGGTTGATTTGAAATGTCTCCCTCCACTCCAGAGATGTGTTTTGCTTATTCTTCCTTCACTTGGGTGTTTAACCTTCACTGTGCAGGATCAGGTTTTTGGTGCCAGAAGACTGTTTTCACATTCGCCTGCTGGAGGAGGGAGGTTCACCTTAAATCTGAGTTCAACACGAGTTCAAACAAGATGATTTTGTGACATCACAGCCAACCAAGAAGACAGGAATATTAATTTCGTTGGCTGTTTGACCGCCGGTAGGCTCTTAAAGCTCTGAATACATTTATTTATTTATGATAAATGGCCTCAAGTGATGTCACTCGAGGAACCGCTGGTTGGGGGTTTAATAATACGAGACGCTCCTCATCTTTGCAGCAAGCTAAAAGGCTACATTAGCGTCTATTAGCCTTTATTTAATTGGACAGATTGACAGACAGTAAGGAGGTGAGCTAAGGGGCGCACCAAGCAGCTACTAGCATAGCACACCCAAACCTCAGACTGAACTGTCGGCAATTGAGTTGCATTTTGGGTAATGTGAGTGGAAGGGTCTGACAAAGAGACAAGCAGAGCAAACACTATCATTTCCTTTTTTACAGGAAACGAGTCCATCACTTTGTTCCAGTCATGAGGTCACTGTCTTAATGTGTCTTTGTGCCATGAAGTCTACCAGGATGTCTTACATGATGTACCGTATTTGTCTGCAATGGCCAAAAACAACAAACTACAACACTACATCAACAATACAATTTGGAAAAAGGCACGATTGGATACGTCATTTTTTTTTTTTTTTTTTTGCAAAGCTTCATCGAGCATTTCACAGATCTTCAGTGAAACTTAAACATTTTACGGCCTGAACGTCGGCCAAAGTTCAAACACTCCTTCCATCCTCATTTCTCCTGACCTAAAGTTCGCTCTTTGTTCAGAAGACGATGAGACAATCATGAGCTTATATTATCTGGCCTAAAACCAACAGACACAGATCATTAAGCGTGGATGTTTTTCCCCTTCAAAAAAAAACCGACTCTGGAATAGCAACACAGCAATATTTTAGATGTCTGAATTCTTGTTTAATCTCAGAAAAGGCCTTACAATTTATTGAGATTGCCGGCTCGTGTTTATGGCCGATAAAATCCCTAGCAATGTTGAAAACAAACGAGAAACAATCCACTCCTCGTGACTAGATCGCCATTCAGAAAATGTGGCATCACATTTACTGAATAGCAGCATTGTTAGAGTATGATCCAGCAACACGTATTCACTGCCAATACTGCTCCAAGTAAGTTTGTGTACCGGCAAACATGGGCACCGATCCAGTCCATTACTCTGAGGGGAGCTTAAAACGATTCATCAATTATGTTTCAAACAAAAAGGCCAAACATCCCCCCCTTAAAGCTTCATAGTTAGTGGGGATTTACTGCCTTTCTTTGTGTTGTATGATCGTTAAATTTTGTTCAGACAAAACAAGCAATTTCAGGAAGTGACCTTTGGCCTTTAGAAACTGTGACAACCACTTTTCTAAAGACAAAAAGGGGATTAGTTCAAATCCACGTATTAGTTTGGTGCTACGAAACACCAAACTCCAGCCACCTGTTTTGATGCAAATGTTTTAATTTGTGCATTAAAAAAAAAAAAATACAAACAAGTCAAATGAATCGTGACACATGTGAAGCATGTGACTTCAACATCCTTTGAAGACACTAAAAACAGCAGCTGACGTAAAACATCAGATCTGTGTCGACCGACGAGACTATATGACGTCCCTTTAAACCAATACATGAAACAAACATGAACACTTCTGTGTCGCTTTCTACCACTTGAGATGTGACTGGCGCTCTTCTGATTACCTCGTGTCATGTAACAGTACAGTGGATGGAGACATGCCTTCGTTTGCATTATCTTTTGCCAAATTCGCTGGAAAGATTTGGATGGAAATCTGTCCAAGGACTGTTTTCACTTCCTTTTCCTCTCACTCTCTGGTGTTCACAGATTAAGCCCGACCAAGACCTCATTTTTGAGGCTGATATCGATTTGGAAGTTTAAAAAAAAAAAAATCTTGTAACAACATCTTAATATAGATCCCTTGGATTTTGCTTTTGTTTTGTTTCAATTGTGACTAAGATACAAACTGAGTGGAACATCTTACAATGTGTGCAAACTACGTAATGGTATCAGTTATCTACCAACATAATACACAGATACTGATATATATATATATATATATATATATATATATATATATTCAATAATTTAACAAAGCAGATACATAAAATACTAAAAATGCATATTATGTTTTTATCTCCTTCTTCTCAATCATTGAAACACCAAGAATCTAGGAATATGTAAATATTGTCCCTTTCCTAAACGGGTTCCACTAGACCTCTTCTCCGTTTTGAGTGATACAAGTTATAAGTTGCATATAATTAGATCACGCTCATTAGTTGAGATGTCACAAAATCCTGCTTAATTACCCCCCCCCCCCCCCCCCCCCTTTTTAAAAACATCCTGCAAGTATCAAACTGTGCACAAAACATATCATTCTGCACAGCGAAGCTCAAACATCCATGTGATGCAAATATGTGCACATTTCTGAGTGGAGGGGAACTTTAAACCAGCTGGTAAAAATAGACCCTGCAGAGTAGTGATAAGGCAGACATTGATCAATGTGATCCTATCTTCACATGATATAAAGCAGGGTGGGTTGTCCTCCACTACATGCCTGCTGCAGACATATTCACACCTTAATTCATTCATTATTTGGTCGATTTTAAGATTGGTGAAATGTGTAGCACTGTCTCTGGGTTTTAGTTCTATCAATAAAGGAATGCTTCTTCTCATCGTCATTGTGAGAAGAACAAATACATGTACCGTTAGGATTTGGATGTCAGTTCCCTTTTCCATGTTCCCCTTTAAGGTTTCACCCCTAGAGCAGCGACGGGGCTGCTTTCAGATTCAGTTCATGCAACTGAACAAAAACCTACTTCGGCTCAGAAAAAAAAAAAATGACATTTTTTTTTTTTCTCTCCATGGGACAGGCCCTCCAAAAAGAAAAACCAAACCCTGCACCAACATGCGTCCCCTCCGACACGTCCATGTCGTTACGCCCTTTGCGTTTCTCCCACAAACGGACAAAAACCCCCGTTAGAAAACACCGGGGCGTTCAACGTTAAAGACAGATACCCCCGTACGCGTTTAGCTTCAGGCTGCAGCCCGTCCAGCCCGTCGCCTCACCGGGAACTGTTAAATCAATGAAAAGCACGCCAAGAGCCTTCTGTCGGTATTCCAACAATCCTCTCGACCGAGCGGACACGAAACAGCATTTTCCTGCTTGTTTTTTTTTTTTTTTTTTTTAAACTCACCTCATTTGGTTGGAAACTGTCGAAGACGACGCTGCCTCTCCGGGATTAATAAAAGACGGAGATATACTGTTATTTCTTTTTTAAAAAACGGGTCTATCTCGAGCTCATTCGTGAAGCGTCCTCCACTGCAGCAGCAAGCCGCTTTCTAATCTCTGCCTCGGCGTTTAGTGTTTTGGGTTGAGGAAAAGTGATGTCATTGCATGAAATTGCATTACCCGCCCCAAATTTTTTTTTTCCTTTTTTTTTTTTTGGGAGGCTGTCCCCCATGCTGCCAAACATAACTTCAATATACTTTTTTAAAAAGCCATTGGCATACTTTCAACAGATGTATACATTACTGAACTGAATCTGTATACTCCGTGTGCGTTACTGGTAGTACTTTGGGTGTGCTGCCCTATCACATATTTGTTCCTGCTCATTGGATTTTGGGTCTAGCACTCCTTTACCTAATACCCTTTAAACACCATCTGGAGATCATTAAGTTCAACAAATGTATCATCAACTTGTTTATTTCTGGATGCAATATGAGTGTCCTACTTTTATTAAAAACAGATGGGAGTACAATTGAAGGCAATTGAACACAACAACAACAAAAAAACAAACCCATCCACATGCTGATGAGTACAATAAATGAATGCATTGTCTAATGAAACTATTTACATATTCTGTATATGGAGCCGCAGAGGTTTTTCATCTCGGAGCGTCGACCGCAGCAGACTCGATGTCTTGGAGTGAATTATCAGCGGCGTCTTCTTTTTCACCTCCCACAACCTCTGACACCACCTGGGTGGAAGAACAGGAAGTTAGGAGGACGGTGGTACATTCACTGCTCTGCTGTTGGGACTAAAATAAGGCGTCATTTTCAGCCAAAGAATGCTCTGCTTACGTGCGTTGATGTCATGGTGGAAATTCCTACGTGTGTGTGTGTGTGTGTGTGTGTGTGTGTGTGTGTGTGTGTGTGTGTGTGAGATGAAGTACAAGAATGTGGAGACACAAGAAAAATGATTGGTTTCTTTACCGACTTGATTTTGTAACATCTTGCTTCTAAGCCTGTCCAGATTTCAGGGCAGAGGATGGTTGAGAGAAGTGTGGTCAAATCGTTTGGTCATCAATTTAAAAACAGCGATGCTACATCACACCGAGAGTCAAGTCCGGCTTGATGTGTGGAGCTTCTTCCGAACCTTCTAAACATTCACAGAAAATTCTCTTTTGCAATGTTTTTGAGGATGAAGTTTAAATGTGCAGCGTTTTTGGATGGAAACCTGGCTGCTCAAGACAGGCTGCCTCAAAATTCTGGACAATGATGGAAATTTAGCCAAACTCCCACAATGTGACTGCTGCTCCAAGCAAAGGCTACAAACCAATCAACGACAGACAGGAGCACACACTCTGTTCAGTAGGATTCTATGGACACAAATAAAGAATTCTGTTTAGATTTCAGTCGGCCAGATGAAGACTGTTGGACAGCTGGTTCAGAGGACGGGGAATTGAGGTTAAAGAGTAAACCGACGCTTTAATTCCCAGTAAGACCAGGGGATAAACAGCACAACCAGAAATTTCTTAGTAGGATTTTAATCTTGGTCTTCTGTTATTTTGCCGTGTGAGAGGTTCTGTTTTACAGTTTTTAATGTTTTATTATGAAATTTTTATTTATTTTTTTTTACCTAGGATTTTATTTAATATGAAACTATATGTTATGTTTTGGTCAATCAGCGTTGGTTGATAAAGATGGGAGCACTAAGTCTCATGTTAATTGGGGATGGAAAAAAATGAAACATGTAAATAAATGTAACAAAAGAATGTGAAGCATTTTCTGTACTTTTAGTCAACAGTAGAGAGATGACAGAAAATGAGTGGAGAGAGAGAGAGAGAGATGGGAAATGTCATGCAACAAAAGGTCATCAGACAGACTTGGACCAGGGATAGTCAGTTCATAGACAGCGCCTTGAACCTTTGAGCAAAACAAGATAATAAAAGACATTCACATCAAATGATCTCAGTCCCGCTTTTACCGGGACACGACTGGCTTCACGCTCCTCTTTCGAGGTTTTTTGAGGCACTACAGCCAAAGCTGGTTGTTTGTTTTCCTACATTAGTAACACAAGCAGAGAAATGTCATTAACAAAGAGTTTCTCTGCCAGTTCATGTTGGCCGATGAGGAGATCCCTCCCCAACATGCTCCCAATGTAAAGATGAGGGACAGAAGACAGCGCTGAATGTTTAAAAAGTATATCTGAAGCTAATGTGTGTGTATATATCTGGTTAGTATGAAAGTCCTGACAAAGATTGTGACCAACATTTTATTAGAGCCATACATTACATACAATGAACAGTGTATGGACACAATCCTTCAACAGAAGGACTCAAGACGGCCCTGACTGAGAGTTAACCTGATCATGCATGATGGCATCCACGTCTCGTTCTGAGAGCTCCTGTCCCGACGCGTCCAGGTCCACCTGGTCTGGGTCTTCTCCGGTCAGGATGTCCATCGGGCCCTCGGCGATGGCTCTGATGGTCTGGTCCTCCAGGGCCAGGGCCGTGTCAAACTGTAGGGGGGACGGAGGACCCTGCATACCGTCCCCTTCCACATCCAGGTCCTGTACAATAGGATGAAATCTAAAGCTTAACATAACACTTGTAGGAGCCGTTTGAAGTTGTATGTATAGATGTTTTTATTTATGTTTACACCTCCGACCACCAGGCGGAGCGTCCTCGTTTCGGGATAACTAGATCGATGCACTCGGCTTCAGGTGTTGCTGCTCTGTATGCATGCAGTTTTTGAGCTTGTGATCCAGCACTCTTATGTTTTTATAAAACATTGTACAATAATAAAAACAGCAAATTGTGAGCTGCAGAGATTTGTGGAATAAATCTAAAAGTTTTGATCATCAGGACATCACAACTAAATCTGACTGTACCGGCCCCTCGGCGGCTTGTTCCGGGTTGTAAACAGTGACTACACTTAGAAACGAGTCAGTTGCTTCTTCTAAAAAGGTGCTGGTAGTATTTCAAGAGTGTAGCAACTTTTTGCCTTTTATGGATCCGGTTCACACTGACTTTATACAAACGAAGCAAGAGCTTAAGTCCATCCATCAATCTATATATATATATATATATATATATCAACAATTTACAATCATTTTCAATTCTCGCAAAAACAAATAAAATAATAATAATAATTCCACTATCACACAGCGGACCAGGTCTGGTTGTTCAGTTACGGAAACACACCAAGCGAAGTGCGGCTTGCTGCTTCCAGGAGGCGTGTTCATGCGCTTCAGGCAGGAAAGAAACCTTTGTAACTCAGCTCAACATGTCACAGGAGTCGGTTTACTCATCGGTTACGGGGATTTTCTGGCTGCAATTTGCCAACAAAAGTCAAACTATCCAGAACCTTTAGTTTGGCCGCACTGCACAGCAGAATCAAAACGGTTGTAGCTCGCTGAGTTTGGAGCATCGGCCGCAGCTTTCCAAAGACATTCGCACAGCAGCTCGCCGCAGGCCACACTTCAACCACTGCTTGGTACATCTTCGGCTTCAGGGCGTTTTCAAAGCTACGTAATCAGCCGCTGGTTCGTTTTTTGCCCCCCTTTGTTCGCTTTTATTTGGGCAGATTTAAGCGCAACAAATCCTACTCGGTGCGGATCAAAACAATCTAGACCCTTTAGCAGTGGCCTCAATCCGGTCACAAACAAATGGCTCGGTTCTTTTGCTGTGGGAACGTGGTTCTGATTCAACTTCATGGCGTACTCTGCAAGTTTTGAGCTAAACGGCTCCTGTAGCATGTCGAGGTCTGACCGAACAAGCAACAAACGCATTGCCTTCTTGAGATTTGACAAAAACAGGACAACTCCGACCGGCACGGACTACGCACCGGAAGACGTTACAGCAGTTGTGACGGCACCCTAACACACCGGCCATCTTACCTATCAATAAGTGTGCCACTCACATTTTTAATACAGTGCATACACATTAGAGGACAGCGGTAGGTCATGTCTACGTACATCACTGAACTCTAGGGGGAGGCTCTCTGTGGGCTGAAGCTCGGCCGCACTCAGGTACATGTCTCTGGTTGCAGTGGTGATCTGCTCCTGCGGCGGAGGCTCCTGCTCGGGCTGGTACATGGGGGGAGGCAGGGTGAGGTGAAGCGGGCAGCGGGGATCATCGGACTGTCCCATGTGCACGGGGCATTCACACGGGACCTCTTTCAGGCCCGGGCACATTTTGAAAAGCACCTGATTGCCGTCCTGGAAGATGTCTAAGTGTCTGGGTGTCAAGGACAATGACGCATGATGTCCACACACACACACACACACGCATTCAAAGAAGAGACCGGCCTCCATCTTGAAAAGGTTAGACTAAATTCTGGCCTGTGGTTTTGATTAATGGGATATTTTAACCTCACAAGTTAGTGAACTAAGTATTATTTCAAGAACTAAAATCATTCCAATGACTACAATCTCCTAAATGGCAATTATTCTGAGGATCATTTTCCTGATTAGTCAATTGATATAAATGACTAATTTAGTGATTATTAAAGTTTTAATAGTGTATTAGTATAAGAATTAATTTACCTCAAATAAATATTTTTAAAACTTTTTCGTCAGATTCCTGGTCAGAAAAATACTGGACTTCAAATTCAAAAGGATTGCTGTGACATCGATTGATTGAATTAGTCGTGGCACAACCTGTCCCTAAACTGGTGAATCAGTAATTGTACTGAAATACTTGACTTAAAATGGTTATGATGGATATTATTAAATCACTGGAGAACTTAAGTTAAGATCATCACCGGCAAATCTAAACAATTTACCGCAGTGAAACCGACACAAGAGTTTTGTAACTCTCATCAAGCGCGAGTATAAACAAAGCTTTAGTTTACGCCATTTTCTCACTCGTACATTTGCTGTTAAATGAAACAGAAAATATGGAATGGCCAAATAGCAACGTCAGACGACGCACGGTGTAACTTAACATTTCAACTTTGACGAATGCTTCCACATAAACAGTTCCACATGTTGATAATCCTAATGTATATATCGTGCTTCGGTGGGGACAGAAAGTTACGGGACACGGTGCCGTCTTGGCAAAGAGCTCCGGGATTCTTTCGCTTTGCCTTTCACCAATTTGCAGACTTCAGAGTGTCGTGGAAATGTTCTTTTTTTGGGGTTACAGCTTGTTCTCCAGGGGAATGCATGCTCTGACCCGATGCAGACGCCTCTTTCAACCAATGTATTTTTGTCATCTATGACGTCAACGCATCTCTCCAGCTCCATTGCAAAAAGGCTCGACTGTAGTGCCCGAGTGGCTTTGTACAACAAGCACTTGCAATATAACTATTTTCTTGTTGTTAGCGGAGAAAAATCTCGAATCTTGTTGAAAATATGAGACGCACGAGACTACCGGCAATGATTTTGGGTAAAAATGAAGGCAGGTCGAGAAGGGATTTTGTTCCTTCCAACTGAACAGATTAGTCCCTTTATAACTCTGGGAAAAATCAACAGACCACAGGAAGGAGTTTATGTAGGCACCCTTTGAAACCAGCAGCTACTGCAAGCTGCTGGTCTTGATCGAGGCCATGGTGAGGACGGCTCAATGAGCAGAGAAAGTCAGTTCATTTAAAGACACGTTTAGATGTAAATATATCCATTCAATAGGAGTTTTCCACCTCAGGGTTAGTCAACTCTGAGTCTATGAGTTTGTTAAACCTGATTTCTGAAACAGGGCCCAGGTTGTTTTATATGTAAACGGATCACACTGTGTTCCAGACACACAATGAAAACATCAGTGAGGATACGTGAGACGCAGTGGCGGGTCATGGGCAGGCAGGGGTTGGTACATCGGGTTCCCTCCTCAAAGGAGATGCACTTCTCGTGCACGGCTCTTGAGTGAGACTACAACGGAGAAAAGAAGAGTCATATAAAGTCAAAACACAAACTACAATTTCCTTTATAATATAATCAGCCTTTATAAAAAAACATCATTCCTGAATGCCATAGACTTGTTAGAAATACCTATAAAATGAGGTGAAATTCCAGTTCGCTACACTCAAACACAAACGTATGCATTATCTCTCCCATTACTGAGGTAATCTACATTATTGAGGACAATACTGTCCTGCTACATTTAAAGCATTAAAGCCCTTATTGACATTTTAAAAAGCAGGACACGTTTAGTCAATCAAAACATTAGGAACAACCCCTCATGCTGAACATCCTAGATGTTTTTGATTGGCTCAGTTCTCTTCAGAACGGGCCTCTGCACCAAATTACAAAAGATATTTTTTGCTAAATGAGTAGAGGGCTATATATCACACATGTACACTAGGATGGCCGTGGAAATTTTAGACACGGATATCTTGAAACCTGTACAGACAGTGAACTGACCCTTAATTAAACAGTTTCAACGCTTCCTAGTTTCACTACTACTGCGATGTCACACCTGAGAAGCTCCTTCTGTCACCGCCTGCCTCCTCTCCCTGAGCTGCCGGTGCAGCAGGGCTTCCACGCCGTACCGACGACGGTATCGGCGCAGCGCTTTGAGCTTCTTCAGGTTCTCCCTCTCCTTCATCGACAGACCTTCAGGCCCCGTCAGCAGACTGCTCCCTGACAGCAAGATAAGCAAGTACAGATGACGCTCAGGGCTGGGAGTTTGTAAACATCGAGTTTACATACCGTTGAACAGGTATGTAAACAAAGCAAAAGAAAAAAAATGTAGTTAGTAATCCATTAATCGTATATTTACCTAGAGTTTCATGCTCCACTTTGCGGTTGTGCAGGTATCTGCGCTTCTTCTCTTTCAGCAGGTGCTGCAGGCGTTTGAACTGGTCGATGTAGAGGGACTGCAGCCGGATGAGCTTCTCTCGGGTGATGAGTGCCACTTCCTCTGCCGTGTACACCCCTGCATGTCTGCGATTTACAAAAGGAAAAAAATAAACAAATGTATTCACCGGGAAAAGGGTTCATATCACCCTGTATTCAACTCTTCCAACAACCTCCTACCAGTCTGACTACACCATCTTAGATTAAGGCCAAATCACGACATTTTAGACTCACAATTATAATATACCATATAATAATAAATAAATAAATGTGTTACCGAATATTCAATACTTTTTGGTTTTGGACGTCTGAGCAAACATCCAAAAATGAAGATTTACACTACAATCTAAATCCAATCAAATTAAACCGAGTTTAGATTCAAAGCTTACTTCAGAGGATCCTCGTGATCACTGTCGACGCTGTCTGCCTCACTGTCGGGGTCTCCTCTCCACGTCTGGTCTAGAACCAAAGGACCCTGCTCCTCCTCACTCAGACTGTCCTCATCTGTCCAGAGCAGATGATGTTCAACATTAAAATCATATTTACATACGCCAACATAAAACTGCAAAAGAACTAACCACATTAAATCACCACTAACATAACACAGAGGAAATGTCAATGCACATGAGATTAACTTTGTGTCAACAATTGACAAAGTCTAAACAAGACCTCGTACCTAGAATACGGCTAGCTTCAGAGCGACCTCCGTCAGTGCTGTGAGCCTCTGCGCGGTTGTATCCACTAAGCTGAGACAACAGGGACTCTGGGGACGGACCGGAAGACGCCTTTCTCATCTGAGCTCGGAGGGCCATGGCATTCCTGCGAGCATGCTCTGCACAAAACGTTACTCTAAAGAACACAAAGAGTCATTGGAGAAGAAACGTCAGAGAGTGTCTTCCATACAGAGACTTACAGTTCATAATAACGCCGAGGTGTAACTTTTTTTTACTTTCTTACCCATCTTTCCTCTCGACTTTTGGTGCAGCATTGGGGCAGCGCTTGCCGTTCTTGGCAGAGACGTAGCTGCACTGCTTGTACGGGGCGTTCTTATCCTCCAAAATGTGTTTGACGCAGAAGTCCAGGCCGTCTAGGCGGGGCTGAGAGCACGGCCGCTGGGTGAAGGAGCATGCCTGGGGCTCCTGGGAACGAGCCGTCTGGGTCACTCGGTTTCGACTCGAAGGCAAAACATGGATCCGTATCCTGTTCATTGCAAGCCTAACAAAAAAAATGATGAGTTGAATCAATTGACAGACCAATAAGCCAATCAATTATTTTTATAGTGGGTTAATCATTTGTTTAAATGAAGAAAAAACATCAAACACTCTTAATTCTGGCTCCTCAAATGTAGGATTTTGCCGTTTTGTTTCCTCTGTCTTGTATGACAGCAAACTGAATATCTTTGTAATGTCAGTCAGACCAAACAAAAGACTGAAAATATCATTGTACTGATATCAATCAATATATTAATATCAATATTATATTGATATTTTGACACGAGACTAGATATTGTCATAGATTTTGGATATTGTAATACGGCGCACATGTTTTTTCCTGGTTTTAAAGGCTGCATTACAGTAAAGTGAATCTGTAATCATATCGACATTATTGATTATTTATAAAAAATCTCATTGTGAAAATAATGTTTAAAAAAAAGACAGTCAACATTACAGTATTGTCGCAATATCGATGGATGTATTTGGTAAACTATATATATAAAATATCAACCCTTATCATCGGACATCTTTTGTTATTTTCAGACAAAAAGCTTGAGACACGAAATTAGGAGGCTGGAGTTACACTGACTACACTGAGATCAAATGCAAAAGTGTCCACAAATATCCTATTTATTTCCCTAATATTTGGCCTTTATGGTATTATGATGTTAAACTGAAGAATGTAGCCAACCAAAATAGGGTTTCTACCATTGGTCAGACAAAACAACACATTTTATGAGTCATATAACACTAACAGTAGACGTACACTAACTATATATTGCAAATAATGTATTACCTAATAATATATTGCATATTTATTATTTAAAGTTAGACCTTTCGTCATAAATTGGGTCCAGAGGTCAGAGTAAAGCAAACAAAACTGACACGTTATCGTATCAATATTCACTGAAAACAACCAAAGTTTATCGAATTTTAATACAAATTTAAGTTATTCTTTATTTCAAATAACGTCTAAGAAGACTGACTTCAGTCAACATAACTTTGTAAGTTAATATAAATGATTAACATGAATTACAGTCAATAAGTATCAAAACAATTGAACCCGCACCAACGTAAGACGTAACAGTTACTGCGTCAGGCTTTCAGTTATGGCGCGGCCATCTTTGTTTAGCAGTTGCTAACATTAGCCAACCGCTACTTTCCACAATCTGCAGCTAAGAAGGGAGTTTTGCTGAACAATGGCGACAGACGGCCACCCTTCTCGATATTGACCAAATGCCTCGGTGGCAGAAAAGGAATACATCTGCATTTACTGTTTATAACTGCTTACCTTTGTCACAAAGGTCCGAGCAGGTTCAACTTGCTTCCGAGGCACACCACATAGGTTTCCCAGCAATCCCCAATAACTGCCACAGCCACTGCAAGCCCAATATGAGCCCACCCACTCAGAGCCCTGATTGGTCAGAGCTCACGTTATTTCATTGGCCAATCTAGCTGCCAATCAAAAGTGGTATAACAGTAAAAAAAAAAAAAAAAGGGTCTTCTCCGCCCACAATACTGCACCAGTGAAGTTTTTTTAAAACATGTAATGCAGCAAGAGTTTTCTTAAAATATTTATTGACTTTAATTGAGAATAAAGCAACCACATATTATCAAAAAGAACAGTGTTCACATATAACGTTTTAACTGAAAACAAAAAGAAAATAAAATCCCAAAACGTTTCATTTCCAGACCTGAGTGTCGCTAAAAACACCAAGACATGAAAAACATGAAACTTACTGTAGCTATTGGATTTTGCATTGTTAGGTTGCATGAGTGTCTTCCATTTATTTCTCACATATGGGTTTTATTTTGAAATGAGCGTCCTTTTTTTTTGTATGAATTTCTCACAACATAAAGTTGATACTTAAATTTGAAAATTTGTCCAGTTCAATTAAAACAATTTTCAAAAATGGCAATATATTGGACATCTAGTCTAATAGCCTACCCATTATACACGTAACACTGTCATTTGCATTGTAGGCTTACCTACCGAGATAAATATTCAGTGCATTTACCGTTTCCCTGTTACAACCAATAAACCTCTGCTGCCTGAGCAAAGAGCTGTAATCGTTTCAGCTTATCTTCCATATAATCATGGGAACAAAAATATATTACAATTGTATGGCTGATGATTTGTTGTACTGCATTACTGTGAACTGTCTAAAACAAATGTTTTTGAGGGAGGCTAAGGTCGGGCGGGTTATCCTTCAAACAGGAAGTAGAGGGTTCGATCCCCTGAGCCCCAAGTCGCTCCCTGGCCACTTTACAGCAGCCCACTGCTTCTGAAATGCTTAGGATGGGTTAAATACAGAGGTAATTGTTCATGTATGTACCTGTATGTCTAGAACGTTGAAGTTTTTTTAGGTTTTTTTTTTTAAGTTGAACTGATAAAAGAAAGCAGGTTAAGAGCAGTAATACTATACAATCAAAACCACATAAAGCTTAGTATGAATTAAATGTACAGATGATACCCGATACTTGCCAACAAGTAGCACCTCTTCCGCCATCTTTTAAAACAAATTCATCATAAATTCAATTAATTAGAGCAGGTGAGCACCAGCAGGAAACATGTTTTCTTTCTGGCAGTTTCAGGGCGCTGCGGTCAACACCCTTTGTGTGTTGTATATCTATACATTCTGCCTATTTGATCATACAAAGACTGGTCCTCCAGGTGAACATGTGTTAAATTACATGACAGAATTAAAAACTCACATTTCTTCTCTAGAGGGATTTTTTTTTTTTTGTTGGCAATTCCTTCATTGTGACCAGTGTGTGGATATGTTTGAACCCTTTGATAAAACCATAGATGATTATCCTTGGTATGAACTTTGTCCATTAGTGTAATAATTAGAGAACTGAATATGAATATTTTACAACCATTTAAAACAATGACTGCAACACGCAAAATCTAAAAACAAAAACAAAAAGTACAAGATTCCTTAATTTACATCTTTTTTTTGCAATTTTTCATAACAAAATGTAAAAAATATTTCATGTTTGTTTTCAACATTTTACAGTCTTTGTACAAGCTTACCAAATAATGAAAGAAATAAAATAGATAAAACACCAGGGATGGGCTCTCACATTTCTTTTAGGTTATGGCTGTTTTGGGGAAAAATAAAAAATAAAAAATAAAAAAAAAGATAAATATTGAAAAGATGGCTTTGGAGACATGCACACTTACACTAGCCTGTACAGTCTGGATGAAGAAATATCCCTCTGCCCTAAAGAACGAAGAGGGGGAACCTTAAAAAAAAGGTATAAAAGAGGGCTATGTTTTTTTGTTTTTTTTAAAAAGCATTCAATTAATAAATAACATACTATAAAAACATTATAAAAAGACAATCGGAAAGAAGACCTAACAGGTATGTGACGGAAATCTTTTAGTTTCCTCATAATTTCAAGACAACGACTTCCTCCGAAACAGTGATGCTAAAAATACCAGGTCCCATTATCACATTTCATTTGAGTTCAACAGAAGAGCAAACAAATATTATCTACACTTTCCTGTATTTTTTTTTTCCCCTCACATGTTGTAAGCTTTTAAAGCCACTCATTATTGCCCAAAAGATGTAAAAACAAAAAAAGTCGAATACTCATTTATCTCACCGGTACATTTCACTGCTGTCACACTGAAACCTATAAAAAAAATGTTGGGTGAGTTAAAAGAAAAAAGAAAAAAGAAAAAAACATGATACAATACTTTATGTAACAAGATGGATGCTGGGGATGTCAAGTACAATGTACACAATACGTCTTCCGATCAGGAACCTATTTGGGTAGCGGCGGCATTGGGGGAGGCGGTTCTGAAGGGAGGGGTGGGGGCCTCTGGTTGTTCCCTCTGGAGCCACCACTGTACCGGTACTCCCCATATTGGGATCTGTAGTTAAACATGGACGGCTGGGACGGCTGGACCCCCTGTGCGCTCAGAAGCGAGTTCAGCATTTCAAAAGTGTCCTGGTACTCGTTCGACTGGGCTCCCCCCGCTGCACCGTGTCCATTAGTGTCCGTCTTTTCGCCTTTGGAGTGGGGATAGCTCCCTTGGTGGTGGGGGAGACCCAGGGCGGGGAGAATGTCAGAGCCGTGTCCCAGAGTTTGCCCGGAGGAGGAAGACAGGGAGGGTAGCTGGTAGGGATTCCTAGAGGACTTGCTGACTTTCGAGGTGGGGTGAGTGGCCGCTGTGGGATCTTGGGAGTGCGTCCTCTTACGCGAAGCAGAAGAGGACGAAGAGCTCGTTCGAGACGAGTCGCTGGGGACTTTTTTGCTGCCTCCAACGGCCCCGCTAGAACTAGACGAATGTTTGTGTGAAGAGGAGAGTGAAGCGCCGGTAGAGGAGGAATGGTGGTGGTGGTGGTGATGATGGTGGTGGTTAGACCGTTCCCTGTGCTTGTCCCTGCTCTTGCCCTCCTCTCCTGAGCTCCCCCGTTGCTTCTCAGGCACCCGTATTCTAACTTTGATGTCCTGTTCCTGACCTCGGGCGCTGCCACTGTGCCCGCTGCCTCCTCCCCCAGCAAGGGGAAAGCGCATTTTGAGAGATGTCCTCTCATGCCTCTCCTTCTCCAGGGGGATTTTCAGAATGATGGGCGACGGGTTGGACACGTCAGACGAGGACGAGCTGGACTGCTGGTGATGCTGCTGCTTCTCCTTCCTCTGCTGCTGACCAATGAGAGCCTGGGCAGCATTGGCATAGTCCCTCTTTACGCTGGCCTCCATGTTCTCCAGCTTCCTCTTCTGGGCAGCCAGGACGTCTGCGTTCTTGGCCCGGTACTCACTCAGCGACACCTTAGCTGGAGCGTGAACCTCGTTGTTGGGCTGCTGCTGCTCAGATCCAGCCTGACCCTTTCCACTCCAAGTCGCAGCACTGCCAGGTTCACTCCTGTCCTTGTCTCCGGTGGATGAGGAAGAGGAGCCGGACGGTGGAGCCGAGAGGCTCATCAAGCCTGCCACGGTGCTCTCCGACGACGCCATGGAGATCATGCTCATCATGGTGTCCCTCTGGTCGCCCTCCTCCTGAACTTTTGGCTTGGCTTTTGGCGTCTGACCTCCAGCCTGGGAGACGAGAAAACAGAGCCTCGCGGGTTAAAGCCATTCAACGATAAATGTCCACACAACGCAGGATGTCTCCGTTGGTCGCAAAGGAGAAATGGAAAAAACAAAATATCTACCTTCCAGTTGCGAATCCGTTTCAACCGGCTGGGTGTTTTCTCCAGAATCTGCAGGAACTCGTGTGTGAGCTCTGAAAAGAGTTATGGAGAAGTGAAGACAAGATCAGCTGGAGGAAGTCAAAGAACTGATGTACGACTTGTAGTTCCTTTTCAGACACATACCATCCAGCAGCTCGAGGGTAACCGTGGGATCAACATACTCCCACCAGTGTTTGCCGTCTGTAGACACGGGGATCTCCCAGTTGGACCACTTGCAGGCGAGGTGGATGCACACACAGGCCACAACCGGCGGACTATACTGCAGGCAGAACGTGGTCAAGTGCAGACTACGTGGCAGGATACATCCCAGAAGGCAATAAAAAACAGAAAAAGGAAGAGAGAGAAAAGAGAGCAGACATATTGAGTTAGAGGATTGTACACAAAATACACAAAATATATGAAGCCATGCTGCAACATCATATAACAAAAAAGAAGCTAATATTTTACAGTGAACAGTGAATATACCTGTTAGTTGCCATAAAGTATGATGTTTGAGCCAGATCCTTACTCGCTGGAACAACAATAGAGCAAAAAAACACACTTAAAACCTGCGATTTAACAACGCAGCATGCACACTTCCCATCATGCTGAAAACATACAAAACACAAGTTCGCAAAATTGAAGAGTTGATGCTCACCTCTGACAAGCTGAGTGCACTTGACAACATGAGTATGAGGATGGTCAATGGTGATTTCAAAAGCTGTAATTAAAAAAAAAAAAGGACAAAAAGAGACAAAGCTCGATAAATGAAATGCAGAAGTCAAACTAACATATGCACCACACAGATTTCAATCATTTAAGTCCCTGAAAACCAGAAAATGAATGCTGTTATACCAAACTACGTGTTGCAGAGATTAACTTGTAATATAACTTTGGATGGGGTCTCCCAATAATAACCTGGACGACATGAAAACAGATGAATGTGAAAAAATATTAAAAGGCATGCCGATACACGTCTTGATTCCCAACTTTGTTGCGTGACACTGAGTCTTGTTTAACAAAAAAAATAAAAAATAAAAACACAATTTGGTGTATTTAATTAAAACCAGTTATCTTCTTCAACTGCCTACAAGCTTGAAAACATGGGAAAAGATTAAATCAGTGAGAAAACATACTAAAAAGCCATCGTTAAGGAGATTTTTCACATTGTCCTCAACAACAAATGGCTTTTAAAAAAAAATGAAAAAAAAGGGGGGGAAATGTAAAAAGTTATGGACATAATAGAAACAAAAGCAGAAACACTGTAATGCAACAGTGGGTGAGTGCTGCTAACATTAAGCGTTTATGTCTCTGTCCTGTGCTGCTAACGTGGGCTTTCTGTGGACAAAAGTGAAACAGGTTAGCACTACTTTTTATAGTTACATGTGTTCCAGGAGGGAAATCAAGGGACCCAGTTTTTCCTTTCCCAACTTACCCAAGGTCTGAAGTATTATGCTCTCAAGAATGACCAGGTCTTGGGCTTGTTGCAGGTAGGCCTGAGGTTGAGGAGACAGGCACGTTACTCACTGGGAGGCCTCCATCCATTGTCAAACACATTAAACCCCACCTTTCCCGTGGAGCTGACGGAGCCTCACAGATTAAAAGCTTAACAGTGAGTACATACGCTTTACTACTAAACATCACATAACCTGGCTCTCACTGAAAACCTACAAAGACACTTGGATACATTTTTTTTTTGTGTTTTGCTTTCTTGACCCATGTATCAAGAAGAAACACCACCTGAGGTAGGGGTGGGGGGGGGGCGATCCGGCCAAAAAAAAAAAAAAATGAATATCACAATGTCCATTTACACCATCGCATTACTGCTTAAGACACTAAATCAGGTTTCAAAGAGGCGATTAAAACCTGAAATTTATCAACACAAGCCAAAATAAAACATCATGAAAATAACACTCAAAACAAAGAAGCAAAAATATCACAAAACAATACTCAGCAAAAATGTAAACAACACAATATTCTGTAAACCTCACACTGGTAAATAAGTTGTGAAAATAACAATATTGGACGTCAGCATTGGGAAAATATTTGCAGCCTGGCAGCTCAAACCTGTGATCTGAAATTTGAAATCCAACATTGTGAACAGCAGCATATCCTTTGCTTAATACGTCTCAGTTATCTGCTGCTTCGGTCGTGTTTATTTAACGGCTCATGAGCTTCAGTCAACGGTGACGGCTTTTGTTCTTGTTCGGTGTGATGAGCTGATGTCTGCATATTATTTCAGGGTTCTTTCTTTTAAGGCGATTGAATAAGTTGCGTCATCTCTAGAAGAGCCCACCGTTGCTCGACAATATTTACAGACAGCGTTGGCTTGGGAAATATCTGACGCTGCGTAACCAAAGCGTTCCTATACAACTGACATGGAGTTCTTTTTCGGCACAAGCTCCTCATCCGCCATCACCTGACCCACGAGATGGTTCGTTACACAGAACCATCTGAGAAGCCGTCATTGGACACCGATTGGAACAAGGCAGGCACTTTCAAAAAAAAAAAAAATACTTGGCAAGTGATTGGATACACCATCTGTCAATCAAACTCTTACTGAAGCGAGTCGGGAGATGAGCATAAACATCTTTTCCGCCGAGAAAAGCCTTCAGTACCGTTCTTTCAATGAAGAAAAACTTTCCAGCTCTGATATAACCGATACTATTGCAGCATCTACACCTCTTTAGGAGCCGCCATTGTTGTTTGGAACGAACAGTCACCTCTCCGTCACGCACACAACTAAACCACACCCATAGCTGCCATTAGCTCCTCACAGGACACCGATTAGTCCGTGCTCTGGCCTGCCGGATCAAACTTATTTCTTGAATTTTCTTGTGACGTCTAGTGACGATAATCCAGCTCCCTATAAGGTTACATCCGCCATGCCGGTAGCTAGAAGTTATGTTGCATTGCTTGCAATACACCACCCAAGGAAGAGCCACATCCAATCAGCACAGGCATCTATTTAGCAGCATCACTCTACGGGTTTGTTCACATAGCGCTGGTCCACTGGTCAATGAGATTATGTGAAGTTTGAGATAAAGATGTAAGACATTAAAATACCACAATCTCTGGGATTCGCTTTGAAAGTAGATTGTGGACACCTTCAAGTAGCTAGCTTCAAGTGACCTAAAGTGGCTCATAACAAAACACCAAGTCAAGTTATCGTACCCAGTTTGAATCCAATGTGAAAACCAAGAATTAAGAAGAAAACTCAGCGGTTAACTTATTGCCAAAATACATTCCATATAACAGCATCAGCACTGAAGCTGCAATTAGAAAAAAAAACAGCAAAAATAATCAGTCAAATGAATAAAGCAACATTAATCTTCACAAATTCTACTGACTGAAATAATACATTCCCTTTAAGCCGTAGTGTTGTAGAGATGAAACCTCTACCCCATCAGGTAAGCTCAGGAGGAGACAAGAGCACAATTGCAGGCAATTTTGACTACAGCCCAACACTTACATCACTGCGTACATCTGGTGAAGGATCCTGAGGATTGAGGCATGCATGGGCCACCTTGATAACATGTTCCAGCTTTCGGGGCTGCTCCTCGACCTTTGCAGCTAGGAAGAGTGCTGCAGGAGAAATGACCTGTTGAGGGGAAAACAAAAAAGAAGAGTTCATGAGTTGATTGAACATTAGGTACAGACAGCTGTATGCGGGACTTCTGGCGACATCGATACTTACATTTCTGTGAAATCTGGTGAATGACTGGACCATGTAGAATCGATGCATGTACACGATGGCTGTGTTTATTGTGAGTTGGGACCTGATACATGGAAGTTAAGGACAAAGTAGCAAACAGTACTAACAGATCGCAACATCTGCATTATTGTATATCTTGTACATGACATGGGATCGTTGGTCTGTATGTTAAATGTCATGACTGAAATAGGTTTGATTCAGCTCATGACTTACTAAAACTAAATATCACATCAGAAACAAACAGAAGCCATAGCTAGCTTCGGATTTTAGCCGGAAGCCTCTCATTTAACAAATAAAAGGGTTGGCTTAATAGATAAAATATGTAAACACGTAAACACACGAAAACACAATGTTTCGAAAGATTGTTGTTCCCCTATAGCTACGTCTTTTCTTCACGAACATTCACAGTAAGAGGTGAAGCTAATGCTAACGTCCTGAAGGCCTGCAGACCACACAGGCCTTCGTGGCTCCGGTTTATTTAGCCCACTACGCCGCTCTTAGATACAGCTAACAAACTAACCACCGCGTGAAACACGTGGGAAACATAAAACACAACCAAATAGCCTTCGAACTAAACACAATAACAAAACACAAGTCGTAGCTCTTTGCCCAACCGGCGTCACGAGAAGCTAAACTTCGCTAGCTAACAAGCTAATGTTGGCTAGGTAGCAAGTCGTCCCTCGACAAAAGATACACATTGAGCCGCTGTCCCATGTCCTGCAGCAGGTTGGCCGCCTGTTGTCTGTAGGACAGCTCCTTGTCCGGATCAAGTCCAGCTCTCCGAGATGGGCTGTTGTCGATCTGTTGTCGGGTGTAGTACCATTTGTTATTACAGCTTGCAGGGAGAGAACGAAACGAAGCCGCCATCACTGAGAAGGACGATAGTTTAAAATTTCTGCGCGTCACAGGAACCTACGTCACACTGGGTAGTAACATTGGTGTAATTCCCTTAAAGACCAGCAGGGGTCACTGGGTAGTACCATTGGTGTAATTACCTTAAAGACCAGCAGAGGTCACTGGGTAGTAACGTTGATGTAATTCTATAAATGACCAGCAGGGGTCATACATACATACACACACATATATAGCTTTGTTTGTCTTTTTCTGTGTATGTACATTGACTAACCAGAGTCAAATTCCTTCTGTGTGTACAGATACTTCATCAATCAAGCTGATTTTGATTTATTTATCCCTGGGGGAGAATTCTCATGTCACAGCAGCATTACACGAATGAAACCACACTGAACACGAATAGAGCAAAGAAACCATTATCAAAAATACAAGTACCAAAAGTGAAAAGTGAAAAAAAAAGTATGGCCTTGCATGCACACAACGTGCACATTGCTGTAAGGTGTGCACAATGAGTTTGTTAAAAAGATGCATTGCAGTTTGCCAGAGTAACAGAGAATGCTGGATCACCATGGGGGACATGAGTCTTTGCCAGAAGACGCTCTTCTTCTCTAACAGCATGCGGTGGATGGGGGGGGGGGACCTTGTTCAGGATGCAAACCAACTTGGACAGCATCCTTTTCTCCGTGACCTCCTTCAGAGAGTCCAGCTCAACTGTCAAATTCTAACAGATGTCTATGCAAAATGTTAATAAATGAAACGTAACAGTAGATTCAAAACATGCGGCACTTTAGCATCCAATTAAGAATATATTCACATTGTTTAATTGGCTGAACCCTTTGTTTTAATTTTTCATGAACCCAGCCATAATTCTCTTATGTCAATATATAATAATATCAAATACAAATTTAACCATGAAGTCACAAAATTAAGAAAGGATGACTTAACACTCCCATTAAACAACCTACTAAGTTCATCAGTTATTACCTAAACTACTACTTTTCTTTGTTGATGAATACAATCAAAAGCTTTCATTTGTTTTGTACTTTTATTGTGACACTGAAACAACTTTCAGATTTATATGAATTCATGAGACATTTATCACACTTGCATGGGTATAAAGACACACATACCGTAGATTTAAAAAAATAAAAATAAACAGGAGTCAAGTGAAGCAGATATCCAAAAGTTGAAAACAATTTATTTTAAAATCACAAAATGTTATAAAATGGACAGATAACTGAAGCAGTGCACCCGTGGATTTCCAAAGAGAAAACACAAAAATAATATGCCTTCTGAAAAATCAAAAGTACAATTAAATACATATCGTCAATACAAATAAGTGAGTTAAAATGTTTGAATGAATTCTTAGAAAAAGGTTTGTTTAATTTCATTACTTACATTGAACTAGTATAAAGGATTCACCTTGTACTCTTTGAACTACCATAAACTAGATCATTTTGCTGTTAGAATTGACTTTTTTTATTCTTTGATGGAATCTATTACACATTTTCTATTTCCAGCGACCAAAAGTTAAAATTGTCCTTGTTGCATGATGATGATGATGATGATGATGATGAGGACACGTTTAGACACCGGCTTGGTTTTTAGCTCCTGCATACTGCAGGCGTTGATACAGTTTGAGTTTAGTTTCTATTTGTTGTCTCAATCACTGGTTTCTGACCGGCTCGTCTTTACGATGCTTTGCTACAACTATTCAAAGTAACACGCTCACAATAAAAGCTCCGAACACGTTCCAGTCTAGATTTAAGACGGCTTTCATCAAGCACTGACCGTCACACCGCTTCCTACAGCCGCTTCACAGTAAATGCATTTTTCCCTGCTTCAACTTTTGCTCACATTTTCGGTTTGATTTTGTGAAATTTCGAGTGATTTAATGCACCATTATGATTTAAGAGTATATTGTAAGGAATCAGTAATCATCCCTCACAAACAGGCTTTTACTGTGAAGCTGTTTGACTGGTTGCTGGATAAAGACTTGATAAATGGACTTCATTGCAGCTCAGAGAAAGCAGTGAACAGTGTGTTTAGTAGAGAGGGGGAGAAACAAAACCTCTACGAGTCAACACTGGCCACATGTAAACACACCTGTAATTAATGCTTAATTAAGTAAAAAGAACGGAAATTCAAAATGACATGATCGAAGGCCTCTAAGGACTGAGAAAATGGTGGTTTGTATTAAATGGTTTCCTAGTTTACATGATCCACTGACGTTGAGGCGTAGTAAATAATTGAGGGCGTCTTTTTATCATTTTGTTTTCCAAACCGTTTAATGACACAAACTCACAAATGTATCCTTGCATTTAATTATACCTTTGATTTACAGGAATCCTATCAGTGACGCGTGTCGTCTTCAGGGATTTCTGCTGTGCAGAAATGAAAATGCTTTACAAAAAAGAAAAAAAAAGAAAAATCATAGCCTCTAAAACATTATTCACACTTTTCCAAATCTTTCAGCACGCTTCATTTTCTTTGCCTGTAGAAAAAGATAAAAAGAAAACCTCGACATTAAAACCCGATCGCTCCTTTCTCATTCCCTCTGGTGTGTTTGCATGTAGTGAACTTCAGTGTAAAAATAGAAATGACCACAATTGTGTTAAACAATAATAAAAACGCTAAAAAAAAAAAACACCACACACCTCAACTTCGGCTGAAACGGGACCTGCTGAGGCCCCAAATCTCTCCTTTCTCTTCTTCAGCTTCTCATCCTCTTCAATCTGAAAACAACAACAACAACAACAACATTTTAAAACCAAAGCTATGACTCCAAAAAACAATGTCACCATAAGAATATAAATATGAAGCTCACAGTAGGGCTGGGCGTTAAAAACAATATGATCATTTATCGTTCTTCAATGAATCATATTATGATGAAATCATATATCGAGATATTGTGATAAAAAATAATGTCGAAATTGATAATAACTAACAAAAATTTCTACAAAATTCAGATTATTTTGCACTTAAGTTCTTAACTAAATGAGAAAATACTCAATTCTTTTCATCTGTCGAGTATTTAATTAACACAAGAGTATACGAACCCGTGTGGTTATTATATATAGACCATTTACTTGTTGAATCACCAGAAAGCATGCAGTATTGTGATACATAATCAACGTGATCGTGGTCTCACAGCTCACAGTCACCTTTTGTGAAACGGAGGAAACGTTGATGCCAAACCGCTCCGCTCTCTTCTTCAGCTGATCGACGTTCACCTTCATGAGGCACAAACAAACAAACTCAATTAATATCGTCTCATCAACCGGAGGGATTTAAGAAATGCGTAAAGTAAACGATGCAACACTTACAGGAGCTTTACTGTTCGCAACGGCACCTGTTTGAGAGACAGATCATGAAAACAGTGTGGCGGGAAGCAGCAGGTACAAACCAGTGAGACCTCTCACTTTGTGAAAAACACAGTAACACTACATGCTGACTAAGCACTATTAAGTTAATGCGTTTGGAGGCTGGGATTTGAGATGCTAGTATTTTCTGAGAATTTTAAAAGACAAAACTAAAAAAGTGAAGTCAGTAGAGAGCAGATCTTCGTCTGCAACGACCACAAGTGTGATGTTTGAATGAATGAATAAATGAAAACAAACCACAAGCATCCGTCTACACAGCAAGCGCATCAGACGGGTTTTTAAGTTGCAAATCTCACGTAACAGATACGCTTCCATTATAATCATCTCTGTGCAACTAAACTACAGTTCACTGTTTAACGCTTCCTCTGAACAGAAACCGTCAGTCCTGCTGTGCGTTTAGTTCCATTAGCTGCATTAGCCCCGTTAGCTTGCTGCCCAGAAATCAAACTTCACTTATGGTGAGAAATCTCGAACAAAGACTGATTTCTTCCTGGTAAGTAAGACTTTTTAAATCCCAGGAAACAGTTCAAAAACACGTTGATAGAAAGCCAGTTAAGTGAAAGAGTAAAGACGACAGACCTGGAGTGGGATTGGAGTTCTCGGTGGATTCACCGAACCTGAAGAAAAAGGAGCTTAATCAACTCAACATGGCATACAGAACATTTACTGTTAAGTAGAAATCGAGTTTATGGCAACTCGGCTATTATTCTCACAGTTTAGGCAACATTTCTCTAAAAGTAATGATAACAGTGGAGTATTATGTGTAGGACATAAAGCTTTATGTAAGTGTACAGGTTCACTCTGCTGGTTATAGGAGTCAAATGGTCATACTGTAGAATATGTACACGTAGCATTTTAACAAAAGCATAGATTTTTCTTCTGCCACTGAATGTGCTGCACTTCCTCTATTTGTTCTGGACGTTTCCCGGAGAAGCTTTGGACTTTAGTCACTTTAAATCTTTTAAAACAAATATAAAGCGAAGTTTTGGAGCTAAAGTTTTGATTTCTTTCAAGCGTATTTCTGTTCAATAGAAGAGAGGTTGTCAGGGAATGAGTGTTCTGTTGACACCATGATGGCTAGTGATCGTTCACAGTACTACACATTACTGATGCCCTGTGAAGGCTTTGTTTCTGTACAATTACTGCATGCGAGGCTCTTTTCAGGTTGTATTTAACACCGGTCCGATCAATTAACGTTATCATTACCCAAAACTACAAAAATCAAACTGCAATAAGCAGGAAGCGCCTTTAAAAAGGATCCTGGTTAAGGCTTACCTTGCGGCACGTATGGCCTTTTTGCTCTCGGCTGTTGCAGGAATGTTGAAACGCTCCGCCCTCTTCTGTAGTCTCTGCTCAACAAAAGGTCACATTCAGAGTCACGACACAAGCTGTCGGTGAAGTGTCGGTTCTGCTGATCAATGTTTGCGAAGGAATAATGAATCCATGTTTTATTATCAGTTCTAAGGTTTTACACCCTCAAGCACAAGATATCACTTACACACACAGGACATTGATTTTAATATTGAAATATGCAGATTGAAGGCTTCTAGTTGGATTAGTAGCGCTTGCAAACATGTCATACGTACTTCACCGGAAGATGATGGAGGAGCTATTTTCACCACCTTCTTATCAGCAGGTCTGAAAGAAGATATAGAGAAGAGAGATGACCACAAAACTGATTAGTGGTGAAAAGTGAAGACCCTTTATGTTGGTGGCTCTGAGGCGGTTTTCAGGTGACGCTGCAGAGCAGACAGCTGGTGATCTGAGACTACACCCACACCATAAAATATTCCCCAACTTTAAGCCTTGACATAATTTCAACAGGTAGGTTATATGAAATGTAAACCCCCATATGGTTGTCATAAACGTGGAGATTAGCTATAGAGACCACAACTGCTTTAGTACCAGGCTGTAAACGTGTCTATTTCTGCTGTGGTTTGGTATTTTAACATGAGGGTCTATGGGGATCGACTTGCTTTTGGAGCCTCAAGTAGCCTTTTCAATAAACGCAGATTTTTGGCTCATAGATAAACAATACGTTCCAAAATCAAAAGGAAAGGTGCAACATTTTGGGAAATATGCTTCTTTTGTTTGTTGTAGACTAGATGAGAATGAACTTACGGCTCATGCTCATCCTCAGTAGACTCGGAAATCTTCTCTTCTTTTACATCGTTGGCGATCTCAACTTTATCTAAGTCCTAAAAAGGAAAACAGAAGCATCCATCACTAGTTCACAAAACGCTCTGATGAGGTGTGAGAGAGCAAGTGAAAGCATCAACAATCACACTACCTCTGTATCCTCTGCCAGCACGTCGTCCACGTCCACATCTTCCTCTGTTGTTTTGAGTACAGGAGAAAGAAATGTTACACCACCAGAGAGCAGAAAGAAAGCGGGTCAGACGGAGAGATCAGTGCTTTTAAATCTATAAAAAAGGACAACGAACGAGACACGGTCTCACTACATATCAGGACCCGACAGCATCTCACATCAGAGCTGCACATAGACACGACTCATCACAACCTGATCCATTTCATGCGTTTCTGATTACAGTCTATCCAACCATTCGCATACTTTATCTATATATAATGTATGAATGTGTTGTCGTCTCACCGTGCTCCTCCAGATAGGATTGCAGGCGAGCGATGAGCTCTCCTTTGTTTCCCTTGGTGTCCAGACCTCGGGCCTCACACTCCTGCCTCAGCTCAGCAAGCTAAAGCAACAAGAGGAACACAAACAGCTCTTTTACTACAACAAGTAACATTTAACGGCCTCGCTGTGGAAATAAAACTGGTCGTAGGGACATCCACTGTAACCCGCAGTACTCGAGTACAGTGGTGGATTGGTGAATTTTAGCTATTTAATATATTTTAAGTATGAATAATATCTCTTAAAGAGAGTAAATGTTAAATATTGACCTGAAAAGTAACTCGTAACAGATGTAAATGTAAATAATATTGCTATCTGAAATGTAGTAGAGTCAGAGTGAAACTTAAAAAGGAAACACTCGAGTAAAATAAAAAAGTATCTAAACTGTAGTGATACTTTCCACCACTGCTCGTGAGTAGGAAGTGGTTTAGCATCCACGCCATTGTAGGTTTATAGAAGGCGTGTGGTTTTGCACACGGCTCGTGAACTGGACAACACGAAGAAACATACGATAATAAACATGAATAGCATTAATTAACGTGATATGACCGATGGAGGTCAAACACACACTAACACGATGTTAAGTTAGCTAATTTAAATGGACCCGCGACATATATGGCGGGACACTTTACGTCTAACATCGGGGGCAACATTTACAGTTCTAATTAAACGTTACAATATAAGTGAACTTCCCCGGCGGCGTATTAACCGCTGCGTTAGCTTTTAAACAGTATATTTGTACGGTTGACTCGTTTCGCTTCGCGTCTGAATGAACAACGTGAACACACGCCGGTTGTTAGCCTCCACTCACGACGGACACAGTTAACGCTTCAAACCGCTCTTTAACTTCGCTCTGCGGTAACTTATCACACCTAACAACGGTTACAACACGATATTTACTAATAACAGCACCTTCTGTGAGATATCAATACGTTTTTACGGCATTACCAACCTTCAGTTTCTGCAACTCTATGACTTCGGCCATCTTTCTTTGTTGATGTATTACTTCCTCCAATCAAACTGGAGCGGCTCTACTTCTGAACACCTCCGCGCTCACTCGCTGTAGTTCACAGCGCCGCTTGGTGGCCGGACGGATGAACTGCAGGCCAGTGTATAAGCCGGTTTTCTCAACCTAAAAGTATTTAATTGCGATAAAAGTACTAATACAGCAATTAAAAAACATATTCCATCACAGTAAGTAAAGTTAGTTAGTTAGTTTAATTGCATTTTCTGTGTCATGTCAAATATCAAGACACCACCATTGTAAAGTATGTATATGTATACATGTATAAAGTACATATATTTTTCAAATATCATATTTGAAATGATGATTGTATGTAAATGATTTGTACACTGATGAAGAACTGCTACAAATCTACAGTTCATCTTGATAAAGAGCGTTTTGTTTGTCTCTCCCAGGCTTTCTCCAGGTAACTAGAAGATCTAAATGTTTCAGCTCATCGCACTTTATACAAAGTAAACACAGATTCTCTTAACATACAAATGTTGAGCTTTTCGTTATTAAGAAATACCAAACCCAAAGTTATACACAATGTGTACGCATCTATCAACCAAGAGCCATTGTTATCCCACAGGCTCTGAATATCTTTCTTCTCGGCTTATTTTATTTCATGTAACCGATTCCATAGCTGGGATAAACATTACAAGTCATTTACTACTTACACACTTCCCTTACTACTACCACACTATACACTTACCTGTACTATATACTGTATGCTTCCACATAACCATACATGTTTATTTTTATACTACTGTCTGGTGTACAGACCTTATCATACCTCCAGCTGTTTATTCTGTATCTAATGTCTCACTATTGCTATCAACTGTAATGGCTGCACATTATCACACTGTTCACACGTTTATATATTTGCATGTTCATATGTACACCTTACTGTTTATGTACATACAGTATTCTGCACTTTACTGCTTTTTCAACTTCTGGGTAGATGCTCAACTGCATGTCGCTGCCTCGGTACATATAGTCTGTGCAATGACCATGCATTGAGCGTGGTCAACATGCTAATCTCAATATGATACTATTTCTACATCAGTGAATAAGCAGCATAAGCTGACCACGGTGCAGCTAGTTCATCTATTTATTGGTGAAAGATTGGACACTTTTTTAACTCAAAAACAGTTATTGAAATGAAACCATCTCAGAAGTTTTGAAGAGAACTATCAAGAGGCCCCCACTGGACATTGCTTTTGTGTGTCACGGGTCGAAATGATTCAGGAAACAAGTGGAACAAAAGCAAAGTTGTCCTAAAATCCACAAATGAAAGCCTAAGTAGGTTTATCATTCCAGTTTTTAAACTAATTTCGAGAAGGAGATGAAGCCTCAGAGGCCTGTTTGTGTTCCTGAAGATATGAGCGTGGTCTCAATCTTCATAACTCTACTTATTTCTGTTTATTTGTTCTCTACCCTCTGTATGCCATGACCAACCTCACAGGCTGATCAAACGGTTCACTAGAAGCTTCAGCCAGGTTTCATTTTCACCACATTTTCTGATGCATCAGCCTTTTTCAACTGCAGACCTGAGTCATGTTATATGCTTTAATTCATGTACATGTATGTTGTGGCCTCAAGGGAGTTAAAGGGTTCGTGATGAAACAGGTCTGAACAGGATTAGGTGTGAATGCTGACATTGTTTTAAAAAAAGAGGTTTAAACAGTGTATGTGTTTGGCACATATGATATGGAGACAAATAATCTTTCAACAAAGTCACTTGATAGTTCTCGGGGGGTAGAAGGACAAAGCCGGATGAATTTAGGGAGTCACAAGTGCTTCAATAATCCTCATTAAAGCTGCATTCCTCCCTTTCCCCCCCCAAGCACAGCGTCTCTCAGCAGACTGTGTGAGCTATTGTTCTAATGACACAGAAATGAACAACTTCCCGTTGCACTTTAATATTCAAGACACTATATTTCATCACGGCGTCATATCCAAGTATGTCAGCTTATAAGACTTCCACGAATTTTAAGTTCTTTTTAGAGTTCAGGGATTAAATCAGCAGCAGCAACATGAATTTCAGAGTAAATCCGCACTTAATAGGGAACAATTAGACGGGCAGCCCAAAATGTGTCAGGTGATTTTAGCAGAGATTTTCGGTGACCATTCATATTGTATTTGAAAACACGTGATTTGTGGAATTGTCACCTAAGACCCAAAAATGTCATGACACTGTAACCTCATGATTTCAGCACAATCCATTGTACTGACCTTTAAAAAGCCTAATTAATGAAACACTGTTTGCAATTACAAAAAATAAAATACAAACAGGTCAACTGTGAGGATCCTAAAAATCTGCACGAGAAAGAATAATTACACAAGATTGATGTTATGATACAACACATATTTACACATATATAACTGCACTACAGTGTATTGTGGAAGACATATTTCAGCTTTTTATTAAAGTAAAAGCATCAATAGCACACTGTACAAATACTTGCATGTAAAAAATGTTACGTATAGTAAAAGTATAGAGCTATTACCAGCTCAAGCAACTTGATTATGCAGATTATTATATTGTTATCACATGTGTAAGCAGCATTTAAATGTTTTAGCTGGTCTATTTGGAGCTAATTTAAACTACTTTATCACTGTTGGGTAATTTAATCTATAACAATGCATCATATTTTATGAGTTTATCATTTATTGTGTATCTCTAAAGTCACTGCACCTGTGAAATGCTGCAGTGACATAAACTGAAAATATTAAGCAGAATATATGCAACCGCTAACTGTGTTGATATCACTAAGCGCAGCTTTGTCAGGATGTTTATTTGTTATTTCTTTTGATCGGTTTATGCAAACTCGAGCATGTCTTGTGACCCAATCTGTTGCATGCATGCATGCAAAAGAAAAGTGGAATTCAACATGTCTTATGTGATTAGGAGCTCCTTTCTCTACTGTATTTGCAACTTTAATCCTCGAGACGCGCTTTTAACTATAAACACACAGTTCAAAAAACGAGTGCAGGCGCCCCTAAAATCTGATTGGAGGAGGTCTGCAGGGCTTTGTGAGGAAGGAGGCGTTTCTTCTACCAGTAATCCGAGTGAAGTCAAACATCACACAGTTTATAAAGCCTGATTCCTGTTGTCTGGTCCTCGCAAAAGGGATATTTCACACAGAGGAGGAGCTCTGACAATGTGGACGTCTGTGGTGCTGTTGGTGTTGCTGGCAGTCGCCTCACAAACTGTGGCAAGTAAGTACAGAAAATACATCTTCTATATTCAAAATAACAAATTATTTCAGAGTGACTATTTATTGGAGTCTCTAGATAAGAAGCGAAATAAATCATTCATGGCATTTAAAGGAGATTTTGACCTGAGAGTCTCACAGACGTAAAGATAGTAATAATCAGTTATTAGTCCTTCCAAAGGTGATTGATGCAGGAGATATTCAGATCCTTTACTTAAGTAAAAGTGTCGATATTGCAATATAAAAAACTTCTTTATAAGTAAAAGTGCTGCATTCAAAATGCAGTAAAATTCCTCACAATTCAGGAAAATGGCCCCATTGGGTGTCACACTACTATATGTTATATTATTGGATTATTAATACTGAAGCATTTGTGTGCAAGCAGAATTTTATTGTTGAAGTTGATCAAGAGGGAGATAATTTCAACTATTTGCATATTGTTGATAGTTTGAGCATCATATTTTGTATGATCATGTGTTTTGTAAAGTACTTTGTCAGGTGACTAACCATTTCAGATAAATGTCGTGGAGTGAGAAGTACCTTATTTCTCTCTGTATAAAGCTGCATGATACGGAAGTACTTGTGGAAAGTATCTCAAATGTGTACTTAAGTACAGTACTTGGGTAAATATACTCAGTTACGTTCCATCACTGCTTTCCAAAACATAAACAGAGTTTGTATGACATGATATTACAGTTAGAGTTTTAATTAGGTCATTCAAAAATAGATTTCAAGTCAGAATTTTGTCTTTTTGATGTATTATTCTTTGTCAGAGTTGTCCCAGCACACGGACGTAGGAACTTTCTTTAATCTTCATACATCAGTTTGTTTTAAGACAGTATTCAGTTATCTGGCACACAGTGACAATCAGTGAGGCGACCTTCATGTAATAATTATCTTTCCTTACATGGAGGTAAACCCAGCTTTCTACTAAATAAAGTACTGCGTGTCTTTTGATGTCCAAGATCCAGTTTCATGTATTTTTTTTCCCATGACCTCCTTATTCAACCATGCATGAATGACACAGAATGTGACCTTTGTAAAGCAAAGCACAGACGATTTATCTTAATCCTTTTATTCTTAACTTTAAAAGGGACTTGAAGCATGAGGCACATTCGGTGTGCATTCAAAGAGTTTTTGTTCATTTTGATAATTCCTCCTCTCCATACCGGCACTGAAGAGATTGTTCTGGAGAATATGAACAGATACAAACATCTAAAGCACAAAGAAATACATTTCAAGTCCTGAATAAATATCATATTTTCAAAAATGGAGTGTCATGACTTTAAGGAAGTCAGAGGAATGAGTCATTTTTCCGGCTGCTCCTGCACATTGATTGTATTAACTCTCATTTTACAGTCAGAACTACAGTGAAACCACAAGAGAAAAGAAAAATGAGAGCGATTACTGTGAAATAATAATACAGGCTGAATTCATCATCACGTTCAAAAGAAGTCTGATTTGGCTGATGATTCGCTCTGTTATCTGCTTTCGTGTTTAATCCAAATTCAGCCGTGTGACAATGTTAATCTGTGGTAGAAATCCTGCTGTGACTCAGCTGAGCCTCACATGAGAGGGATTGAAGGGATGAGAGATTTACATTGGCAATGAAACTCATTTCAGCTTTGGTGGGCAATTTCTACTCACTTTCAAAGGCATTTAAGAGTAAAACAAATCTGAATATATACGTCAATATGTCTTACATGAAGAGAACATTTTATTTTAGGGGTCTGTGACTTCACAATAATTTCCATGGACGTTTAAAGCTAAAGACAGGAAGGTCCTTAAAGCAGAAGCAAATCCAACCCAAATGATTATCATTCATTCATATCATTCAGCAGTTCTTTCCAGGAAAAAGTGTGGAAGTTATTTGGAAATTTGAGACCCTTCAAAAGTGTTGCTGGACAGTACATTCTGGTTTCAATAATCCTTTTTTCATGTTTCAGAGCCCAGAAACCGTTTCACTCGTTATCCATCATGGAACAATAAGATGTACCCAATCTGGAAAGATGGAGACCCGCGATACAAAGACTCCTGGAAAGGTAGATCTAATGAAATGTTGTCGGCATAATCACTTTCAAATGCTCATATTGTCTTTACTTTATATGTCTGTAAGGTTAAGTTTGGTAGAATAGAATATATTAACATGCAACAAAGATCCCTTGGAACATTGTGATTACATGTTCTTACACACCTCTAATTACTTGATTCTCCTGAAAAGAAAAGAAGAAACAAAAACCCAGAATTATGTATTTCATCTGAGGCTCATTAAACCAATTTGGAGACACAGACTTCATTTTGTGTCCATTACTCAGCGTTTCCTTGTTTTTCTTCGTCCAGGTGGAAAAGTGACTTTCAATGTGGGGAACGATTCACCGACTCTGACTGGAGCCAAAGTGACTTTCACCATCGACTTGGAGTTCCCACACAACCAGAAGGTGCAGCCTAATGGAGACGTTGTTTGGGCCGAAGACTGCACAGTCAATGGTAACACACGCACACACACACACACACACACACACACACACACACACACACACACACACACACACACACAATGCTAGTGCTACGCATTAGCCATGATAGCGGTTGTGCTCAATGAGATATCTCAACAACTACTGGTTGTCATGAAATGTGGTGCACATGTGTGTTATTTGGTGAAATGTCTCAACAACTGTTTGATGGATTAGTGCAAACATTCAATCAACGTCCTCCTCAGGATGAATGTACTAACTTTTCATTTGGCACCATCACCGGGTCAAACTTCTTTGGGATTTATTACAAAACACTCATGTAGTTGGTGTGTATTATAGTATATACTAAAATATAAATAATTGCAGCTGCACTATGTGTTTAGTGCTATAGAAAAAAGATGGTGAACATCATGATGATTCCTGCCAAACATCTGCATGCTAGCATACTGACATTAGCATTTAGCTCAGAGACTTTGCGCTGTGGCCGAGTATAGCCTCAAACAGCTGCCAGCCTGCCTGATAAAATGTCTTTATCAGAGTCTCTTCGAGTCACAGCACTCTTGCTTCTGTTACAGGTACAAAGTACCACGAGTCTGCGCCAGTATACCCAACTCAGACCACAGACTGGGAAGCTGTTTTCCCCGATGGAACACCAATTAAGAAGGACAAGAAGCCAGCCTACGTGTTCGTCTGGAAAGCCTGGAGTGAGTGGAGCTGTCGTCTTTTCTGATGGTCACAGAGTTTCTTGAGGCGCAATGCCATGACCTGAAACTTGAGCCAGGATTACGTATGAGCCTCAACATGTGATCAGATTATATCACCTCATTATATAACCTAATTTGTCCTTTATGTAAGAACAAAGTCCTTTAAACAAACAATCCACGATTTTCAGTTTAGGGATTCAGACGTTTTATACACTGTAGCACAAGGCTTCAATTATATCTACAAAGTGTCATAATAAAAAGTGAAGTGTACACATCAGACACAACGTTTTTAACCTGATGTGGTTCGATGAATACAGTAATAAAACGTATAGTTATTTGCAGTGTATCTCATACTCTGGATGCTCGTTTTGCAGGTCAGTACTGGCAGGTGGCAGACGGCTCCTCTTCCTCCCTGACCATCGATACAGATGACATCCCACTGGGCTCCTACACCATGGACATTGTTATCTACCACTACCGCAGCAAAGAGAAGTTCATTCCTCTGGGATATGCCTCCACTCAGTTCTCCATCACTGGTGAGTTATAGGGGACTTTATGAAAAAGGCTAAAAAAGCAAGAAATTCACCATCCCCACGTGTTACCCCACCTACTTCCTGGTTGCACCGTGATAAGAGGATGGCTGTATGAAAGCTCCCAAACAAAAGGTTATTACCTAATCTTAACATAAAGTTCATATTGATGTATCCATGTGCGGTTATTCAACGCTGTTCAGTGTGGTTATATAACGAGCGAACATGCTCACGGCAGCAATTGAACCCGGCGGGATAACTCAATTCCTCTAGGTACACATACATAGACCTGTACCTTTACTCTTCTCTTACTTTCAGTTTCACTTTGAGTCAAGTTCTAGAAGAGAGAGAGAGAGAAGTCACTTTGTTAGGAACTCAATGCATTCAGGCATCAGACTAAAGCTGCAGAAATAAAGTTCACACACTCCAGACTGAAACAGCTTCACACCGACAGACAGGACTGTTTCATAAAGGTCTCTCTTATTCTGAAAAGTCTGTCTTGAACGAGTCAAAAGAACTGAACCGGGATCATAAAAAAGTTAACATATGTTTGGTTCTTCTTTTTGGACGAAGAGTAAAAACATTTGATCAACTTTCACAACTTGTGAAGCGACTATATCTCGGCTGAAATACTACAGAGGAGTTTTGTACATTTAGGAAAACTTGATGAAATGAAACTATATATTCATAGATTAACACAACTTTGAGGTGAAGCCCCAAACTTGCTTGAACAAAATGTAAGTCCCTTTAAGGGATTGTTAACCCTTAGAAATAACACTATGCAGATAATCCAGTCAAAACCCTTAATAAGATCGGCTCAAATTAAAACCTACAAAATATAAACGTTTATTTAAACGATAACCAAGCGTAAAAAGTTTCCTAGCTTGTGGGACAGCCTTCATGGCACTGCATCAGGTTTTCTCCACTAGAAGGTTGAGCTTTTTCAAACATGACTCAGAAATTCATTAGATCAGCTCAAAAAAAGTCAAATAAACTTTTGTTGACATGATTTTTTTGGTGTTCTCCTCAGATCAAATCCCCTTCGCTGTCTCCCTGGACCAAGTCAACGACATCGTGGCCGGGGACTTGCGCTTCATCCAGAACAGGGCGATTGCCTTCACCATCACCCTCCACGACCCCAGCCAGTACCTCAGCAACGCAGACATCACCTTCAACTGGGACTTTGGGGACGACAGCGGCGCCCTGATATCCAGAGAGCTGACTGTCACTCACACCTACATCAACTCTGGCTCGTTCAAGCCTCAGGTGGTGATCCAGGCGGTCATCCCAGATAAGGCCTGCGACCCACCAGTTGATATCCCAACCAAGGCCCCAGGTCCACCTACTCACAAGGGCACCACAGGTAAAGAACAGGTGTTAAACAAACAACATGTAGCATGTTTAGGTTTGCTTCCAGTCTTTATGCTTTGCTCAGCTGTTGCAAATATTTTCTGAAATATCCAATTTTTCCTTAAAAGCGAATCAGCGTTCACAGTATTTGTAGACATGTATATTATCTCGGCTTCACATGTGTTGTGGAAACACAGGCGTAACTCAACAGTCCTCCCTGTGTGTAGTGAAAGCTGCTGCACAGGCGTCTGCTGTCTCCACACTGGTCTCCACCAAGGCCACCGGTCCGACTGTCAACATGGTATCTTCGGACACAGAGGAGGACAACGCTGAGGATGAGGCCTCCACTGCGCCCAACGGTCAGCCGGCCCAGGAAGCAGCCACAGTGGCCAAGAGTCCCTCCCCCGTCAATCACGTCAATGACATGCCAGCTGACAATGAGGCACGGACGGGTAAGCTCTTTAAATAGTTGGACACAATTAAGAGAATCATTTTACTAGAAGATAACGTGTTTAATCCCCGCCTGAGGTAGTGTGTGCAACAACAGAAATGTGTCCTGTGACATTTAAAAATACTGAGTTGGTACCAGCTGACCGAGGTGTGCCAGATAGGAGCATCGGCCGATTTCCTTAAATGTAAATGTGATGTAAATCTTTAAAGACGCCCTGCCATTGTGTTAAACACGCAGAGCGCATGCAAATGCCATGCTCTAGTGTGCTTTATCGTTTATATTCTGATTTGCATGCTGACTGAGAGTGTTCAGCTCAGTTTTTCTGATCTAATTTGATTTATTCATGGGCCTTCAAAACACACCAGGGGACACGTTACAGTAAGAAAAGTTATAGCTCATGTAAAATGTTATTAATAAATCCAGCCGAGGTAGAAAAAAGTCCAAATGTATCAGCATCAAAATATACTTAATGTAAAAAAATGTAAAAGCTCTCATTATGCAGAATAGCCCATTTCAGAATGTATATTCTGATGTATATTATATTATTGATTTAGAACCATTGATGCATTTATTTGTACATCACTCTAATGTTGCAGCTGGTAAAGGTGGAGCTACATTTTTTACTTTATTTTCTGCGGGGTAGCTTTTGAATTTCACCAAAAGATCAAGAGATTTTTATCTTTATCCATGAAAATACATTATAATGTTTTTGTTGATCATATTTTGTATTATTAATCTGAATCGGAAAAGGAATTTATGCTATGAAATTAGTGGAGTAAAAAGTACAATATTTTCCTCTGAATTGTAGGGCGTAAAAGTATAAAGTTGCAGAAACTGAAACACTAAAGTACAAATACTTCAAAATTGGACATGAGTACAGTACTTGAGTAAATGTATTTAGTTACTTCCACCACTGGTTAAAGGAGATGCATTAAGTAATAATGCTACGGTCAAACCACTATACCAAGTAGTAAAAATGATATGTTATTAGTAAACTAATTCCCTTGCTCTGGTTATTTGGTGCAGGTGCGAAGCGAACGGTGACCCTGACGGGCCAAGCTACAGTGGTGGTCGTTGCTAAGAGGGATGCTGATGACACACCGTCCAACGACGACTGCGTGATTTATCGTTATGGCTCCTTCTGCACAGGCATCGAAGTGTTTGGTGAGTTACCTTCCATCGGCGATATCTTCAACAATATGTCAGATGAAAACCTTTGAGATGACTGTCAGTGACCTCTTGTCTTTGTTTTCAGAGGGCATTGAAAAAGTAGAGATCGTACAAATGGACAATGCTGTGATGGCAGCACCGAACACGAACAGAAATGTGTTGGATATCACCGTTACCTGCCAGGGAAGGTGAACGCTCCTGCGCTACACTTTGTCACGCTGTCCTTTAAAAGCATGCCGTTGTTTCTTCTGACTCACGCCAGCATCTTCTTCCTCCAGCCTTCCAAAAGAGGTGTGCAGCGTGATTCTGGATGCAGAGTGCTTGAGGCCGATTCACACGGCGTGCAACATGGTGGAGCCCTCCAAAGAGTGCCAGCTGGTGCTGCGTCACTTCTTCAACGACTCTGGCGTCTACTGCATCAACGTGTCCTTGGCCAACGACGTCAGTTTGGCTGTCACCAGTGCCAGAGTCAACGTCGACATAGGTACGCAACTTAACCAGCGTACAGCAGTCCAGTATACGTTTCTGCTTCCTGCTGCTTACTGAACGCGTGATCCTTGTTTCAGGTTCAGGTCTGTCCTCTCCTGGCACCATCGGCATGGCGCTGGGTGTCCTGGTCCTCGTTCTAGCAATAGCAATAGTGGCATATTCTTATAGGTAAGAACTGACTTTACTTGTGGATATCAATTGTCCACACATAATGCAAAATCTCATGTATTTGCTTTAATTAAAGAAAGGGTTGGTAATCTACTTCAAAAACATTTTCGATATTTTCGTTCAAAACTCTCATTACATCCTGACAGCACTTAATGAATCGAATGCTCTGACAAAAGAAAAAGAAGAAAGTCTGTTACCTGTATTACATAACTGTAATAAGCTCGTCCAATCATTTCATTCGGCCCAAATGTAATGATTGGACGGGTCACCTGCCTGCCTCCGCACTCATTGCTCGTCACAGGACTCTTCCTCGAGCTGCTAGCTTAACAGCTGTGAGTACTAACAATAGCCATGCTAGTTGTTTACGTTTATTAAGATATCTTTCAGTTCATGATTATACTTTTTGGGGAGTGGCTTTGGAGGTGTTAGTGTTGTCGATTCGGCGACTTTCTTGCTCGATTTAGCAACTTTTGGAGCTTGTTGCTAGCTACTGTCACTGGAAAAGAGTTTGCAACACTGGGCTGGGTTTTTCGGTTGGATAATTTAAAAAAATCTAGTTTACCCTTGCTAGTTTGGTGATATTTTAGATTTGTCTTATTGTCAACAATTCCCATGAAAAGATTTTAAAGAAAGACTAGTGAATAATCACTAGAGCTGAAAGTGCGCATTAATCCGCTGCAGAAACTAGTCCCCAACAAATGAACTATTGATTCCTGTTTGAGTCAAATTTGCTAAATACTACAATGCCCAGCTCTTTGAGGAAATACCTTGTCCACTTTTTAATGATAATGATAATGTAATAATAATAACAATGGATCAAATGAGGATGCGTAATGTGAAAGGGCTTGAATAAAAGATTCTGTTGACTTTCGAGGCTTCTTTTCAGGAGATTATGTGGAAGACGACAAAAACATCGAATCTTACGAGCTTTATCCGTAAAGCAAGTTCGATTCAATTAACTTTGGATTGTGTGCTTCACTCAACAGGCGCTTTAAGTCCTACCGTCCTCTTAAGGAAGAGCTGATTGCTGCAGACCGGCAGGACAGACGGGCTCACGCCACCTCCGGAGCCTCGATGTTCTGGAAGCTTCTGAACAGTCGGGGCGCTGTGGACGACTGCCCTCTGCTGCAGGACCGACCGGTGTAAACCGGCCTCACACCACCAAATACAAAACCAAGAAACTTATGATTTGCAAGTTTTTTGCACCAGAGATGTTTTTTTTGTACTTTTTTTTTTATTACATATTTTCTAATTACAAACTCATGTGTGTGTGTAATATTTGGGTTTTCCCGGAATTATACTAAAGACATGCTCTGATCTTTTGTACCTATACGTTTGGTAGTAAAAATGTATACTTCAATTTGGACAAAACTGAATTTTAATGTTTTTCCAATAAACTTTGCTCAAAACAGTTGTGCAGTTTTGTTTCACTGTGATTCATGACACCTTTCTAACATTACATTTACTGATGAAGCAGCTGAACTAATGGTGTAGATGAGCTAGTTATGACAGAGACGCCTGAATCTACCCCTCCTCCTGACATTGGATAGCTCAAAACTGTGAATTTCAACATCTTGTCAGATACTCAATATTATGTATTTAGGTTGAATTTATGAAAAGACAAACACATTCACATGTCACAGGAGTTTTATTTAGAACAAAGCCAAAATGGTAATTTACAAACATTTCTGTTTGGAATGCGTTCAAGAACACATTGCAATAAATTTGTACCTGTTTAACTAGAGTCTTTTTGTCCCTTTTAATATTCCTCTCCCTCTTCCTCTCCCTCACCCTCAATAGAGTCGACTCCAACCTCCTCGTAATCCTTCTCCAGAGCTGCCATGTCCTCTCTGGCCTCGGAGAACTCTCCCTCCTCCATACCCTCACCCACATACCAGTGAACAAACGCACGCTTAGCGTACATCAGATCAAACTTGTGGTCAAGCCGAGCCCAGGCCTCTGCAATAGCAGTGGTGTTGCTCAGCATGCACACGGCCCTCTGGACCTTGGCCAGGTCTCCACCAGGAACTACAGTGGGCGGCTGGTAGTTGATGCCAACCTTGAAACCAGTGGGGCACCAGTCCACGAACTGGATGGAGCGCTTGGTTTTGATGGTGGCGATGGCAGCATTCACATCTTTAGGAACCACATCACCACGGAACAGCAGGCAACAAGCCATGTATTTGCCGTGGCGAGGGTCGCATTTCACCATCTGATTGGCTGGTTCAAAGCAGGCGTTGGTGATTTCTGACACTGAGAGCTGCTCATGGTAAGCTTTCTCAGCAGAGATGACGGGGGCATAGGTAGCCAGAGGGAAGTGGATACGGGGATATGGCACCAAGTTGGTCTGGAACTCTGTCAGATCAACATTGAGGGCGCCATCAAAACGAAGGGAAGCAGTGATGGAGGACACAATCTGACTGATCAGCCTGTTCAGGTTGGTGTAAGAGGGACGCTCAATATCGAGGTTCCTGCGGCAGATATCGTAGATGGCCTCGTTATCCACCATGAAGGCACAGTCAGAGTGCTCCAGGGTGGTGTGGGTGGTCAGGATGGCGTTGTAGGGCTCCACCACAGCGGTGGACACCTGGGGAGCTGGGTAGATGGAGAACTCCAGCTTGGACTTCTTGCCGTAGTCGACAGACAGACGCTCCATCAGCAGAGAGGTGAAACCAGAGCCGGTGCCACCTCCGAAGCTGTGGAAAACCAGGAAGCCCTGAAGACCGGTGCACTGGTCCGACTGAAGGAAGAGAGGGAGAGACAGTGATTACATATGAGATACAGTTATGTCATTAAATTTAAATTCAAGAATAGATCCTCTGATATCATGTTACCCACCAGTTTGCGGATCCTGTCCAGCACTATGTCGATGATCTCTTTGCCGATGGTGTAGTGTCCACGGGCATAATTGTTGGCAGCATCCTCCTTACCAGTGATCAGCTGCTCAGGGTGGAACAGCTGGCGGTAAGTCCCACTGCGCACCTCATCTGAAGAGACCAGGTCGATCAGAAATGAGGGTTTGACTTAAAAAAAAAAAATCAAAAGCTAACTATGGCATAATTGGAGATTACCGATGACGGTGGGCTCCAGGTCCACAAAAACAGCTCTGGGGACGTGTTTTCCGGCTCCAGTCTCACTGAAGAAAGTGTTGTAGGAATCGTCTCCTCCTCCGAGAGTCTTGTCACTGGGCATCTGTCCGTCTGGCTGGATCCCATGCTCCAGGCAGTAAAGCTCCCAGCAGGCATTGCCAATCTGGACACCAGCCTGACCAACGTGGATAGAGATACACTCACGCTGTGGAAAGAAGAAAAAAACAATGAGGTTATTTACCTGTATGCATTTAATGATGTTTTCACGTTAATTTACAGTCTGACGCTGCTGGTTTTCCCTTGAAATCTACCACAATAATAAAACAACATAAACGCTTCTCAACATTGTGAACATTCAGTTGCTCCCCCTTTCTGAGATACACAGGCGGTGCAGCGGGAGGCCCCTCCCTGCACCACAATCTGCAGGGGGACAGAAATGCCTGCCAGCAGCCTCCGCCGAGGCAGAACGCTCCTCTCGTCTTTCCTGTAGCCCTTTTTGTCCTCTTGTCTTTTTTCTTTTTTTTTTTTACCCCACATTCACCCTCCTTTGCAAAGCATAAGCACAAATGCAAATGAATTTGCCCCTGACGATCATCCGCTCGAAATATTCCACTTGCTGTTGTGCCTTGAGGACGCACAATCACAGCGGATGCTTGAAGAAGATCATCTGCCCAATAACAACATTTTATATTATATTTGCATATCATCCAAATTAAATTAGCAGTTTAGATCAAATCAAATGAGTGAGGACTTATTTTAAATTAACCTTTTATATTTCATGTCGCTTGGAATAGAGGGTTTTTTTATTTTTATGAATGAGATTAAAAAATTATTTACTCCTGTATCCTATGAATTAAAAATGATGGCTGCGATCTAACGCCATCTATGACTCAATCGGCCCCTCCCTTCCTCCAAACAGGGAAGGGCATTTGCAAGGTGTCTATTTTTAGCCTATTCTCGCGATAATCTTGACAATAATAGAAATATAAAGGCAGTAATGCTGCTAAAGAAAACCAGATTCATCCACCTGAGCGTCTTGTTACTAAAGCTTGAATGCAGACAGTCGGTGCATTGTTCTCATCTCTAGACAATGACAATCACGCCGTGCCAGTGCTGCCGACCAATCCGTGCATTAATCAACAGCAACATTACACTGTTCACTTTCATTCAAAAATATAGTCGACCTATTTTGAAACTATAGCAAAAAAAAAATTAAAATAATAATCGGTCTGATTGTTCGATTGGAGAGGGTCGTCCAGAGATGGAGACCCGTTAACGACGTGTTGTAACAGCAGAAACACCGACTGCTGATCATCTGTAACCTCGCAATACTGCTTCAAAGAGACAGATAGAAAAACAGACTTACCATTTTTTTTATTTCGATTGAGGTTCAAGGAGGAAGAGCAGACGGAGAAAATGTGAAGAAAAGGGCTTTTTAAAGACGGTGTGGTTTGCGTTGCGTGTTGTACCCAACGGGGTCGATGCAACAACTGCTGACTGGGAGGGCGGTGCTACAGGATTTATAGGCCCACATGCAGGGAGGGGGATTTGCTTCTGTGCATTGTGGACAAAAAAAAGGTTTTAGTGCCTCCATTTGGTAAAGCTGTTTAAACCAATCTGTATTCTGTTTTCAAATGTGAACAAAATTGTCAGACCTGGACTTAAAGTGCACTACAATAAGATACAGTCTACTATTTTCAGAGTATTTCATGTGATAGGAACATAATTATAATGTGGCACTTTTTTTAATAATCTGTTTTATACAGTATATGGTTGTAATGTAATTTCCCTATATTGTTTGTGTGGATATATTAAAGGTAATTGTTATGGTTAAAGGGCTAGTTCAAACAAAGCCAATTTATTATTCATGCAGAGGCAAGGTGTTGGCATGTGAGCAAGGACAGCTATGATGTATAGGTGTGGCCAACTGCAAATCAATACAAAGCCTATTCTTGCGCCTGCACACCCGATGCATTATAAATGATGCAAGATGGCTGAATACTTCTGCTGCACAAGATGCTTCCATTCCACTCGAGCTGGTATCAGCTGGGGCATCCATGCCTGCCATTTTATCTGCCCGGCATGCCAGCTCGCCAGCTCCCCTCCCTCTTTGTCCCAGATTCTCTGCAATGATGTCATTCAGTGGGCTGATCACGTGGCAGCATGTCAGCCTGTCCCTCTGTGTGCCATTCGGCTGCACTGACTTTGGGGCGTGCTTCCTCTGGTCTTGTTTGAGGAAATTAAATTGGCTGAATTGCAGTTTATCTGGCATAAAGATTGCACTGAAGCACTATGTGCATAAGGTCCTTGCTCACAGTGTGGCTTCTACAAGATTAAAGCTCTGCCCGTTAAGCTGTCTGGAATCCTACAGGGAAGGAAAATAAGCTTGCATAAAGCTCCTAACATAATAAGCACCTTCAAACTCGAGACTTTGCTTTTGTCAGAGGATCCACCATAATGTGGGAGTTGATCGTTGTTTATTCAGCATTGAATTGAAGATGTATAATCTACAATCAGATTTTGTGGTTGCTGTACTCAATGAAAACTGTAGGAGATGAAAGAGAAGGACAGGAAGCAGCCATGGCTCTCAGCCAGGAGTTCTTGAGAGAACATTCTCCACTACCCATCATACTCCTCCTCCTCCCCAGCAGCTGTGAAACAGGGAGGGTCCGAGCAGCTGCACACCAAGAGGAGAGAGGGAGGATGGGAATGCTGGAGATGGGAGTGGTCCATAGCATGAACCTGACCACACTGCATCCTGCTAAGAGAGAATATGATACCCAACAAAGTGACAAAGCATATTTCCCATCTGCAACAACAATGTTGAATGTTTTAATCCATATGCAAGTTACATAAAGTGATCTGTCAGATAAAAGAGAGGAAGGTTGTGTTATCCTTATTCACTTAAATTAATTAGCAGAGATTTTGATCTTGATGTATATAGTTTTTGACAAACCTTGCATGAATAGGCCTACTGTTCTGGAGGTCCAGTTAGTGGCCCACATACTGATATATATGTTTTGGTTCTGCCAATGAAAATGAAACACATTAGCCACTAATCTAAATTAGTGATTCATAATTTCTATAAACGTGGCTTCATGCAGATATAATGAGTAAACTGATTCAGTCATTTATTTAATTTAGAACCTCAGAAAACACATTGAAGGAGAAATCTCATTTTCGAAGGTGCCGAGGTAGTAAGTGGAGAGCCAGACAGACTGAAGACCAAATTAGAGGCATTCGATGGACACTCTTTCCATCACTTGAAGATCTATTCTATGCAGATGATCTTTCTCTTCTTTCACATACTCATCGGCACATGCAGGAGAAAACATCCCGCCTCAGTGATTTTGGTCAGAAGATTGGCCTGAAGATCAGCAAAAAGAAAACAGAAGTGATGACTCTGAACATTTCAAATCTCTCACCAATTCAGGTTAACGGAGAAGATCTTCCCAAAACTGACGAGTTCACATATTTGGTCAGCACTGTCAGACACGATGGGGGCACAGATAAAGACATCAGGAATCGTCTTAAACTCTTGGTGTGGAAGGTTGAGAGTCTGTTGAGATCTTCTTGTGTCATTCTCCAGCATTTAGAACCATACAATAGGGTGGATAAAACACAGCTCTGATGCAATTTAAGTTTGGTCTTGATGGTGTACTGCTGTGACCTCCACGTGTTAATCAATACTTTGAAAGCGTTCCTTGCCTTATTAAGGCAAATACTGCACATTTTCTGGCCAAACACCATTTCAAATGAAGAACTGTATGACAAATGCCAACAAGAATGCATGGAGACCATCCTGATGAGAAGAAGATGGAGATGGATAGGACATGTGTTGAGAAAAGACCCTGCTAATATTACAAGAACATGCTTACATTGGACACCAGAAGGGAAAAGAAAAAGAAAACCCACTTTTAAAAAGCTGTCAACCATTTGAATTAGCATCTAAAGTGACGAGTGAGGAAGACCTTGCAGAATTGCCAACAGCAAAATGTTTTACAAGCTAATACATTTCAATCTGTATGGCATGCAGCTCTTTCTAAAAATGTAGAATGACTCATTATTTCATGATTTCACTGTGATTTTGGCTGCAGGTATACTTGTAATCACTGAAACAGAGATCAGCTTCTCTTGACTTTGCATTTCAAAGTGGGTTATTTCAAGGCACTTCAAATTCAAAGAGGCATCATTTCTGCCTCTGGGACAACTGTTGTCATAGTTTCCTTTGTTGTTAGCAAATAAAGCTTAACTGTTAGTTTGCTCTTCTTTTCTTTAGGTCCACAGAAGAACCATTTTTTGTCTTTGTCATTGAAAGTTGAATGTATAACACAAACAGAGCTGTTACCCACATCCAGTTACTGTAGAAAGAACTGCTTTGATGTGTCTGAACAAAAGAGCTGACCCACATTGATGCCAGGACTCTTGAGTTTGCAGAGGCCACACCCTATCATCCTCAAGGATAATTTGTATTTATTTATTTTTGTCATCAGTTTTATGAGACGGGGAGGACACATGCGTTTATAGGCCAGCGGAAGTGTGTTTCCTAACATACACAGGACATCAGGAGGAAAGATTTTTGGGAAAAAAAGATGGCTGATGCGCCTCACATCCCCCCACTGAGGCAGCTGCACTGCAGCCCGTTAATGCTGCCATTTAAGCTGAGACACGTGACTGCCAGATAAAGGCGGTCTATGTGGATACTAGGCTGTATCCAGGCAACCGTGCACCATGTTCATTTCCTAGCAACGGTTCAATCTTAGGAGGGGGGCTGGGGGTTGGGCGTCTGTGGATCTCTGTGGCCTACATGTCTCTCATCTCTGACAGGACAGTTTGACCTCTTTTGTCTGTGACTGAAAATAAAAATCTGAATTTTTGGTCTTTAGGCAGAGAGTTAATAATAACACACTATACCAGCGTCCCAATATTCGGAAGCCAAACATGATTTGGATTACTAGGCAGTGAAGCAGATGGTTACTATTCATATTTTGGATTATCTGACTCATTGCTTGGTTGATTGTGCACTGACAGGTGTTCAGACATCAATCCTATATAGTGTATAAAGCCTACAAACCCTAACCCTAACAACAGAGTGATATATTCCCAAATTGCAGACTCTATTCTATCCCACTCTGTTCATCATCATAAATACATGCACAAAGATAGTTGTATCTCATCTTTTGTATTCTATAACCTGTTATGTTATTCTGCATGCATTCATTTGTTTGTAAGGTGGACATGCAAACAAACTGTTTAATGTATGTCAAAACTGGGCCTGTGTGGTACCAGCATGTGGAATGAGCCATCATTTTTTTCCTTCGGAGGAGCTGCATAATAACTGGGCGATGAATGGATTCGGGTGTGGTCGGGGAGGCGGTCTGTGGCGCGAGAGAGACGCTCATCCAATAGAAAGCCGCGGATGGCTTCGACGCGTCAGACTGACAGGGAATTGACCAATAGTGACACATGCAGACACCGGCTCCGGCGCTGAACTTGTCTATATATACCGCTGTGCATCCTCATGCACGCCATTATATCTTACATCGACCCCATAACTGTCGAACTGTAAGATTTTCCAAGAGCTTCAACCCTCCGCAGCAACTGAAACAGAACAAAATGGTAAGCACTTTTTTTTTTTTTTTTTTACATCTTATATATAAATAGACGAACTTGAGGTCTGCTTCAGTGATGGGAGTGGGGGGGGACCTTAACATTGATGACAAAATGGGAATAAGCTTGAGACATCATACAAGGTTTAAAGTAACTTTCTTAAAGAACTCATTTTAAATGTATCATAATAAGATTTGATGTGGGGAGATGTTAAGGCGGAGCTCTGGATGGGGAAACAGCTCGCTGACGTTACTTGGTGGGCAGATTGAACAAAAGTGTTTTTCATCAGTTAAGCTCGCAATGCGGACATAATGATTAATGATGGCTTCGGTCCCAGACACCGACTCTCTGCGGGTGTTTTGTTCTCTTTGAGCATCTATAAGCAGCGTAGGCCTCACGTCACTCGTTACAGGGCAAGTCACTGTAACATTACCGACAAGGGAGGATGCTCACTCTTCAGACGTCCCACACCCAGAGAAAGCCTGTCCGGAGGCAAAATGGATTAAGTGCACATGTCAGCATGGCGCAAGGCATTAAAAAATCATGCTGGTCGATAATGGACACTGCTGAGTGGTCCTCCTAATAGACACTGCGTCACTGCGGCCCAAAGGGGAACTTCATCTCCTGTTGTGTTATAACTGTTCATCTCCCTTACATACTTTCACCAGCAATTTCCTAAAAAAAAAACAACTAATAGAATGAGTGTGTTTATTTTTTTCTACCCAGTGTCACATGTGAACGATGCATACAGGTAAATAACCTCTCTTGCTTTTTTTTTCTTTCCACAGCGTGAGTGCATCTCTATCCACGTTGGTCAGGCTGGTGTCCAGATTGGCAACGCCTGCTGGGAGCTTTACTGCCTGGAGCATGGGATCCAGCCGGACGGACAGATGCCCAGTGACAAGACCATCGGAGGAGGAGACGATTCCTTTAACACTTTCTTCAGTGAGACTGGAGCCGGAAAACACGTCCCCAGAGCTGTTTTTGTGGATCTGGAGCCCACCGTCATCGGTAAGTGTCATCACTTCTGGCTGAACATTAATTTAGGCAAATTAAAAGTGAAATATTGGAAAATTGTAAACAACACCTGATTCAGTATTTTCTTCTCTTCAGATGAGGTGCGCACTGGGACTTACCGCCAGCTGTTCCACCCTGAGCAGCTGATCACTGGTAAGGAGGATGCTGCTAACAATTATGCCCGTGGACACTACACCATCGGAAAAGAGATCATCGACATAGTGCTGGACAGGGTCCGCAAACTGGTGGGTAACATGATATCAGAGGATCTATTCCTAATTTTTATTTCATTACAGTCATTTTTTTTCCTTCAAAATATTGAATTAAAAGACATAACTGTATCTCATATGTAATCACTGTCTCTCCCTCTCTTCCTTCAGTCGGACCAGTGCACCGGCCTTCAGGGCTTCCTGGTTTTCCACAGCTTCGGAGGTGGCACCGGCTCTGGTTTCACCTCTCTGCTGATGGAGCGTCTGTCTGTTGACTACGGCAAGAAGTCCAAGCTGGAGTTCTCCATCTACCCAGCTCCCCAGGTGTCCACCGCTGTGGTGGAGCCCTACAACTCCATCCTGACCACCCACACCACCCTGGAGCACTCTGACTGTGCCTTCATGGTCGATAACGAGGCCATCTATGATATCTGCCGCAGGAACCTCGATATCGAGCGTCCCTCTTACACCAACCTGAACAGGCTGATTGGTCAGATTGTGTCCTCCATCACTGCTTCCCTTCGTTTCGATGGCGCCCTCAATGTCGATCTGACAGAGTTCCAGACCAACTTGGTGCCATATCCCCGTATCCACTTCCCTCTGGCCACCTATGCCCCCGTCATCTCTGCTGAGAAAGCTTACCATGAGCAGCTCTCAGTGTCAGAAATCACCAACGCCTGCTTTGAACCAGCCAATCAGATGGTGAAATGCGACCCTCGCCACGGCAAATACATGGCTTGTTGCCTTTTGTATCGTGGTGATGTGGTTCCTAAAGATGTGAATGCTGCCATTGCCACCATCAAAACCAAGCGCTCCATCCAGTTCGTGGACTGGTGCCCCACTGGTTTCAAGGTTGGCATCAACTACCAGCCGCCCACTGTAGTTCCTGGTGGAGACCTGGCCAAGGTCCAGAGGGCCGTGTGCATGCTGAGCAACACCACTGCTATTGCAGAGGCCTGGGCTCGGCTTGACCACAAGTTTGACCTGATGTACGCTAAGCGTGCGTTTGTTCACTGGTATGTGGGTGAGGGTATGGAGGAGGGAGAGTTCTCTGAGGCCAGAGAGGACATGGCAGCTCTGGAGAAGGATTACGAGGAGGTTGGAGTCGACTCTATTGAGGGAGAGGGAGAGGAAGAGGGAGAGGAATATTAAAAGGGACAAAAAGGCACTTTAAACAGTTCATCCTTAAAAACATTCCAAAATATTTAATATCAGTTAAATACAAGTTTGTCTGTCCCAATAAAACTCCTAAAAATGTGGACGTTAATTTGATGTGGTCGGAAAGGTCGGAGAGAACATAAGCAGTTTGTTATGGTGGAGTTTAGTCGGGTGTTTTGTTACGGGTGTGGAAGACGAGTATTAAAAGGGACTTAAAGCATTATTTAAACAAGAAACAATTGCTTCCAATTAAAGGCATTCCAAAAGAAATGTCTATAGTATTCTGTGTTTGGCTTTTCAGACTAAGCTATCGAAAATATGCCATCTTGACTATGTTCTAAATAAATCCCAACTTGAAACATCAAGTCCTTTGTGTTATGTCTTTCTTTCTATTTTTTTGGTTTAAGAATGAAAAATAACCTTCAGTCAGGACTTCTACCCAATTACACAGTTGAGTGTTTGATCTATGAAAACTTAAGCTAAATATGAGCCTTTTTACCAGATCACAAATCAACATTCTTGAAATGTGTGAATGTTATTGCTACAGAGCTGAACCAAGTGAATAATCCGTAATCTGGGAACTACAGAATGATAATGTTTTATCCTTTCAACAGTAACAGCAGCTTTTTTAAGTGTCAGATCAAGACACCAAAAACAAGTTATCATTTAAGTTTCAATGCACAGCTGCACCTGCCACTCAAAAATATCCCAAATTAACACCTAACCCTTAGTTTTCTTGAAAAGAAGAGACCTTGGTACATTTCCAGCTAAATCATTGCCCACCACACCACCTCAGGACACACCTGCACAGGAAATCTAATGCAACTATATGAGAGAACAGTGTATCTAATTAATCCTAAACATATATGTCACCAATGTGTTTTTAGTACCAGAGTATGCATGTAGACTCATAAACCTGCTTGTCTGAATGAGTTAACATTAATACGAAGGTCTAAATATGAGCTACATGTAGTTGACAGTCCCGATTGGTGAACAACTTATGAAGAGAAAAAGATGGGTGTGTTATTATAAAAGATATACGAGGCATTTGATCTTCATTATAAACAACCTGCCTCTGACCAGCTCACAACATCCCCATGATTTCTGTTCCCCACAGTCACATATAACCTATAAAGCATTAGTGGTTTTGTGGTTTTATTGCATGTGAATTTGAGTCAGTGTGTAAGTGTGTTTGCCATCAAACTTGGATTGCTTGCATTCATTCATGACAGTAGCAGTCATAAACTGGCAGGATTAACAACAGTATAGTACGGTGGCCTAGAGAGATCAATGCACTGCAATTTAAGACACACGCAGATACACAAAAGAGAAGGATTTTGACAACACATGTAAAGCTTTTAGAAAAAAAACGAAGTAAGAAAACACAAATGAGACCGAAATGCACTGAAAAAACAGTAGGTTTTTGCATGTTATGCCACATTTCATAGAGGTCTAAGGATAGAAACAGCGTTATTGGTGTCAAATGTAGTTAACTGAGCCTCATGGAACAACATAAAAATATACCTACAGTCTACAGTCAGTGGCTAAGTTCATACTGTAGGTCGACAGGCCTATAGTAGCTAATCCTGCTAGTGAAAAGAGAGCTATAGGTCCCATTTGAATTGTAATGTTATTTTGACCAACTTGCCTTCCCTGCAATCCAAGTTGAATGGTTAACAAACTTGCACACTGACTCAAATTTGAACTGTTTTGAGATTTCTGTTAAGCAAAAAAAAACACCAGACCGCTTTTGCTTTTATGTTTAGTTAAGTTTATATGAATTCAAAAATGCACTTTAACTATAGTTAGCCTGGAAACAAATCAAAATAGTATGGTGTGTCAAGAAAATGGAACTTAAAGAAACCCTTGAAGATATTGCATATTAATTTTCTCCTTTTGGGTTTTTCACCTAACAGTGACTGTCAACTACACCTCATATTGAAACTAATTTGAATGTTGCTTTTTATTACAGGTTAATGAGATCATGTGATCCAGTATTAACACTGATACTGAATGAACCCTAGTGACAGAAAAACTCAAGGTTGAACAGAGATACATCAGACTCTTATTTAATAAGAGTACATCTTCTGTCTCTATGAATAAAGATAAATGATGGAGGCAGGTGTATCCTGAGATGGTGTGATGAGCAAACCGCGCAGCTTGAAATGTACCCAAAACGGTTCAGATCTTATCTTACAGGTTCATTCTAGAGCATTTTGGAGTGGCAGGTGCACTCGTGAATTAACACACAGAAATCTTACATGATAAAATGCTTTTGGTGTCTTGATGATAATAATAATATTCACACAATTTTCTGTGGATTCTCTTTGACAAATAAGGTTGACTTCTCAAGTAAAAAGGCTAATATATATCTTAAGCTTTCATAGATCAAACACTGAATTGCATAATGAGGCAGAAGTTAAACTTGCAGGTTTATATCAACTACAGACTGATTTTCTTTTTAAACAAAGAAACAAATGACTGTCAATTTGTAGAGGGAAGTCATACTTCAAATATGCTGACCGTAGCTTTAACAAACCATAACACTCATTTCAAAGATTTTAAAGTAGAATGTTAACACTGTGGGTAGTCTATATTCAGCAATTTGTCAAATTAATATCCTTATCTAATCACATGAACTAAACTGCCGACTAAAAGTTATTTTTCATTGTTAAACCACAAAAGAAATAAGAAACAACATAGACAACTTCATGTTACAGGATATTTATTTAGAACAGAGCCAAACTGACATTTTTCTTGGATCACTTAGTCTGAAAAGCCAAACTTAGATTTGATAGACAAACATTTCATTTGGAATGCCTTTAATTTGAAGCAATTGTTTTCCTGTTTAAAGTGCCTTTTTGTCCCTTTTAATATTCCTCTCCCTCTTCCTCTCCCTCACCCTCAATAGAGTCGACTCCAACCTCCTCGTAATCCTTCTCCAGAGCTGCCATGTCCTCTCTGGCCTCAGAGAACTCTCCCTCCTCCATACCCTCACCCACATACCAGTGAACAAACGCACGCTTAGCGTACATCAGATCGAACTTGTGGTCAAGCCGAGCCCAGGCCTCTGCAATAGCAGTGGTGTTGCTCAGCATGCACACGGCCCTCTGGACCTTGGCCAGGTCTCCACCAGGAACTACAGTGGGCGGCTGGTAGTTGATGCCAACCTTGAAACCAGTGGGGCACCAGTCCACGAACTGGATGGAGCGCTTGGTTTTGATGGTGGCGATGGCAGCATTCACATCTTTAGGAACCACATCACCACGGAACAGCAGGCAACAAGCCATGTATTTGCCGTGGCGAGGGTCGCATTTCACCATCTGATTGGCTGGTTCAAAGCAGGCGTTGGTGATTTCTGACACCGTTAGCTGCTCATGGTAAGCTTTCTCAGCAGAGATGACGGGGGCATAGGTGGCCAGAGGGAAGTGGATACGAGGATATGGCACCAAGTTGGTCTGGAACTCTGTCAGATCAACATTGAGGGCGCCATCAAAACGAAGGGAAGCAGTGATGGAGGACACAATCTGACTGATCAGCCTGTTCAGGTTGGTGTAAGAGGGACGCTCGATATCGAGGTTCCTACGACAGATATCGTAGATGGCCTCGTTATCCACCATGAAGGCACAGTCAGAGTGCTCCAGGGTGGTGTGGGTGGTCAGGATGGAGTTGTAGGGCTCCACCACAGCGGTGGACACCTGGGGAGCTGGGTAAATGGAGAACTCCAGCTTGGACTTCTTGCCGTAGTCGACAGACAGACGCTCCATCAGCAGAGAGGTGAAACCAGAGCCGGTGCCACCTCCGAAGCTGTGGAAAACCAGGAAGCCCTGAAGGCCGGTGCACTGGTCCGACTGAAGGAAGAGAGGGAGAGACAGTGATTACGTATGTGATACAGTTATGTCTTTTAATTAAATATTTTAAATCAAATATGGATCCCTCCTGATATCATGTTACCCACCAGTTTGCGGATCCTGTCCAGCACCAGGTCGATGATCTCTTTTCCGATGGTGTAGTGTCCACGGGCATAATTGTTAGCAGCATCCTCCTTACCAGTGATCAGCTGCTCAGGGTGGAACAGCTGGCGGTAAGTCCCAGTGCGCACCTCATCTGAAAAGACAAAAATAGACATTGAATCTTTTAAGTCTTATAACACACAGACTTTAATTAACAAATGAATGTTCAGTTATAAGTGATGACACTTACCGATGACGGTGGGCTCCAGATCCACAAAAACTGCTCTGGGGACGTGTTTTCCGGCTCCAGTCTCACTGAAGAAAGTGTTAAAGGAGTCGTCTCCTCCTCCGAGAGTCTTGTCACTGGGCATCTGTCCGTCCGGCTGGATCCCATGTTCCAGGCAGTAAAGCTCCCAGCAGGCGTTGCCAATCTGGACACCAGCCTGACCAACGTGGATGGAGATGCACTCACGCTGTAGAAAGAGAAAGAAGATATTTATTTAACAACTGCTTCTCCTGTTGAAATAGAAGAGCTAAATACATATACATTTGTTTTGTCAAACAGATTTTAAATGAACTCTAAAATGGCAGTGCATCATAGATTTCAATTCGTTCTTCTCACACTGCATGAAAGGCCTTTACGGTTCTAATATTCTGTGACAGCGTGTCTATCTAGAGGGTCAGTCTATTGATTATTTTACAGGAACACATCTATTTTTTGCTGCTCTCTGCTGCCACATACGATCGCGTCTGTTGCATGCATAATTACTGTAGGGAGAGGATAATCTGGGTCAGACATGTTGCAGTGTGCTGTCTCTTTAAAAAGCCACATTAACATCCTCCACTGGGAATAGAAGGCTCACATAATGAACAGAGGTTTTTTAAATTTGAAATATATCTATATGTCATATTCAAGAAGGTGTGCGGTCTTGATGAGCCAGTGGGATGTATAATTGAACATAAAATCATCCTTAGAACAAGGTATACCGAATTATAATCATATAAAATCAACAAAAATGCCTTTAAATCAGGATTACAAACTAATAAAATAATGATTAAGAAGCTAATCAAGCTAATTTAAAAGAGATATGTGAGGAGAGGATTAGGCGTCAGCCCACAGTGCAGGAATACACTAGGCTACATTTCTATTCAGCATGCGATTCACCAATTTTTTCATTTGTCTATTAGCAGCCATATTGACAATAAAGCTATATGCAGCCACGGTTCACTATAATAAAGAGGAGAAAGGATGACGTCAATATCATACGAGCTACCTCCTTTACTCCCGTTCTGTAAGACCCTGTGAACAATAAAACCTTGGAAATAAAACATGACATTTTTCCTTAAAATGTTACTTACCATGATGGCTCGTCGATATTATGCAATGTAATGAGACAAGCCAGAGGAGTGTTTGTGTCTGAGGGGTGCGGTGTTTGATGCAGATCTGCAGATGCACCACACTCATGTACTCGATCTGCCTCTTGAGGAGAACTGGTGAATTGCGCCAGAAATAATAAAAAAAAACCCAAAAAACTCCTCCTCCTTCTGCCGCAGTAACTGTTTCACATCCATAAGCAGAACAAAAGGTACCGAAACCGAGATTTGTGGACTTTGAAGACGTCTTATTGATTTGGTTCAGGTGGCTGTAGAGTCCATTTGCCAAATTACAGGTTTAAATGAATCGGGGACCAGAAGGTACCCTGTCAATGTAGCTGGATGTGGATTCACAATATGCAGTTCGTCTGTACCTGAGATGTAAATAACTTAATGTTTCCTGCTTCAGCCACGTGGAATAGTCTGCAAAATGCCATTACATTGATGAATCGGATATTTCTGATGTTTTCATCATCGTAAACTCTGGTATCTGTCTGGGTTAGCTACTGGAAAGGTTGGCTTAAATGCTCTTAAATCAATAATTGTGTTATTGTGTGTGTGTTATTAAAATATGTTATACTCTCTGAACAAAGGTTTAAATGTGTTATTATAGGCTTGGAAACATTGATATTCTTTTAAAAGAAGTTGTAATTTCCAATAATACAAACAAAAAACAAACTTTCTTTTCATCAAGTGCTTTAATATTGGAGGCCTATTTATACAGTAAACAATTAACCAGTACCAGTTGCAACATGAACAAATTAATGCATCACACATTCCAATCAAATGATAGCCTACATACACTGCCTGGCCACCAAAAAAAAAAAAAAAAGGTCACACACTAATATTTCGTTGGACCGCCTTTAGCTTTGATTACGGCACGCATTCGCTGTGGCATTGTTTCGATAAGCTTCTGCAATGTCACAAGATTTATTTCCATCCAGTGTTGCATTCATTTCTCACCAAGATCTTGTGGTGATGACGGTAGAGTACGACCGCTGCGCAAAGCCTTCTCCAGCACATCCCAAAGATCCTCAATGGGGTTAAGGTCTGGACTCTGTGGCGGCCAATCCATGTGTGAAAATGATGTCTCACGCTCCCCGAACCACTCTTTCACAATTTGAGCCCGATGAATCCTGGCATTGTCATCTTGGAATATGCCCGTGCCATCAGGGAAGAAAAAAAATCCATTGATGGAATAACCTGGTCATTCAGTGTATTCAGGTAGTCAGCTGACCTCATTCTTTGAGCACATGCTGTTGCTGAACCTAGACCTGACCAACTGCAGCGACCCCAGATCATAGCACTGCCCCCACAGGCTTGTACAGTAGGCACTAGGCATGATGGATGCATCACTTCATCTGCCTCTCTTCTTACCCTGATGCGCCCATCACTCTGGAACAGGGTAAATCTGGACTCATCAGACCACATGACTTTCTTCCATTGCTCCAGAGTCCAATCTTTATGCTCCCTAGCAAATTGAAGCCTTTTTTTTCCCAGTTAGCCTCACTGATTAGTGGTTTTCTTAAGGCTACACAGCTGTTCAGTCCCAATCCCTTGAGTTCCCTTCGCATTGTGTGTGTGGAAATGCTCTTACTTTCACTATTAAACATAGCCCTGAGTTCTACTGTTGTTTTTCTTCGATTTGATTTCACCAAACGTTTAAGTGATCGCCGATCACGATCAATCAGGTTTTTTTTCCGGGCCACATTTCTTCCTCGAAGACGATGGGTCCCCACTATCCTTCCAGCTTTTAATAATGCGTTGGACAGTTCTTAACCCAATTTTAGTAGTTTCTGCAATCTCCTGAGATGGTTTCTCTGCTTGATGCATGCCAATGATTTGACCCTTCTCAAACAGACTAACATCTTTTCCACGACCATGGGATGTGTCTTTCGACACGGTTGTTTAAGAAATGAGAAGCAACTCATTGCACCAGTTGGGGTTAAATAACTTGTTGCCAGCTGAAAGATAATCGCCCATGCAGTAATTATCCAATAGGAGGCTCGTACCTATTTGCTTAGTTAAATCCAGGTGGCGACTTTTTTTTTTGGCCAGGCAGTGTATTTTATTCTAAAATGAGCCATTCTGCGTAATATATGTACTATTACTTTTGATACTTTAAGTGTAGTTGAATGCTAATACTTTTGTACTTTTACTAAAGTAAAATATCTAAATGTAAATCTTGTTTTATAGCACAGTGTAAACAACTTTTATATTGTATTACAATTGTCTTAATTGTATGAAAACAAGATAGATAGATAGATAGATAGATAGATAGATAGATAGATAGATAGATAGATAGATAGATAGATAGATAGATAGATAGATAGATAGATAGATATTTATTCGTCCCGCAAGGGGACATTTGTTTGATACTTTTGTACATTTACTTCAGGAACATTTTGAATTCAGGAGTTGTACTTGCATTTATACATTGTGGTTTTGTTACTTTTCTTAAGTAAAATATCTAAATGTTAACATTCTTTGATAGTATCATGTAATTTACTTTTATTGCATTCAAATCGAAAACACAATAGGCAGGATGATGTTTATTTATCTCTCATATTTTTTCATCATAATTGCATGTTTGCTATTCGTAGTTATCTGTTATGTTGACCAGGAATTGAGCTCTGCCTTTTTGTTTTCATAAAAGTTGAGACAGAATAAAGTTTCGGAGAAACAGCCGTCATGACTGACCTATCGGTAACACCTGTAGTGAAGACGAGTGGTTCCGTTTAACCAATAGAAAAGCAACTCCTGTGACTCTCGACCAATCGGATTGAACCACTGTTTACCTTCCAGGAAGAGAAGTATAAAGTGCCTCACCGCGCGAACACATGTGACAGCCTCTCGCTCAGCACTCATTGAAACGCAGCTGTGAGAGTTTATCGTCCTCTTCTTTCTTATTTCAACCTCTTTCGACACAGCGTCGGGAAACATGGTGAGTGGAACAATGTGAAGTTTTATCTTATTATTTAACCAAATTCACAGCCCTCATTTTGTCAATTAATTTTCAATGTAAGCTATTTATCGGCATTAGCTAACGTTCATTTCCGAACATTTAGCTTTAGCTAACATTTCCTTTTAATTAAGTAGTAACAATGTTCCCGTCGTTTATCTTTCGTAGAGACGAAGCTTCACGTGGTCTACTTATTCTTTCGCGTTTTGTTTGTAAACAAACCAGACGTGCACGGGTCGCGCGCCACCTGTCGTCACGCCAGAGTCTGTTCAGCCAGTGTTCTGTAGTTAGTTATTGCACGAGACCGACCTTCAAAGAACCGAGACTACAGTTAATCGGCGCTGAATGTATGCAACGCAACAGATAAATATTGGCCGATGGCAGGCGATTATCGGCCGATATTTGGCCGATAAATCGGTGCAAAATGTATAATATAAAATGTACATATTGTCAAGATGATATTTTGTAGATAATAAGCTATTTGTCTTATATGTTGCATGACTTTTTTTATTTTTTATTTTAATTTTCTTTATTTTTTAAGCTTTGTGGTGATCTCAAGTATCTAATTAGACATGGTTAAAGATGGAAATGTCTGGACATATTTAATGGTAAATGTTACAAATCGTTGTTGTCCAGCGTGAGTGTATCTCGGTGCACGTAGGTCAAGCCGGCGTCCAGATTGGCAATGCCTGCTGGGAGCTGTACTGCCTGGAACATGGGATCCAGCCGGATGGACAGATGCCCAGTGTAAAGTCCACGGGAGGAGGAGACAATTCCTTCAACACCTTCTTCAGTGAGACCGGAGCCGGAAAACACGTCCCAAGAGCAGTTTTTGTCGACCTGGAGCCCACCGTCATCGGTAAGTGTCATCACTTCTGGCTGAACTGAACATTAATTTGATAATTATAATAATTAATCAATGTCTGGTTTTGTCTCTTCAGATGAGGTGCGCAGTGGGACTTACCGCCAGCTGTTCCACCCTGAGCAGCTGATCACTGGTAAGGAGGATGCTGCTAACAATTATGCCCGTGGACACTACACCATCGGAAAAGAGGTCATTGAACTGGTGCTGGACAGGATCCGTAAACTGGTGGGTAAATTCAAAGCGGGAGAAGTTCCTTCCTGATATGGCTGAATGCCTGGAACAATGTATAATTCTAAAGAATTGATGAGGAAAGGACCCATTAATACTCATAACTAAGATCCTAATGGTGACTTTAAGGGGTCATTTCATCCAGGTTACTACACATTTGCTGACTTGCCTCTACTAGTATCTTGGCATGCAGGATATTTTGCTGTAATTTGTCCAGGTTTTTAAGATGTCTCAGATGTCTGCCTCTAGACCAATACTGTTTGTGTGACTGTAATTTCATTACTGGAGCTTATTGCATAAACATAGGGGCCCAATTTCAAGACAAACTGCCCTGTTACTCTGGACTAGATAACATGGTGCTGATTTATTTTTTTCTTTTTCTAGAAAGCACCTTGCTATTGAGCTCAAAACAATAAAAGAATGTTGTGAGCAACACACCTACATTTAAATTTTACCCTCTTTTTGTATTGTGGTAATGGCAAAATTCTCAGACAAGATCTCAAAACTTGGACAAATTGTATTTATATCTTCATTTCTAGAGGCGGGGGAGAAAATGGTGTTTACTAACTAAACGTCATGATATTAAAAAGTTGTAGTTTGGTATTGATGGCAGTGAAACACTACCAGAGACATGGATGGATGGATGGATGGATAGATGGATACTTTATTTATCCCCAGGGGGGAATTTGTTTGTAGCAGCAGCAAATGAAGTTACACAGTAAAATAAATTAAGTATGGAAAATGCACAATATATACAATAAAGTAACAGAGCAGAACCTATTCAATTTAAAGAAAATAAAGTAATAAACAAATGCACAGTATATGAAATGGTATTAAATTAACTAAGTAGGTAAACTAAACAGTAGTGCAAAAGATCGCCAACAGCGGCATCAGCAGTGTAGCGGTGTTATTCCGTTAAGCCAGCTAACACAATGGATGTTTAGAGGCTACAGAGAAAATCTGCTGTCACTTCACTTCACTTGATGGCTACCAGCTATACATGAGAAGTTCTAAAACCCTCTTTTGGTTTTGATGAAATGCAACAGAGACGAGTGAATTCACTTGAAATTGTTGTTTCCCTAATAAAATGAGAAAACACTCAGACCTTTTCATTTGTCAAGTATTTATTTCACAAAGGCGTATACAAAAATAGGCTTACCATCTGACTTTTTCATATAGACTATTTATTTATTTATTTATTTATTTATTGAATTAGCCGCTATACTATACCATTATCGAGATATGAAATGACCTGTATTGGTATAGAAGATTTTGGCCATATCGCCCAGCCCTAATATCATATGTAATCACTGTCTCTCCCTCTCTTCCTTCAGTCGGACCAGTGCACCGGCCTTCAGGGCTTCCTGGTTTTCCACAGCTTCGGAGGTGGCACCGGCTCTGGTTTCACCTCTCTGCTGATGGAGCGTCTGTCTGTCGACTACGGCAAGAAGTCCAAGCTGGAGTTCTCCATCTACCCAGCTCCCCAGGTGTCCACCGCTGTGGTGGAGCCCTACAACTCCATCCTGACCACCCACACCACCCTGGATCACTCTGACTGTGCCTTCATGGTGGATAACGAGGCCATCTACGATATCTGCCGCAGGAACCTCGATATCGAGCGTCCCTCTTACACCAACCTGAACAGGCTGATCAGTCAGATCGTGTCCTCCATCACTGCTTCCCTTCGTTTCGATGGCGCCCTCAATGTTGATCTGACAGAGTTCCAGACCAACTTGGTGCCATATCCCCGTATCCACTTCCCTCTGGCCACCTATGCCCCCGTCATCTCTGCTGAGAAAGCTTACCATGAGCAGCTAACGGTGTCAGAAATCACCAACGCCTGCTTTGAACCAGCCAATCAATTTGTGAAATGTGACCCTCGTCACGGTAAATACATGGCTTGTTGCCTTTTGTATCGTGGTGATGTGGTGCCCAAAGATGTGAATGCTGCCATCGCCACCATCAAAACCAAGCGCTCCATCCAGTTCGTGGACTGGTGCCCCACTGGTTTCAAGGTTGGCATCAACTACCAGCCTCCAACTGCAGTTCCTGGTGGAGACCTGGCCAAGGTCCAGAGGGCCGTGTGCATGCTGAGCAACACCACTGCTATTGCAGAGGCCTGGGCTCGGCTTGACCACAAGTTTGACCTGATGTACGCTAAGCGTGCGTTTGTTCACTGGTATGTGGGTGAGGGTATGGAGGAGGGAGAGTTCTCCGAGGCCAGAGAGGACATGGCAGCTCTGGAGAAGGATTACGAGGAGGTTGGAGCCGATAGTGTGGGAGAGGAGGATGATGGAGAGGAGTATTAAACCAAAGTGTTTTCAATAACTTCAAAAATAAAGTTTAGAAATTGACCTAGTTTTGCTGTCTTTAATACACTCATTCCAAAGGGCAGAAGTACTGTTGGACAGTTTTTAATGGCGCAGTGCAGATGGTTTGTCTGTGTCTATTGCTAAAAGCATGATGCCATCTTGGGCAGTATCAAACTGATTTGTACAGTTTTAGGGGAACAGTTGCTCTGCTCCAGACATGTGAATAAAGTCATTTAGTTTAAGTCTGAAGCCAGTCCCAAGATTCTGCAGTCTTACCTGCTGTATCTGGTCTTTATACAGAGAAAAGACCAACGGCCAAATTATCTAACCTGTTCTCAATAAAAAAAAAACCCAACTATTTCTCAAATTTACCTGTACATTTATTTCTCAATTGAGACTTATTTATACTTTTCTTTATTATTTGATGTATTTATTGAGTTATTTATAATGATGCCGGCTTTAGTCCTCCTCCATACTTAAGTACAGTACTTCAGTATATGTACTTAGTTACCCTTCACCCCTGCTGAGTACTTTTTCCACTACTGTTGGTTTAAAAATAGACAAAAATAAACGTTTTAATTAACACACAAACTGACAATCTGAAATGCCTGTATTTAGTAGACTGTCAAGATACTGATGCGTAAATAGCAGCAATCGCTAGTTCAAAGTCTTCAATAAATGTTAATTATGGTCCCATTTGGCGTAAAATAGACCATAAAGTAGAGTTTGTTTTAGGGCGGGCTTACTGTGACTGACAGGTCGCTGCTGCAACCAGAGCCGTATCCAAAGTCAACACGTCACTCCTCCGCATTCCAAATATGGTAACTTCCGTTCATTGGATGCAAAAATGCCAAGATGGCGACGTCCGTATTTCAAAATAACAACGGCGAAATCACCGCACTCGCGGCTTCATAACGAGTCCATAAACCAATGAGTGACGTCACGATGACTACGTCCACTTCTTAAATACTATCTATGGTATTGCAGCGATGACGATCATCAACTGCTTTGATTGGCTCGTGGGGTACGTGAACGCCCACTTTTTTTTCTTCTCCAATTTCCCAATAAACCACTTCTTCTTGAGTTGAATTTGAGGCAGACTCAAACTGTTCCGTCGTAGGTCTCCATTGTGTGATTTATATCCGTATGTAGAGTGCAGTGCGATGGAGATAATTGGTTAAAGATACTGTTCTTCCACAATATCCCACAGTGAGAATTGACTACCACAAATTGTCAGTTAGTTGTGGTATCTACGGCAGGAGAGCGGATGGAAGCGCCGAAGAAGTATCCAGAGGAGGGGAGGGGGAGGCAGAACGCAGGGTGCGCTAGCTAGCTAATGCTAACACCTGTCTCATTTGTGGTCTTGTAAATAGTTCATTAGTACATCCATGGAACGTGCATACCCCATCGGGAAGACACACACAAAAAGCAGACAACAAACCAAGATTAGCTTTATTCATATGTTATGACACTGATCAATAGGTATCTAATGTAGGCTATGTGAGGACAGTAATACTTTTTTAGCATCAATAGCTGTTGATTCATTGCTAGAAGCTTGTTAAGCTAGCACGCTAGCTGGCTTTGTTTAAATCGAGTTGGTACAAATTACTGAATATATCTGAATGTAACACTACGCATTTAGTCAGTTTAGTTTGCCCCACTTGTTTAATTAATCAAAGTCACACATACTGGGAACAAATGATTAAAGAAATAGACCAAAAGTGACTTAAATCATGCGTAGAACCGATCTAATGCCACCAATTTGATTGACAGGAAGGAGACAATGAAGTTACTGGGCAAGAAAGCCAGTGGGCGTTCCTGTTCTACGTTAACCAATCATCCACGAGGGCATTGCCGCTCCCGCGGCTGCAGTCCATTGTGCAATTTTATTGCGTAGCCCGTGCCGCATATGACTGTTCAATTTAACCAATAGGAGACGGGACATGTCACTCCCGACCAATCGAATTCATCAGCATGTTTCCGCCGGGTAAGAGAGTATAAATAGCCCCGCCTAGAAAAAAAAACGTCAGTTGCTTCTCACACTGGACACATAACGCCCTTGCTGTGAGAACTAACGTTGCCTTTGTCCTCTTCTAAATCAAACTTTATACAAAATCACGAAAATATGGTGAGTATGAATGTATTGTTTGTCATTACTTATCGTATATTTGTTTTTTTCGTATCCAACGCTCTGGAAGTATCCGTCATCACGTGCCAACCTTCCTTAACCGCAGTTATCAATTTTAAAGAAGTAATGGAAATGTAATGTGTAGAACGGTCATTTTAACGGTGATGTGGGTACATTTGGTGTAACTGGAGAGGGCACAGCCACGTTCAAAATCCGCCAATTTCCGGTTTTCATGTCTGCACGTTGACCCAGTTAGTTCAGGTCATCGTGCGTTCAGCCTGAAACATTCCTCATTTTAACCGCCAGTTTGAAGAGGCCTAGCCTTTTTATTAAACTGCGACCTCAGGCTCTTCAAACAAATTCTATTCACTCCAAGTCTTTCATATTTTACCTTAGATGTCCTAATTACTTTTTGTATGACTATATGTACCAACAGCTGTGTTTGACAAGGTTCACCACAGAATGATGATGGCGAAAATGTTCTTTCTTTCTTTAAGTACTTAGGCTGACTTTTTCCAGACATTTCTTTCAGGTTTTTTTTTTTTTCTTCTTTCTGTTCAGAGGGCCTGTGTTTGTGTGTCGGGTTACAGTAGTCATGATAGGCTGGTGTCTGGTTCTTTACAAAAGAGCTGTTTTACCCTCTTCATGTCAGAGCAGTCCTTGACGTGTGATGAGTGGCCTTTAGTATCTGATTGGTTAACATTAGCACAAGAACCAGCCCCGCATGCCCTTAAAAAAATGATTGTAGTTGCTTTACAAATATTTTTATTTATTTTTTTTCTCTTTCCACAGCGTGAGTGTATCTCCATCCACGTTGGTCAGGCTGGTGTCCAAATTGGAAATGCCTGCTGGGAGCTGTACTGCCTGGAACACGGCATCCAGCCGGACGGACAGATGCCCAGTGGAAAGACCATCGGGGGAGGAGACGATTCCTTCAACACTTTCTTCAGTGAGACTGGAGCCGGAAAACACGTCCCCAGAGCTGTTTTTGTCGACCTGGAGCCCACCGTCATCGGTAAGTGTCATCACTTCTGGCTGAACATTAATTTTGGAAAATTAAAATGTAAAATGGTAGCTGATTCAGTATTTTTGTCTCTTCAGATGAGGTGCGCAGTGGGACTTACCGCCAGCTGTTCCACCCTGAGCAGCTGATCACTGGCAAGGAGGATGCTGCTAACAATTATGCCCGTGGACACTACACCATCGGCAAAGAGATCATCGACATAGTGCTGGACAGGATCCGCAAACTGGTGGGTAACATGATATCAGAGGATCTATTCTTGAATTTAAATTTAATGACATAACTGTATCTCATATGTAATCACTGTCTCTCCCTCTCTTCCTTCAGTCGGACCAGTGCACCGGTCTTCAGGGCTTCCTGGTTTTCCACAGCTTCGGAGGTGGCACCGGCTCTGGTTTCACCTCTCTGCTGATGGAGCGTCTGTCTGTCGACTACGGCAAGAAGTCCAAGCTGGAGTTCTCCATCTACCCAGCTCCCCAGGTGTCCACCGCTGTGGTGGAGCCCTACAACGCCATCCTGACCACCCACACCACCCTGGAGCACTCTGACTGTGCCTTCATGGTGGATAACGAGGCCATCTACGATATCTGTCGTAGGAACCTCGATATCGAGCGTCCCTCTTACACCAACCTGAACAGGCTGATCAGTCAGATTGTGTCCTCCATCACTGCTTCCCTTCGTTTCGATGGCGCCCTCAATGTCGATCTGACAGAGTTCCAGACCAACTTGGTGCCATATCCCCGTATCCACTTCCCTCTGGCCACCTATGCCCCCGTCATCTCTGCTGAGAAAGCTTACCATGAGCAGCTAACGGTGTCAGAAATCACCAACGCCTGCTTTGAGCCAGCTAATCAATTGGTAAAATGTGACCCTCGCCACGGCAAATACATGGCTTGTTGCCTTTTGTATCGTGGTGATGTGGTGCCCAAAGATGTGAATGCTGCCATCGCCACCATCAAAACCAAGCGCTCCATCCAGTTCGTGGACTGGTGCCCCACTGGTTTCAAGGTTGGCATCAACTACCAGCCGCCCACTGTAGTTCCTGGTGGAGACCTGGCCAAGGTCCAGAGGGCCGTGTGCATGCTGAGCAACACCACTGCTATTGCAGAGGCCTGGGCTCGGCTTGACCACAAGTTTGATCTGATGTACGCTAAGCGTGCGTTTGTTCACTGGTATGTGGGTGAGGGTATGGAGGAGGGAGAGTTCTCTGAGGCCAGAGAGGACATGGCAGCTCTGGAGAAGGATTACGAGGAGGTTGGAGCCGACAGTGTTGGAGACGATGAGGAAGAAGGAGAAGAGTATTAAACAGACATGCATTCCTCTTATTGATCTGTGATCTGTGGTATTTTAATGTCCAGAAATAAAGTTTTTTTTCATTCACTGAATTAAATGTTGTCTCTCTTTAATATACTCTTAAAAGTTAAATGTAACTTATCTTAGATGGGTTACACACATTGTAAATTAAATGAGTTTCATTTAAAATAGTTTGACTGCAGAGGTCTTGCTCACTTTCGTCACTTGGGGGCAGTGGTGTTCAACAGAACTGGCAAACTGCTCCAACATTTTAAATTGTTGCAGGTAGTTTGACTACTAAATTACTTTTACAGCATCCAGTGTTTTCAGTATACTATTTACAGGTCTCACATTTACTCATTGAAAGTGTGATTTGTGCTTTAAGAAAAACAGGCCGAGGTTCTTCTCATTATAGTGGAGTCTGGTATTCACTATGGCCCAAGGGAGGGATAGGGTGTTGTCTCATGCAAGCAGACAGGTGGTGGTTAAAAAAAATAAAAATAAATATAGTTCTCCTTTTACCAGACTGGACAATGTGACGCTATATCATGGAATCAATCTGGAAGTTTTGTAAAGTCAAATTTTAGAGGGGCAATATAATCTGGGGAAAAAGAAGTGAACACATGCACAACTGTTAACGTTTTTAGTTTCTTTTATTTGGTTTAAGTTTTATTTTGACCAGGTTTAGCTGCAAATGCATTTAATCAAATTAGTCGATGTTATTAGATTTAAATGCTTTAAAACAGACAAAACAAAATGGCTTCTACAGTACACTGACCTATGTGAATACATTTTTATTGCACTTTCAATTGTCATCTTACAATCAATTGTTTTTTGATGAATTATGTTTTTTAGAACACGGATACATTATTGGGTAAAAGTGCCGAATACAAGATTTATTGAAACTAACTCATTGTACATTTTCCTTTTTTTTTTTTTTGGCATGAAAACAACACACAACCAGTGGTCTGAGTTCATCTGCAAACACAAAGGCAAAAAAGAATTTCAGCTAAAAACCTTTTTTTTTTTTAAACAGCCACATATTACACTGCTGAAAGAACAAGGGAGAAACATAAAACGGCACCTCTGGAGAGTGCTCTTCTCAATGTAAGACATGGAGTTAAGAACCATTGTTTCTCCATCTCACAATCACAGGTTTATCTGACTCCTTTTGGGAAATAAATACATATTTGCCTCTGACAATATATTTGCTGAAAAGATGTGCACTTCAAAAAACGATACAAAAACACTGACGCATACACACAAAGTGCCCTCATGCGTACAAAAGTTGAAGTCTTATTTGGCTCTGAAGCATAACGGGCCCTAAGTATAATGCAGCGTGGAACAGGGTGGACACTTTTCTACACACGAAACATACATTTAACCAAGAAAAGCTCACAGGCGAAAAACATCGTAACCCACCTCCTGCTGCTGCTCTTGTATTTATATAAATCTGGAGATAGAGAAACCTTACTACAACATAGTGATCGATTTAAACAAGATACATCCCAGCCTTCAGTTTTCTGCTTGCTCACTCTGTTTGCGAAACATACACAACTCTCATTAAAAACCACCTGGGTGCTAAACAGCATGGCATGAGAAACACCACAGGAAGATACAGTACAGTGACACTCGTAAGCTTCTTATTTGCCTTCTCTTTTTGGTGTATCAGCTGTCAAATCAAAGCGGCAGAATGACAATAAATGCATGTAAATCCCAGTGAAAATAAATGGTTTCACAGTGTAGTACACCACAGTCTCAAATGCAATTAGCCGAAATGTAACTCTAGATGCTTTGGAGTCTTAAGAGACCGAAGAGCAAGATGAAAACAATAAACTGACTTTACAGTAGCGATGGATTACAGTATTTCAACAGTATTATAAAGTATTTTCTGGAGACACATTTTAGACTCCTACTTAATGAATCTTCTTCAGCTTTTTAACCACGCATTGGACATTGTTGCTAATTAAAACTGATGATAGCAGGAGTTCTAACTCCTAAATCTTTCCCGCGTCTACTACTGCAGTTGAATTTGTGTCTCATCAACCAAGTTAAAGGCATAGTGGAGAGAATATTCAGTCTACACAAACGTTCCTTCATAATACCACCATATATCTTGTGACAAACTATAATTATCTACCGAGATCATCTAATCAACCAGTGTGTGCCAATTCAAGATCGAGTTAAAAGCCTAAAGTTGACACACTTGTGACACACAGTGACGAAGTTGAAATGAGTCTTCTTGAGCGCTGCACCGAGGACATGTTCTGCCATCCAGCCCCGACTTTAACATACCAGCACCATCATATTCAGATGTACTGAATCTTGTTCATGTCCTTCAGTCCGTTATCAAACCTCTGGGATCAGAGGAGTTTCACAGAGCCTCACACAGTCACACCAACAAAAAAAAAAAAAAAAAAAAACCTTTAGAGGAGCTGCGGCAGTCTGCATGAGGCTTCTTCATCTCTGATCTCTGGTCCTAACTGAGGAGGAGGCCGGCCTGCTTTGTGACCTGCAGCAGAAAAAAAAAAATATATATATTTGTCTTTCACTCGAATTTGTTGATTATTATTTTCCGGCAGGATTTGACATCGTAATTATTTATTACCTGAGGTGGTGGACAATGTCTCATGACAAAATGTGCACGAAGAGAATGGCCAGGCCAATGTTGAGCAGGATGACCATGCAGATCATGATGGTGTTTGGGCTCTTTAAAAGAAAGGAGCATATGAGAAACGAGGTCAGGGAAACGTGTAGAGAGAGAGAGATAGGCTTATTATGCTGAGAATTAGATGAAGGGTGTGTGTGTGTGTGTGTGGGGGGGGGAGGGTTAGCCTGCTTCTGTCAATCTCACTAATTCACACATTATATCTTGTCTGTGAGCTTTAAAGAAGCTGTGAGAAGGATTCTACCTTTGGACAGAGCCCGACTAGCTGCTTTCCCCATTCAGTCTTTATGCTAAGCTAAGACAAGCTAAGCTAACCATCTGCTGTCTTCATATCTAACAGGCAAACACGAGAGTGGTATTGACATCTGTGGTAGAAGGCAAATAAGCAAAAGGTTAATGGAAAAGTCTAAGGAATTTGTGGTGGTACAGTAGTTTTAAGTGATTTACTTAAATTAAATGTATCCCTCAAACACATATGGAGACCATAATTGACAACACTGTAAAAAATGAAAGTCCTGTAAGACTAAAGCTGGGATTTAAAGACAACAAGAAGTTGCATGTTGTCCATCACCATCTGGTATGCTGCAGCCACCGCCACAGATAAGAGCAGACGGCAGCGTATCGTTCACTCTTCTGAGAGGGCGATTGGCTGCAATCTGCCGTCCCTCCGCGACCTGTTCTCCTCCAGGACCCCGAGGCGGGCAAAAAAGATCGTAGCCGACACCTCTCACCCTGGACCCAAACTCTTCGAGTCCCTTCCGTCTGGCAGGAGGCTGCGGTCCATCAGGATCAAGACCTCATGCCACAAAAAATAGTTTCTTCCCATCTGCTCATCAATAAAGCCCTGAACCCTCACTGACTCAGACACTTACATCCGCAGGACAATTTCTTACTGTTACACACCCGTGCAAAACTTTTCTCTATTAATATACACCTGACACTTTGATAACATACTTGTATACTTATTTATTCACCATATGTTATTGTACATTTTAACATTTGTCTGCACTGTTTACTGTTACGCATCATTCACCTAGTCAAATTCCTTGTATGTGTAACGATTCTGATTCTGATGTCATGTAAGGAGAGATAAATCTGTAGAAACCTTGATTAGTTGTTGACATATTTCAGTCTGGACAGATATTACTTGCCATATAGTCGTGCTGTTAACATGCCTTGAAGTAATCAAATATGAGTCAATGTGTTTACTCTCTTACCTCGAACTCCAAAGACTCCTCGTGACTCGGGTTCGACACCATGGCCTTCAGTCTGGCTTCTGCTTTGGGCTCTACCTTCGGGGTTGGTTTGGCAACAGTGGCTTTGGCTTCTTCTTGCTTTGGTACTGGTTTAGGTTCAAGACTCGGTGCAGGTTTTGGGGACGGAGCTGGGCTGGGTTGCCGTTTTGGTAACGGCTTTGTCTCTGCTTTGCTGGACGGCCTGCTCACCTCCCTGGACTCCACTTGGTTCTCAGTGACGGACGGTGTTCGTTCGTGGACTGATGGAGCTCTTTCAGTTTTGCCCTCGCTGGTTTCAGGTTCGGGGGTGACAGCTTTGGAGGACACTTTGGAGGTGGGGCGTGGTGCTTCTTCTTCATCTGACGAGATGAGGCTATTCCTTACAGGGGCAACGGGGGCTGGAGTGAAATCTGGACCTTTCACCTCTGAGTCAAACTTCTGCAGCGGCTTTATCTCCAGGTCAGAGCCCTGCTCGTTCTTGCTGCTCTGGCGGCTGGGGGTCCGAGAGGAGCCAGCTGCCACCTCAGGTGCAGCCGAGGCGGGAGCAGAAACGGAGGTTGACGGGGTAGTGGGGCGACTATTGGGCCTGCTGTTGGATTTGCTGCTACCCTTACTGCCACCACCTTTAATGGTTTTCTCTTCGATCCAGCTTCCTGGACTGAGGAGTTTGGGGTCTTCCTTGTTGATGATGCCTGGGCTGGGGGAGGGGGTGCGGCCTGGGGATGAGCCAGGCATGAGGCTGTCCAGTTCATTCATGAGTGGGCTTTCGGGTGGCGTGGGCAGGGGCTCCTCTTCGGCTAACAGGGGCTCGTGCATGACGGTCTCTGTGTTCTCACTTCCCTCCCGGACCTCCAGTAACACTCTCTTCTTCAGATACTCAGGACCTGTGTGAGATCAGTTCAAAGGACATCAGTGTCTTTCTCATCATAGAGTCCCAATATGTTAAGAACAATGATAAGCACTGTTTTCTGGAGAATATGTGATATAAACATGAATAAAGTTCAGAATTATTAATTGCATTACGGTATAAAAATACATTTCTGTTGTTTCCAAGTCAACAGTTATGAAGTTCTCCTTTCTCTCTCCACCTGCAAAACAAATTAAGTTGACTATAGTGAGAACTAGCTATATAAACTACAGTCATTTCCTGTGACCACAGATGCTGTTTGAGTTACAGGAAGCTATTCTTATTAATAACTCTCAACTTTAACGCAGATTTTTCACAAGATTATTGTTTTTTGCTACAACTACAAAAGAAAAACACTTCATCATAAGATGAATAGAAAAAAATAAATAAAAGTGAACTTCCTAATAAGAAAGATTAAGGCTGGCGGTATTCAAAATTCTTGTTATTCAACAAATCAAGCACAAAACGAACAATGCATTATAGTCTATCTCTCCATATTTTGTGGTTCACTTTCTCGGCTCGTCTTCGGTAGTCAGCCTCAGAGACTTAAATCTTTGAAAAAAGGTCACAAACATATTCTTTAATTAAAAAAAAACGCTAAATTGTTCCCAAAGAGTGCTGGGAACTGTAGTTTTTAGCAAACACTCCTCAAATAGGAGGAAATAATGTATTTTCTGGGAACTATTTCCAGGGGCGGATTAATCCACATTTGGTGCTCTAGCAAGTATTTTTGGGATTGAGTCAAAATGAACTACAGTGTGTGTGTGTTCATGGTAATGAAGGAACAGTGTTTTTAATAGTTTTTCTGGACAACATTAGAGCTCTAGGGCACAGAAGAATAAGTAATAAATAATATTTGTTGAAAATAGGAAACTAATGTCCCCAGATTCATCCTTAATGCGAGGCTAACTGGTTGCTTTCCCCGGTAATAAACCAGATGGCGCCCACGCTGACAATGTACGTCTGTGTTGTTGTCTCCTTGGTGATCTTTCATGAGAGACTGCTTTACAGCAGGACTCAGCCAGGCTTCGTCCATTTTTTAGTATTAGTCGGAGACAATTTGTGCTTTCTGAGTGGCTCTCAGAAAGCTGGATGACTTTCTGTCTGATTCCTTAAAGCTCTCTGCTGAGGGAGAAAGCAAGAGAAAAATAGCAAGAGGCTCCTAAATGGCTGGTGTGCTTTTGTTTGAACGTGTGAGTGGGAGTGTCGCCAGACTCTCAATGAAACTGATATGATCCCTTCGACCCAATAAGATGTGCTTTTTTTAGACATTCAAATGCGACTACCCTTGTGATGAGCCGCAGCCAAAGACCTGCTGCTCTCCAGCTGGAGGTATGCGCAGGGACACGCTATAAACGTCATGTAGTAGTACTAAGATCTTCTTCTTATAAGTAAAAGTAGCAATACCACCCTGTAGAAATACTCCAATACAAAAGTAAAAGTCCAGAATTATCAACTAGCAACAACATATACTTTAGTTACAGCAAATAAAAGTACTAATCATGCAGAATGGCTAGTTTCAGAATAATGTATATTACTGTATTATAAGTATTGATGATTTTTGCCACTTTAATGTTGCAACTGGTATTTCTTACTACATATACTTCACTAGTAAAAGTAGTTAAAATAAATGTTGGTGGAGTTAAAGTCAAAATTGCCCTCTGAGATGTAGTAGGATTATAAAGTAGAAGAAAACAGAAATACTCAAGTAAATTCAAAATAACATTGTACTTAAATACAGTACTTGACAGTATTTTGCTACATTGCACTACTTTGCATTATCAGTTATCAGTTCATATTTGCTGCTTTCTTCAGTGAGTTAAGTAACTTAATTGTAATGTTAATGTCATATTATCTCTGCTCCAGATTTATCAAAAATATTGATGCGTTAGATTTGTATTGATTCCAACAATATAAAGCTAGTAAGAGGGTTTCCTGTTTCCTCTGTGTTTGTGCCTTTTGTGGTGCATTCATGTCATTCAAGAAAAATAATTTATGGCATCCAATTTCAGGTGAAAATAACATCTATTTCTGTATTATCCTTTTTGCAAAGAGTCCTAATGTTGCGATGCTTTTCATGCTAATATCCATGTGACAGTATCCCTCACAGATGAGGAGTCCACTGACCTGGCTGGTAGAAGGAAGGGGAGAGCTCTTTGGCCACCAGCCTGGCGATGCTGGACTCACCGTTGGCAGCGTGGGCGGCCTGGTCAGCTGCATCTGACTTGGCCTTTGAATGGGTCGTCCTGCAGAGGGAACAGATGCAACACAATTCATAAATCCCTGGAACCACAACAACCAAGGAGATGTTTAACTGTTCGTGTTTTAATACAAATAACTTTCGATGAAGCAAAAATTCACTTTCAGCTTCTCAGATGTGAGGATTTGCTACTTTTCTTTATATATTTGCTATTATGAATATATTTGGGTTTCGGACTTTTGGTTGGAAAAAAAGCAATTAGCAGACAGTTCCTTGGGATCTGCAATCTACAGACATTTTTATTACTATTTCCTGACATTTCATATAGACCAATCTATTGATTGAATAACCGGGAAAATAATCTACGGATTAATCGATGATGAAAATAATAAGTTATTTATTACAACTCATGTTCTCTCAGCCATCAGCTTGCTTAAAGAGCCACTGTTCAATGGAGACTAATTGATACTGCAGTAATAAATTTGGCAAAATCCAATACTATGAATATTGTGAATTACTAAACTTGTGTTTTTACTTTTGTATTACGTGTTCTACATTACGTTACATGTCATTTTGTCCTATCTTTAGGTGTGTTTTAATGCATGCTGACCATGATCTTGACCTTTCAAAGTATGGACTTTGAATGTGAAACCGTAAGAGATGGTGGCTTAAAACAGTTTAACCAAAAATACCACAGTGTGGTGGATTGTTTATAGTATTCAATCAGGGTCAGATGGCTCATTAGTATTATTAGCTATCGAGAGAGGAGGTGTCCTTTTCTGCTGTTGCGCTGGGACGGAAATAAATGACGCTTTTATCGCCAGACAATGAGTTACAGCTGGAAGACGACTGAAGACTCCATCATCACACATATTTCTATGAGAAATAGAGAAAAAAAAAAATCACTGGAGTGATGCAATCAGCTTCAGAAGAGTTTGGAACATCTGGAGGATTTGATGCAACACTAATGTAATTCTGAACTGGGAACAGAACTGACAGGACAAATCTGACTACATAAGTATAACTGATATGAATATTGTACTTTTTTATTCTACTCCATGTATTTGACAGTTACTGGTTACATACGATGCATTTTTGTAGATTAAACTGACCTCCACAAAGTCAAAGTTAAAGTACTTAAAACAAGCTCCACCTCAATCTGCTGTTCTACAGCTTACACAATACAGCATCAACAATAATAATAATAATAATGATACAATATTACAATGCACTGCCACTCTGCATAGTGAGTACTTTAACTTGTGATACCTACAATTATGTTTTGAAGATATGTCTGTACTTTTACATAAGTGACATTTTATCAGGAGTATTTTTCTAATTTTAAGTAAAACATCTGGGTACTTCTTCCGCCACAGGTATTTATAGGCTACAATACACAAACTTAAAAAAAAGTACAAATAAAATACACCATAAATACACCAAAAATGGGCAAGCACACTTTCACAATAAAAAGATAGGAGCACTATTCCCTTCCTAGATTAAGATTATAATAATGATTATGATTATTATTATTGTTGTTATCATGATTATGTTTATGTCTTCTAATAAATTAAGGAGTCTCTTGCTGTGCTGTGATGCTCTTCAGCACAGAGGCGCTAAATGCTAACATTCTCACTGGCAATGCTAACAAGCTCGTGTTTGGCAGATATAATGTTGACCATGTTCACCACAGTAGTTCAGTGTGTCAAAACTAATGCTGGCACACGCTAACTAGCACAACACACAACATATAGCTTTGTGTGTGATGGAATGTCACATTTATGTATTTAGTCGTGAACAAATTACAATCTGACCAGATGGTGGTGCTAGATGAAAAGTTAAGAGATCATAAAAGTTACCACATTTCATCCTGACGGGGACATAAATCTGTGTGCCAATTATATGCCAACCCATCCACAGACTTTGTGGAACTGGATAACTGAAAATGTTTGACCTGCAGGTGGTGCTGGATGAAAAGTCAGGGGATCACCAAAGTCACTCAACTTAATCTACCGGGAAACATGAAGGTCTGTACCAGATTTCATGGCCACCCATCGGGTAGTTGTTGGGATATTTCAGTCTGGAACAAAATGAACGACCAAAAGGCCCCTATGGTGCAGCTAAAAGCCTGACCTAAAGGCCGCTGCTGCACTTCAGGGATAATTACTGATTGTGATTACTCTGTGGATACTTGACATACTGTAACTTTACACTGTGCTGAAAATAGATCCCTGGTCCACTTGAAGACTCAGTGGGGAAGGTGCTTCCCACTGGAACAATTAGAGACTCCTGAGGCTCCCTGTTTGAGATAGATGAGCTCCACCTGTCCACACACAGTCAGCACCTCCGTCCTCTTCCGGGAACAAATACACCCTCAAATCTCATGTGTTTAATCTTTCAATAACGTCGATTTTAAAGGCTCAGTAATTTACTAAACAGCTGGTCACTGTTTATTCTTCCTCAAAAAAAATGTGAATCAAACAGGAGCAAATACAACTTTGTTGGGGACTATTTTCAGCGGAGGATTAATACACATGTGGTGCTCTATTGAGTGTTTGGGGCAGCAGGACGCTGTATGATTCAATCAAAATAAACTACAGTGTGTGTGTTCATGGTAATGGAGACACATGTCACCCAGTGCAATAGTGTGTCTCATTCATGGGTTTTTAAAAGTTTTTGGACAACAGTTGTGCTCGAAGTATTTACATTTTACAATATTATACATCTGCTCTAATACATTTCACAGGATAATATTGTAATTTTTACTCCACTGCATTTATCTGACAGCTACAGTTACTTTCAAAACATATGCATGAATTGTTGTAGGTTATTAAACTACCAAATAGTATACAAAGTACTTAAAATGTACATTTACGAACTTCAAGAATATATAAAAAATATTACCTCTGTACTTTGTAACATTTTTAAACTAGAAGAGTATTTCTTCTGTTACCTCTGGTATTCAGTCCAGTGGTGACAGAAGAATATAAATAATTGACTTGGGTAGGAATTGCAATACCAGGTTATAAAAGTACTCCATTATACAGTGCTTTGAAAAAGTATTTTTACAACACGTTTTTCTTCACATTTTGTTATGTTGCAGCCTTTTACTAAAATCAATATCATAATGCCACAACATTTTATAAATAATTGCAGATTTAAAAGACACACTTCTGTCTATTTAAGGTCTCACAGCTGACAAAACCTATTCGTGAGGTAGAAGGATTAGTCTGCAGAGTTCAAGAGACAAGATCTGCTGCATTGAAAGTTCCCAAGAGCACAGTGGCCTCCATAATGGTTAACTGGAAGCTACTCCACCACCTCTCACAACCCTCGCAGAGTGTGTTGGCATCAATGCACTGGTGTGTGTGTGTGTGTGTGTGTGTGTGTGTGTGTGTGTGTGTGTGTGTGTGTGTGTGTGTGTGTGTCTGACCAGCACAACGCTCAGCACCATAAATGTGCAGGAGAAACCTCAGTCTTGAGTAGTGCTAACCATCACACGTCCTTGAGAGTGAAGCAAGAGCTCACCCCTGCATTGCAAAGTAAAACAGATTTAACCCTAAAATAACCACTCAAGTTATGTAGTAAATGCTGCATCATCTGAAAACAACCAGCTGGAATTAAGCTGAAGACTGTGTTTCCTTATATTCGTAGAGGGTCAGCAGTATAGTAATATATCTCCACTGTGGTAGTAGTTGCTAAAATTGGTTAGCATCGTTGCTGCTGCTAGCATGGTAGGTGGCAGAGCTAATATGGGGATTGTTTTGACAGATGATTCCCTACTGAACACAAATGCTGTTCAGCTGTTGAATCCAGTTGTAATTTCATTTTTGTCCACATGCTCTGGCATATCACTCAGTCACTGAATTAACTGCCATGCCAGCTTTAAAAAAACAACAAAAAAAACAAAAGTTCAAAAGAGACATCTTAGAGCATGACATCTGCAGAAAACTGCCAGAAATACAGATAAAATCAAATGAATGACAAACATTTCCTCGGAGTCATGTAGTTTTCATGAATTTTCTATTCATATTTCACAAGGTTTCAAGAACTTTGGAGGATTTTAGTTTGTGAGATGCTGGAGATTAATTTGTGGTTGAGTGATTAAAATATCAAACAAGATCCAGGTGAAAATGGGGAAACAGAGGCTGTAGATTTAACTTGCGTTACTTTTTTTAGTTTAGTTTAGTCATACTGTATGTAATCTTTTATTAGGGAGCAGGAAGAGGAAGTAGGGGTGCTCTGGAAATATCTGTCAAAACTCCTACAATAGAACAAAGGGATTCAGGTCAGAAATCAGACAGCCCTTTAAGTTGTTCAACTCCTGCAGTGTGTGATAGTCCTCCAGTGCGTCTCTGCAACCAAACATGACATTTGACACTGTGACCTAAATACCCCTTATGCTTTCAGGGCCTTAAGAAGACGCTTGTTGTACTCTGAGGATTGATGAGACGTCAGCTGTAGGAAGAAACACCCAAAGCTATATACTGTACACCTTAAAGAAATCTTCCATTGGAACCGATGGTGTTACTGCAAATAGGTCATTCTGTTCTGCTATTTTGTTATCATTTTCTTTTTTGTCATGCTTCAGTTGCACTGCAGGGTGCTGATGGCAAAGATATTCTGGCATGTGTCACTTTGTCTTTGTGGAGGGCCCCTTTCATCCGTGTGAGTGTTGCGTGTGTGAAAGAGTGATTTAATGTCTATATAAAGACGACTTAATGCTTCTGACTATAATCAAATCACTTTGTCAAAATACACATGGGCTACATTAGGAGCTAATTGCAAACTCATTATTGCCACATTGCTGAGAGGTCACATACGGAATACCTTATGTGGAAGAAGTCATTTACTTCAGTAAAAGCAGTGTAGAAATACTCAAGTAAAGGTAACACACTCAAAAAGTACAAAAGTATCAGCATGAAGATATAATTCATTCATTAAAAAAAGTAAAGAAAGGCCCATTTATGAATAATATATATTGTAGTATTGGATTACTATTAGTGATGCTTTCATGTGTTCATCACCTTAATGTTGCAGCTGGTAAAAGTGAGGATAACTTTGCACAGCTTTTTGAATTCCACCAATGGATCAATCATAATCTATTTGTTGTTATTAATCTGGATCTTTAACTCGTAACTAACATTATTAAATGAATGCCTCTGAATTGTGAGTAGAAGTATTGCCATAAAATAGAAATACTCAAGACAAAAGTAAATGTACTTGATTACTTCCCATCACGGAATAGCCACAAAGTCCTCCTCAATAGTCCTGAGCTGAGGTTAGAACTTTATTTACAAGTGTTGCACACAAAATGCTCGTATCAGCAGTACAGTATGAAATCCAAGCTGCACAACTAAAGCTAGGTGTGGTACATATATAACCCTTTATGCCCAAGCACTTGCCTATGAGCTGTGTCATATTTATATCCGTGGAACCATTTGACACCGCTGCTGACGCAAGATGGACCGAGATCTGTGATCTCAAACTGTTAACGGCGAGCAGTGGCGCTAAAGCGTGCAGCGGGTGATGGAAACTAAACCAGCGAGCAGACGGGTCGTTTCAGGAAGAGTCGTGCACCATTTAAACGAATATCTGATTTGCTTTATCGTGACGAGAGTGGGTAAAGTAACAGGTAATGGGTATGCAGACAAACATAAAGAGTCCTCTGTGATTCAGCTTATGAAAACAGTCTGGGTGTGTGTCTCTGACTAGGCAGGAAAGATGGGGTTTGGAGGGGGGGGGGATAATCAGCTGTTGCATTCCCCTGTGATTGTGATACAGCAAGAGTGCGCCTGCCCATATTTAGTCAGGGCTCCTCCGTGACTACAGGGCCACTGTGTGTGTGTGTGTGTGTGTGTGTGTGTGTGTGTGTGTGTGTGTGTGTGTGTGTGCGTCATTTATACCCTGTCCTACCACACAGGTCCTCCTTCAGCCAGCCCACGCTACAGAACAATGACCACAGAGTGACTGGATGCCAGTGAACGCTCAGCTAACTAGACTTGAAGAGGCCAGGTCTGGCATCCCATGCGGTGCACAGGTCGTACGTGTATTTTTACATTTCGACTTCATTGCCAAAGGATCACGGAGTGAGGAAGCCACTGCCAGGAACAGATGTGTCATGTCTCCACTGCTTGTATAATAAACAGATTCCGATTCAACGTGCAGGAACACTCTGTTATTTAGTTTGTATGGTGTCAAAAGTATTTAGATTACTTAAACAGAAAATACCACGGTGTGAAAATACTCCATTGCAAGTAAAAGTCCTGCATTCAAAGTGCTAGTTATAAGTACTAAAGTATCGGTAAAATGCACTTAGAGTATTACAAATAAAAGTACTCTTTCTGCAGAAAACGACCCCTGTGACTGATTCATATGCATAATTTAAGTCGATGATATAAGAAAAAAGTAAGATGATGCACAAATTAGATACATTTTTTGGACTTAAATCTCTCAGCTTGTTTGTGAAATATTGGAGAAAATAACAATTATTCAAATAATACCATGTATAGTTTAGAGAGAAAATGTCTCTTTGACTTGTGAAACATGACATGAGGCACTAAGCCTAACAGATTGGGAACCACTGGTTTAATATATAAAAATGCATTGTAATTTAGAAACTTTGCTAAACGTTTTTATCTAAAAGAGTAATCTAAAAAGTAGAAACTCCAGCTGTCAGAAAAATGTAGTGAACTTAAAAATACAATATGTCCTTCTGACATGTAATGGAAAAGCATAAAGATGTAAAAGTACCTCAAAATTGTACTTAAGTAAATGTACATTCCATTTGTGGTCTTCTAGTAGTCTGGAGTTTCACACATTCTAGATACAGACTGGTATTTCCTCCCAGGTCGTGTTTGGTTTGTAAAGGCCACCGCGGTGTTTCTGAATGCAGTCCTACATAAATACTGAGCTTCCAGTCTCAGCTCTGTCCAGGCGCCTGTTCATGTGCTGTAGGTGAGCTTAAAGCCCTGATGCAATGAACACCGGCCCATAACTCTTATATACTGCTTACCCTAGCGAGTACAATATTTAGATTTCAATCAGGTCTGCAGTCCATCAGTGCGAGTCTCGCTGCTGTAAACACTGAGCTTACATCAGGTGCTGAAGACGACTGCGGAGGAAAATATCACCGCCTTGTACGGTCACAGGCGAACGGTAAAAGGTAGTCATATGAACAATGACATCTACCAGCTCACAAGACAGAAATTGTTAGCTTTGGACGGTCTATCTGTTTCTGTCTCACTTAGCTTGTTATGCTAAGCTAAGCTAACTGCTAACTCCTTTAATCTTGCACTAAGCAATATTTTTTTTTGTCATATTCTGTCTCTCTGTCTGGTTTCCACTTTCATTCATCTGCCCTGCAGGAACCCCCCCCCCCCCCCCCCCCCCGCTCACCTGTTCCCCATTTCTCTCTTTAGTCTGCAGTCTGCAGTATATAACTGGCCTATTTCCATTCCTACCCCGCCACATCGTCACAGTTGCCATGCTGCTTTGGGCCTTTGCTTTCCAGTCATCAGAACCTAACTGACTCTGGATCTGAGCCTGTACCTGTAACTGTACCTGTAACTGTAACTGTACCTGTACCTGTAACTGTAACTGTAACTGTACCTGTAACTGTACCTGTACCTGTACCTGTAACTGTACCTGCCTGCCCGCCTCCCTACTTGTAAGCATATATATATATATATATATATATCTTTACTTAAGAAATAAATCCCCAAACTGTTCCTGTCTGCAATGTTATCCGATAAATACTGTATTGCTCGAATTAATTTCTGGGGTCAATATTTTTACTGGTGGCAAAATCCTTGGGCCACTCAGAAAGTGATCAGCTAAACCCTGAAAGTGAAATCTAAAGGTTGGATTTATTTAAATTAAGTACTTTAGTAAATCAATAACTTTCTTTTCCACCACTCATCAATAATTTGTTGTTAACAAAACATATTAGGTTAGATAAAATGTAATTCTTCCACACCAAGAGGTAACGAACAATCCTGAACATTTTAAAGTTAAGTTTTTAATCTTCTAGAAGAGTCAGATGAAGCCAAAAGGATTTTACTGAATGGTGAAATTAATATACATTGGTCATTTTGAATCTGATCACTTTTTTTTTTATTTAAACAAAGAAAGAAACATCTATTTATGTTGTACTTTTCTGTTTTTGTCTTATTTTATTAGTATCATCTGCTCGTTTGAGCCCAGAGTCGATCTGTTCTTCTATGATTTACTGTAAGATGTTGTACACTGTAGTATGTAATCCAAGCCTGAAAACTAAAGCTAGGTGTGGTACATATTTATGCCGACCCTTCATACCCAGGCACTTGCTTATGAGCTGTGTTGTATTTATATCCGTGGAACCATCTTGTGTTGCATTATGGTCTTAATGTGTTAGAAAAGTGAATGAAAACGTATCTTTGGGCTCACCAAATATTACTATTGCTAATATTACCACCATCTCTGCATGCACAAAGAACACTGGTGAAGATGGAATTAGCAATTTTAACATTTACGGCTATAACCTGGGACAGGTTGTTGAAGTGTCATGCAGTAGTTCTGACAGATTAGGCTACAGAAACGGAGAAACAGAGGGTGAAAACCTCTTCAACCACTGCGCTCATTACTTCTTGTCTGTAATACAGTAATAAAAAATATATAACAATTCTTTGGTTTCTATTATGGGAATTATTGTGGCCAGCAGCCAGAGTCAGTGAAGGGAGTTAGTGATTCTGAATGAATGAAGTGTCTCTTTTTATTGCTATTGTGTCTACATGCACTGTTACCCTCATTTACCTTCATACACTGCCCTCTGAGTAAACCAAGAACCAGTTTGTGCCTCTCAGTAATAAAGCGTTAGTTTCTCTGAAGAATAAATACTCTAATAATAATAACCTGGAAGGTTTTCTAACATTACCTACCAATGTTCTGAAGGTATTTCCAGAGCCTTCGAACCATTTAGATTTCAAAAAAAATCCATCTGTTCTACATTTTGTTAGGCAGAAAAACCTTATTTTGCACAAAATAGAATATAACATCAATGTAGTATATAACTGAAAATGGATAATAAAACAAAAAAAATGTAATGTTGACAAATTGTGCATGGACAAACTTCATGTAATTCCTGTCTACCATCTTAGTTTGGATTTTGGCGAAAAGAGGCACAACTCAAGAAAAAGGTTACAAATGGTTTGCAGCTTGCAGTGGATAGAATATTTTTTCATCCAGATGGTTAGATGAGTCTTTGAGTGTTGTGGAAATACCTTCACAACAGCTTTACGTTTTGTTAAATCACATTTTGTGGTTTTCATCACCAGGTAAAATATATGATTTTTTTTAGAAATAAACCAAAGCTGAACGCTGTACAGAGCCTCCTAAAGGTCAGAAAAGTTTGCATTTGAGTTTTGCGGCTGAGCTATATTATGATATATTATACATATACGAGGCTGACTGAGACTGACTGTAGCTGGGATGATGACTATGGTAATCGGATGATGTTGCAGCCGTGTTTCGACCAGCAGTGCAGCCGTAGTCTGAGCAATAACCACATCCACAACTTCAACCACCACAGCCAGACAGAGCAGCTGTGCTCACAGCCGGTGGCAGTACACTGTCGGCTTTTAGAAAGCGCTAATTGGCAATAAATGCCTCATGTAAAGTGTCACATCATCTCTCATTTCAGTAGTATCTGCAGACCATTTCCCTAAATTGGTGGTGTATTATAACTGGACTGGACCAACACACTAATCGTTCCTATGAATCAGGGGGAATGCAAAAATGATTGCGAGGAAACACAAAAGAAGTTGAGAAAAGAATTTGCACCAGGACCTATCAGGGGCCAACTCCGTCTCCCTCCCAACCTGTCAAATACAAGCGCTTAGTCAGTGCCCCTCGGCGTCTGATACTGTTGAATGGAGGCACCCTTTAGCTTTGATATGAAACGCATCGGGCTTTCAACTAAAGCGTTATTGATATTTACCTGATTCGCGAGGGTCGCAAGTCCAAAATGACGTCAAACCATCAGACCCGGCCTCAGGTTTTTGCCTGTGCGTGTAAAACCATAATTTTCTAAAAATTTAGAAAATTGAGGAGTATAAAAGTTTCCCCGTCACGATTCCACCTCAGCTCATGTGCGTCTGACCATCCTTGCAGAAAGTATAACCAAGGCATGTAGTATAACATGTACAATAGTTCGCTTGGGGTGGGCTACTGGGAGGTGTAGTGGATCGGTCAAACAAACACAGGACTTTCACCCAGGAGACTGCTGTTTGTGCCTCGTGTGAAACAAAAGGTCATTCACTTGTTTTGTCACGTTGTTCATGTTTTTGTCAACCGCACTCTTTTCTTAAACCTAACTAATTGGTTTTGTTGCCTAAACCTAAGTTCCTGTGAAGACAGACGCTTATTTAAAAATAACACTTTCTATCTAACAAGTGGAAACTGAAACTCTGTCCCTGACACGTCCAAAACTAAGCATCAATAGTTGATGAGTTAGGAGTGAGAAAGTGTTGTTGTAGCAATGTGACTACATGAGATATACAAACTAGGACAAGAGAAAACTCAAGTGTCCGTTTCTCTTCATAAACATTTCCTCTATAACAAGCTGAATAAGGAGAATCATGTCTCCACCCATCTGCTCTTACCTGGAAGCAGCGATCTCTGCCTTCTGCTTGCCGATGGCTGCAGCCCTCTGAGCGCCCTCCACCGCCCGCTCCACCTTCTGTTTGATCTTGGTTCCCTTCAGCTGGATCACTCTCTTCTTCATGGCCTTCACCAGCAAGTTGTTCATGTACTTGCCCTCCTCCTTCCCTCCCTCGGCGAAGGTGGTGCACCCGTAGCCGTGTCTCTGGTTGTTCATCCACTCGCCCTCGTACTTCAGCCCGCTGGACCGTTCGCTTATTCCATATCCTGAGCGTTTATCGTTCTTCCACTCTCCCATGTAGACCTCTGTGGTGGTGGCGTCGATGTCGGCCTCCACTGGGGGGAAATCCTCGGCTCCGGCTAGGCTTTCGTCCCCAATGCTGATGGTGGAGTTGGTGTCGCTGGCGTTGGAGCTGAGAGCCGATTCCGTCCTCAGAAAGCTGATCTTGCTCTTCTGGCTGGACAACGAGGTACTTGAGTCGGACTTCTTCAGCTTACCCAAAAGGGAGCCCCTGCGAAACAGGCCCTTCTTCTTGGGTTTCACCGCCTCTGGGTCCACCTGGAGAGTGAGGGCAAAGCCTCCGCGGGACGGTCCCAGATGGGTAGGGGTGGCGACGGGTGTCTCCTCACCTGAGGCATTGGTGGTGGTGATGATGGGGATGTCTTGCTGCAAGACAGTGCCGTTGCTGTGCTCGCTGCGAAGTGAGGTCAGGGAGGTACGAAGAGGGGAGCGGACAACTGCTGCCATGCCATAAGGGACGCTCTGCCGGACCCCATAGCCGTGTCGCATCCCGCCTGTGAACTGACCCTGAAAAGTACCTGGACACAGAAAAAACAGGGAATGATTCATTTCCAACTGCACCAATCAGAAGCTACTTTATAGCCATGCTAGTAGCGTAGCTCTAGATGGCTATGTCATGGTTGGTTTGTCTACTTCTTTGGTCCAGACTGAAATATCTCAACTGTCAGATGGATTGCAATGAACTTTGGTACAAACATTCAGTCAACCCAGAGGTCTTATCAATTTTGGCGATCGCCTGACTTCTATGCCAGCAGCAGGTCAAAGTTATCACTTATCTTGTGAAATATCTCAACATCTGGATGAATTGGCAACATTTTGAATGGACATTCGTGGATTCTAGACAGCAAACCCTTTTGTATTTGGTGACTAACTAACTAACTAACCCTGACTTATTCTATAGCACCATCATCAAGTGAACATTTTAATGTCCAACACTGTTTTAATACCAAATGCCAGCAGAAACGAATGACATTCCCATCAGCCTCAGCTATACTTTGTGTTGAGTGCGTATTAGCTAATGTTAGCATGCTAAGATGGCTAACCTGGTGAGCATTAGCCTCTACCTGCTTAATATTAGCATGTTAGCATTGTCATTGTGAGTATGTTAGCATTTAGTCTACAGCCTCAGAGCAGCTAGCATGGCTGTAGACTTTAAAACATTGCTTGGAGCGAAAATAGTTCACTTTTTTCTGCCTGAATGTCATGGATATCTTTAGTGTGAAATGTTCATTAATGCCCTCACTGACATCTAGTCATCTAGAGGTCTGGTCTCATGCTAAAATTGACATGAGTGTGGATCATAGTGACAGCTAGGCCTCAGCCCGTGAGGCCAGGAGTGCATGGGGCTTGTGGGCTATTATTACATCCTGACATCTGATGCTATCACATCCCCCACTGCAACTTCCACCAGACTGGACTTTAAAGCTGATGAGTCAGCTGCTGAAGAAGGGAACCACCGCTATTGTACAAGCAGAGATCAACACAATCAATTGCATTTGTCTGAGCCGTTTGGTTTCCTCTACACATTCAAATGGATGAGCTGGGGGACATAAGTGCACCAGAAGCTTCCCGGAAGTAAAACTTCATCATAAATGTTCAGGATTTGTTGTGACCTTTAATTTGATCGAGCCCAATCTGACCTGTTAGCAAGAAAGTCTTGATGATCAGTGATGGAAAGTAAAGAAGTTAATTTACTCAAGAACTTTATCCAAAGGACAATTTAGTACTTGTTTTTACATTTGATGTCACTTTATTTTTTTTATTTCACTACATTTATACGATAGCTTTGGTTATTACTTTGCAGATAGGTTTTAGATACACAAATACAACTGATTAGTGCACGTAATATGATGCATTTTATAGATTGAACTACACAACAGTGTGTGTGTGTGTGTGTGAGTGAGTATGTAATGCTTATACAGCACTCCATATAATATATCATGAATACATCTTTCTGCATAAATGGAACAGAAGACATTTTTTCCCCTCTGTGACTAAGTGTTTTTTCACGTCAATATTCTTACTTTTACTTCAGTAAAACATCTGAAAACTTCTAATACTACTTCCACCACCACTGTTGATGGTGTAGTTTAACAAAATGGAAAGGTTCCTGTGGGGTTTTGATTTCCAACCAGCTTTGAACGCCTCTTGACTGACAGCAGCAGGGTGATATTTTCTTCTGCTTACACACAGACATCACAAACGACCATGAGGATCATTAGGCTGTTTGTGATTTGTCTCCATGTCGCCTGCAATGAACTTTGTACAATGGACCTTATGGCCTCACTTTGTTTGGGGGGGGGGGGGGGGGGGGCTGTTTGTATGAATTAGTCATTATCCTCTCCGTGGAGGGAAAGTAATCAAGTGCTGTACCTCAGTAATATTTTGAGGTCCATCTTTTACTTCTGTATTTCCATTTCATGCTACTTTATTGTTTTTACTCCTCTGCATTTATCTTTCTAGTTACTTTACAGGTTCACATTTTAACACACAACATATGTTCAACGAATAAAATACAATGCATTTCATTGATTAGGCTAGAGTAATTAGGAGTCACTTTTACTTAAGTAAAGGATCTAAATGTATCCTCTGCTGCAGTTGCAATTTGAATGCACATCCACATTGCAAGTACATTTACTCAAGTATTTTACCTTTTTTTTAATTTTACACTTTAAAGTACTTGAGTAATTCCATTTTCCCACTACTTTACTATATCATTCAAAGGCAAATATTGTACATTTTACTCCTACATTTATTTGATAACTTTAGTTACTTTTCAGATTGATAATATATGAAATAGGACTTTATTGACCCCTAGAGGGAAATTCACAACCTACCCAGAAATATATAAAGCAGTTTAAATTAAACAAATAATCATTAAATCATTAGATTAAACGTCCTGACAGGTAAAATGTGCTCTAATACTAGGACGTGAATACTTCTTCCACCACTGTGTAATCACAGAAACATAAAGCTGAGCTCCAGTAGCTACATTTACTCGAGCACTGCATTTAAAGAACAATATTATGTTACTGGAAGGATACTTCACTTTAGTGTTTCCATGTTATGCAAATATATACATCTCCACAACATTTCAGAGGGATATAACTCTGTTACAACTTTACCTTGTAACATATTTGTTACATTTTCAAATAAGAGGTTTTTTTTGCATTCTGAAAAAGTCAAAAAAAGTCTCAATTTGTAAATCTCACCTCCATCAGCATATGTTTCTGTTCCATATCCATCCTGAAGCCCATTATTCCATGTCCCTTCATACTTCGCTCCACTGCCAACACTGATCCGGATGCCATATCTCCCTTTGAAGCCATGAGTCCATTCCCCTTTGTAAATCCAGTGTCCTTTGGTTTCTGCTCCCAGGCCGTGACGCTTCCCCTGCGACCAGTACCCCTCATAAGTGTTCCCGCTGGGCCATGTGTAGACTCCCACCACCTCGAAGCCGTAGTTCCAGGAGCCGGAGAACTCGCCCTGGCCTTTGGGTCCGGTGCAGATGCCATGGCCGTGGGCTTTGCCTCCCTCCCAGCCTCCGCAATAAGCTCCGCCGTCGTCAAACTCAAAGCGACCTCCACTCATGCCTCCCCGCAGCCCTACAAGCCACCGATCGGAAAGTTACGTTTGAGTCTGTTACCTGGCTAAAGATAAAACCTCCGTCAGTCTGACTTCACCTTCACCTGACATCAAAACTGATTGGAGATATCCTTGGTGCTGAACTTGTGGGGGGTTCTTTTTTTGGAGTTGGTTTGAGGATTTCTGCGCGTGTCCATGAAGCTCCAGTGCGCACGTCTTCACTCTGAACAGACACGTTTATTTCGTCCTCTTGAACTCCAGTGTCTTCTTCTTGGATTCGTCGAATTCACTCATCAATCTCCTCTTTCTTCTTTGGATGGCATGGGTTAATAAATGGAATTATTTATGTCCTGACGAGCCACTGATCTTACATGGCTTTTTCCAGGTGGCCACAGAGAAAAGCCCCTTTCCCCCTGTCCCTGCCACCCAGCTATCTCTTGACAGTCGCTGCCGTTGGAAATATTTCAGCAGACCCAACAAGGCGACCAATCCACACACACACACCCTTCCAAAAATACAACCCAATCCTTATGCTGCTGCCTGCAAGGAGCCATGCCAGAGTCTTGCCACCTCGGGGCTGAAGTGCATGCCATTGAGGACTCTGCCCTCCATAAGTCTCCCCCTGCAGTTAATGCAGTAAATATGGCAATAAAGGCTAAGCTTGATCAAAGAGATATCTGATACAGACCTGCAATTCACCATTGATGTTTCTGTGGTCCTTTATTGCTGGGCCATAATTCAATAGGATTTATTTTCTTTCAATGGACTATCGTGATTCAATCACATAACGATACATTGTGACACCATTACTTTGTCTAAATTGATCACAAGCACCAAAAATGATCATTTGCTCTAAAGTTCTTAATTAAATGAGAAAATACTCAATGTTTTCAGCTGTCAAGTATATTTAATTGAAACAAGCAGGAATAACCTCATGGTTTTGTATATGCATATACAAAACCATGAGGTTATTCCGTCAACTATTTATTAAATAACACATGTATATCTTGATATGGTTTGTTTTTGAGATATAAAATAACGATTTTGGCCAATTTTGCTGAACCCATATGGTCTCATATCTTATATAATCTAATATTAATAATGACGTTCTTATTACAGTACATTTTATGATATACCTATTGTTTTAGTATAAACTCAATGTATAGATCAATGTTTCATAATTTTGGCAGTCAAAGTTATAGTTTGCCAGATAACTAGAGGAGTTTATTTAAGTCTACCCAATCAATCACTTTTTTATTATTATTGTAACCTAATTACATTTACAAACAGTGGGAATGAACGTTTCTCATTATGGGACAAGTTGCACAGTGCGCCTTCTTCACTCTCTTCACGCCTCCTGCTGGCAAATGTCGGTAACTGCATCATAGATATTTAAATTTCATCGGTGTTAAACCTTTTTCGAATACTAATTGAGCGGTGAAAGAAGACGTACTGAACTCTTTTACCTCAGTAAAAATACATTAATGCAAAAACAATTAATCCCATATAAAAGTACATATCGATATATTCAAAATCCTACAAAAGTACTATTAGCTAAATAGAAAGTATCCTACTGAAAAATGTCTGTAAACTGTGTTAAACTTTTCAAAATGAGCAGTGATAGAATAACTCAGATATTTTACTTAATTAAAAGCATAAGCTATATAACATTGTTATACAAGTTTAAGTCCAAAAACATACTATTTTCAGCCCAAATGCTTAATCTAATAAGTAAGAATGGCGCTGGTGACTAGTATATTTGAATGCAGTACACATCCCATGTGTACTGCACATGGGATGTGTACAGTACACAGCAGGCTAATAGTGTTTTTAAATAGTTTATTTATCTTAAGAAGTAGGAGGATTTTCTCAACTCATAAAGGAATACTTCAGAGATACATTTATTTTTCACTGAGAAGGAAGGGTGTGAAAAACTGTAATCGAGTAAGTAACTGAAGCTGCAGTCAAAGGAGTAAACAGTAAAGTACACTACATGCCTCTGAGATGTAATGGAGTAGAAGTATAAAATAGCCTACAAGTTACATTCCACCACAATTTGATTAGCATATGTATTTGATATAATATATGGCTTGTTGTTGCTTACTCGTGGCTCTAAATAGACCATTATGGACTTTGTTTTTGGAAGAAAAAAATGAAGGAAAAGAGTAGGGTATATACTATTTTTTTATTGTAAGGGATCACAAGACAAAACTGATTAGGAAACTATTGGTTCATTTAAAAAAAACAACAACATTGTATTTTATAAGGTTATCATGTTTTTTTCTCAAATTTTAAGTCTGAGTGGAGTAAAACGTGGGTTTCAACATTCCATTGGAAGTATAAAGCAGAACAACTGAAGAAAAGTAGGCTACTTAAGTAAAGTTTACTGTTTTACTAGAGAAATTAAAGGCACATGTTGCTAATAACTGCTGCCATGTCCTTATTTTTTTTGTCTAGTAGCACGTGCAGGCGTATACCATTTAAATAATGTAAGCCTGACTCCAGCCCTGTACAGTCTACAGCCTCCATGTCCTTACAGAGAGCCGCTTGACCTTCCTGTGAAAAAAACGCTTCCTCCGCGGGTTTCACCGCGCATGTTTGTGCGTGGCTCATCATGTGATGTAATAGCCAACGGTTACACATTGATCGACTCGAAAGTGCAGCACCATGCTCGAGTAAGTAACTATTTGCATATGGATTTTGTTTAATTTAGAAAAAATAAATAAAAAATAGTATTGGTTTTTATTTGTTGAAGCCGATTTCAGCACCGGAGCTGTCCGAAACTGACGGATGCTGCTGCCGCGTGAACTGATGATGCTGCTGAGCTCGAGCTGCTGAAATCTCTCTCTCTCTCTCTCTCTCTCTCTCTCTCTCTCTCTCTCTCTCTCTCTCTCTCTCTCTCTCTCTCTTGCGCGCGCGCTCTCTCTCTCTCTCTCGCTCCTCTCTCTCTCCTCTTCTCTCCCTCCTCGCTCCTCTCCTCCACACGCACAAAACGCTCTGTCATGGCGTCTTCCAACAATGTTACCCCCACCAACTGTAGCTGGTGGCCCATCTCAGCCATGGACGAAGACGGCAAAATCACAGACGGGGAGGAGTGCGAAGAACCGACGGCAGAGCCCAAACCCTTCAATAAAGACAGGCTCGTTTTGTACCACTGGACGCAGTCTTTCACCTCCCAAAAGGTAAAAAAAAAAAGAAAAAAAAAAGGGCAGAGCTTGAAAATGGAGGTGACTCCACGTCCCTTTGCATGATGCTACAGCATGGAGCTCTTGTTTGTTTATTATGATCAAAACGTGATTTTCTGTGCATGTTTATTCCTGCACATATTGCCCCGGAATATGAATATGGTCATGCAGCGGGGCAGATCTCCCGTTTGAGACGCTTAGAAATGCGCTGCAGCATGGGGCTCGTTTCCTCGACATGAAGCTGGATTGGTGGCAAATATTCAGTTTATTTACCACTGTATAAATCACCCCTCGTATCTCACGAGCGTCCGCCTTTTAACGACACCTTGAAGCTGTTCTGTCTCCCCATGGCTGGTAAATGTTTCTACAACCTATGTGCTCTGACACATGACATCCTAAATAATTGATTGAAATGATGTGCAAAACAAACCAAAGGCCATCTTCCCCCTTCTGCAGCCGAATCATACCACAATGTTGTTATTCCAAGGGCTTCTTTAAGTCTGCCATTGGTAACGTACACAGTAACCTGTACCTTCCCTATTAAATGAGCATGTTTGATAAAAAAAAATAAAGCTCCGAAAGCAAATTCATTCACAGAAATACCTATAAAACTATAGGCTCTGTACTCTTATGCATGATCCACAGGGCTTTACCTCACAAGCAGCGTGCTTATTATTAAAGGGTCACTCCATCAATCGTACAGATAAAGTTCAGTTCACGAGTCAAAGGTAGTGCCACAGAGTCTGTGGAGACGCATCATGTATAGTGTCTTCTGTGGAGCTCTGAGAAGTCCCAAAAGAATCAACCCCTGGTGACATCACTGTGGTATCACAGGGGTTATGTCTTTCAAACTGGGGGTGTGGAGTCTGAAGGACATGGTGTTTGCCAGACAGAGAGGGTCTGACAGAGAGCAGAGGTCCTGATGTCACGTCGTGTGTTGTCTCTGTTCCAGTAGCTCCCATGACTTCGTGTAATCTCTCTGTTAGCGTTTGTTTCATCTGTCTTTATGAAAATAAGATGCTGGTTTTGAGCTTTGCTTTTCATATGCTAAGACAAACTGGCATCCGCTGCAGCTGTTGCTAATAGAAACTGAAGCCTTTTGTGATTTTTCTTCGCGAGGGCAGAACAAAAACTACAGCGACTACCAGCGCAGGTATTTACAGCACGAGCTTTGTGACATCTATACTTTTCATACTTTTCATCTGTAATCTCTGCAGTTTGAAAACTTCCACAGTGTTCGGTCCTTTGTCCCGCTGTTATTGCTACAGCTGCAACAAATTGTCGATTTAAAGAAATTTAATTGGCAACTATTCTGATTGAATTGTTTTATGTCGTTAATGGTTTCAATATACAAGGATTTGCTGCTTGTCTTATTGTAAATTATTTGTGTTTCTGCTTTGGACTGATGGTCGAACAAAACAAGCAGTTGAAGAACTTCACGTTGGACTTTAGAAGTTGTGATTGACGGTTTCAGTATATTTCTACATTTCACAGATTAAAGTATGAACTGAGAGAATAATCGTATAATTAAAATAATTGTTAGTTGCAGCCCTGGTGATTATATAAATGTCTGAACCAGCTGGCTCCTCGAATCGCTCATGGACTGGCATTCGGTAAGATACAGAAATATTGAATAAACAACAATATTAGACAAAAGAAACTACCATCCTGAACAACATGACGTACTGTTGAGAGACGCTCTGTTTCACCGCTGAATTTGTTGTTATTCGCGTTATTGCAAATGTCAATGAGGTTTTAAATGGGGTTTCATTAAATCCAGTATTTATGAAGTTTCATTCATCTCTTGGCTTCTGTTGCTTTGATTTTGAACATTCTTTTAAAAAACCTGTTTCTTGTAAATTTGCAATACTAGATAGCTGGAATACCCCTTTAAAAACATGCACATCCACTGTTATGAAATGACAATTGATGCTTCATCTCTTGATCATTGACTTCCATGTGTGTCTTGTTTGTACACATGGATTACACTCTTTCAGCTTTAGAGCTGAAATGATTTGTCCATTAATCGCTTGGTCAGTTGATCAACTATTTTGATAATTGATGAATTGCTTTTTACTTGGTGTTACTGCATATTGCTCTCCAACAACCTTGAGTTTGATGCTCAGTCTCATGCCGGTATATATACGTCACTTATGAGGACCAATTGTTTGCTCACAGCCACCGAAGTCTGAGCTGCTGATTGTGCCGGTTGTCACTCAGCAGAGGGTGAACACCGGGCTCACTGTCATGATTATTGCCTTAGTCCTGGAGCTGGAGTAGCTGAAGTCACTTCACGATCATGTGTGACTGTGCTGTCAATGAACAGACAGTCTGGCATCTTTTTAGGAACAACACACATGGATTTCAGTAAAAATGCAGCACTGAATTCTTGCTTCTATGTATTTGTACAATGGTGTGTGACTTTTGTTGTTATGCAAGCTGATGCGTGCTTTAAACTGCATTTTTGGGGATGGCTTTTATGAGATTAAGAGGCCAAGCACTAGGTTGTCCACTCCACCTGAATTGAACTGAATATTTTGGGCCTAAATGCAACACAAACGCTTGCATCGTGACTGGCGAAGTATCTCCGCAGCACCTTGAAAGGTAGCGTTATATTTAGTCGATCTTGTGTGACATGAAACCACTTTTTCTTTTTCTAAAAAAGACAACCTGCACGTAACACTTTGACAATGAGACACTGAGCAAGTGACAATGACAAAGGAATCACTTCTCCAATAGATCAACAACCCTGTGAAGATGATATTGTCATCAGACGTTCAGGGGGGAAGTCCCTGAATGCCTCAGCAAATTCCTGGGCAGAGGAGGGAAAGCTGAGCCATTGAATTTCTCCCGCACGACACTTTCTTTATCCTCCTCTGTGTTTATAATGCTTCGTGAATAACTGCCTATGCAACTGTGCTCCCATGGCCTGAAGTGGGTCATGCACTATATTCATCTACCTCACATGAGTGATGTCTTGAGAAGACAGCAAATATGATAAAGATGAGAGACAGATGGAGCTCGATACCCTGGAATAACGGCGCGTTTAGAGGCCATCTTGACAAATCGATAGAGCACTGCAAACCTAAAGAGCCTGCAGGTTAGAGATTTACACCTTCAGTACGCCGTATGTGAGGCTATAACACTTTCTGTCTGTGTTTCAGGACCCCAGCAAGCATCTGGTCATTAAAGAGTTTGCATTAACAACCAGTGGTGGAACAAGTATTCAGATCTTAGAAAGTATTTAAAGCATTAATACATTAAAGTGAATACAACAATGAAAAAAATACTCATTTGCAAGTAAAAGTGCTTCATTCAAAGTCCTACTTAAGTACAAATACAGAAGTATTAGCAGTAAAAGTACTCATTCTGCAGATATTTGTATTAGATTATTGTTAATCCTAATGCAGGAACGTGTAAGCAGCATGTTACATCACTTTTGTGTACATGTTGGTTATTGATAAACTTTTTGTTTTTTACTTATAGTAACGCACGTATTTGTCGTCAACTCAAGTAATCCGCTGACTTCACTTTGTGTGTGTGTGTGTGTGTGTGTGTGTGTGTGTGTGTGTGTGTGTGTGTAGTTGGAGGAGCTCAGCCCGAGGAGATGCACACTGCTGCGTGATAATTAATTACACCAAAGCATTAAAAAGTGCAGATAAAAGCGCCGGTAACGTCGGAGCTTATCAAATACTACGGTCTTTAATAATTTAGCACTGGTGCCTGTTTAATACCGGGGTTCGGTAACCATGCCTACCGCCTGGTAACGTGAAAACACGAAGGGCCAAACCTGCTGTAGAAACACGGTGGTGCAACATGCCGGACTTCATGGACCCACTCCCTATTCAAATATGTATAGCTTTTTCTAAGCTAACGACAACACAACGATTCCTAGTGTCAAGTGATTATACACTAATGAAAACATAGTTATGAATATTATATTCAATTTCTGCCAATAAATCCCCCTAAATCCTGCACACTGGCCATTTTAAATGAAACCAAAGACCAAAGAACTCGAGAATGCTTTTTATGATATAATTATATGTTGTATTTTTATAAGTTTATCATATGTTTTTTATTATATAAAACCTTAATATTTTAACTAGTAACTATGGCAGATACATATAGTGGAGTAGAAGTATGAAGCAAAATGAAATAGAAATCCTCAAGTCAAGTATAAGTACCTCAAAATTGTACTTAAGTTCAGTATTACTGATTACTTTCCACCACTGTTAACGACAAACATAGTAACATGTAGCTGAAGTCAAGTGAGAGGTGTCTATTTTGTAGTTCCCAGGCAGCTGAACTACTTGGCATCATTACTAAGAGGTGACTAATATTGTTATATAACAAACTCTTAAAGCAACAGATACTATGTTGCTGTGGGCTTCAGTGTGTGACTGGACCCTGGAACACAGCTTTGTATAGACATCCTGGACTACGTGTGTAAAGTTCTGCCGATAGAGATATTAAAAAGCAGTTTTTTCTTGTTGGACTCTGCAGCTGCAATCATAGATTCTTTCCTTCTTTCTGAACCAGCGGTCAGGCTGTAATTACTGTGCTTGTGTTACTAAATCATTCAGTATTATTTCATTACACCATGTCTGGTCATGTTCGGCAAAACTCCCATTTGGTTGTTCCTTCGAAGCGGCCAAATGTAGCACTTCATAGCCCAAGTGTCATCTACTTCCTCTAATCTTATTCCCACTAATAGCTCTCCGTGGACCTTGGCTTATCCTTCATCCCTGAAGGGTTTTAGCTGAAACGTTAGAACGCTGCAAAGCATCTCATTACTTTTCCAGACCATACAAACAATTCAGATAAGGTTATTTATTATACACAACACAGACATGATAAGTTGTGTTATGTCATGAACTAACAGCTGAATGTATTAGCTACCTTGGTGTTATTGCAATGACTCCTTTTCAACAACCAAAAAAACAAGATTATTGTGCAACGTTTTTGTTTTACTTCAGGTACAATTGATCAGACTTCCTCCTGTCTTTACGTCTTTAAAGGGTCAACATGGCACCATGTGCCTCATACAGATACTCACATATCTATTCACATCATTATTCAATATGTTTTGTTTAGAGCGTAGGCTAACTTTTCTTTCCTCTTGTCAGTCTTATTTTTTTTGGTTCGACTCCCTACAACAAAAAGGCAGACGGTGCGACGATGAACGCTCTTCCCGTCTCGTCTTTCCTGCTCATCGGCTGCATGTGCTTGTGATTGCAGGTACGTCTAGTCATTAATGAGAAGGGTCTGGTCTGCGAGGAGAGGGATGTGAGCATGCCGCTGCAGGAGCACAAGGAGCCCTGGTTCATGAGGCTGAACCTGGGTGAGGAGGTGCCCGTCTTCCTCCACGGCGACACCATCATCAGTGACTACAATCAGATTATAGATTACCTGGAGAAAAACTTTGTGGGAGGTATGGCGCAGTAATAATGTTCATTCATCTGCTGATGCTGTTTCTTTTCCTTCTCTTCACTTTTAAACATTGATTTTAAGAGCAAAGGCAGATTCACTTGCTAAGGGGCTCTGGTGCAACAAGTCATTGCAAGTCGATCAAGCTTTGTGGTTTCTCTACATGCTGCAGTTTTGCACGTGGGGCTGAAGTAAGAGCAATACTCTGCATTCAAAGAGTTTAGACGGTACGGTTTTCTTTTTGTCTTTCCAAAACCAAACACACAAAAGGAAAAAAGTGTAAGAAATGTCATGTTTATCTGCTCCAACATGAGCTGTAATTGTTATCTTATAGCAGCTGAGCGTTACTTCCAAGGCCAAGGAGCTTATTATTTGCCAACTACTGTTAAATTAGTTTGTGCGGTTACAGATTACGTTAAAAAAAGAGCTGTGTTCACGACTAACTCGTCAACTGATTTTCAACATGGATCATCAACTGGTTAGAATGGGACATGCAGCTTCGGCTTCAGTCTTTTAGCATGAGATCATATATGTAGACGTCATGTTACATGTTTAAGATCCTTTTTTACAAGATCTCCGTTTTAAAACATGTCAGCTGGAAACATTAAAACATCAGAAACAGACAGCTTTTCCCAACCAATTCATTGATCTTAAAAGAAAGCTAAAAATGAAATGCCTGCTTCTGTCTGCTTCTGTCAAACATTACTAACAACATATAGAACCCAAACAGCAGCTGTTTGACCCAGTTTGCCATAGTTTTAGCGGTGCATTTGTGAAATAAGCGTTCCATTAATTAATTTACTGCAAACCCGTTGACACACATTTGATCTAGGGTTTTCTGGGGCAGTTGCCTGAGAATATCAGGCTGCAAACCTCCCAGTTTGCGGAGCTGGAACAGCAAAGACCACTGAAAGTCATCAATTCGTGGCCATCTGTCGTCCTCGTATGGTGTGTGTCGGATGTGTACTGTGCTGTGAAACTGTGTAAGTCGTCGAAACAATGTCTCTGCAGCAATGTGAACTCCTCGGATTAGAGCAGATGAAACAGGAGTGATGAAAAATGTGGCAACAACTTCATGATTGAATAGATTACTACTAAAACAATTGAGCGCAACAAATAAATAAGTAAAGATGTGCAAATATGAGAAATGTGCATTGTGAGGCGGTGACTCTGGTTCATCCACTGCCTATGTGGTTCTAAGAGTAAGCAAACTTTATGATGCATACACTGAATCCTGTTCTGTCTGAATCTCTGTGGGTGGCGTGTCCTATAGATCTGTCAGTCGAAGACATTATGCCGTTATGTAATTGTCCGGCGAGCCTCAAACCAGTGAAGGCCTGAGGGATGTTGCCCAGTAACCATCTCCCTTGTCTTAGCGTAGTTTGTGGTCACTCGTTCGGAGCAGCGATGCTTGAAAGCGAAGATCTGGTTCACTGCTTTGCTCAGTAATAGAAGGCGGTAACGGACCCTGGTGTTTGATGTCTTGTTCTCATTCAGACACATTCGTTTTAGCTGTTTGATAGAGGGCTGCATGCAGGTCATTGCGTTCATTTCTTTTTTGGAACAAGTTTGGTTTGAAGTCTGCAACTACAGTGCAATGTAACACTTCCGCTGGGGTCTTCTTTTATCTGTTGACACGTTTAAAAACCAGAAGTCGATCGGCTAGAAAAGACTTAAATAAATGCTTTTTCTCCGTGTGTAAATCTCTCACGGATGCTGGCAACGTGGGCTGCAGCCGGCCTGGAAAGTGCAGACGTCTCAGAAAAGAGATACCGGCACCGGAGCAACGTGGTGCCAACTCAGACCACTTCACTGCGTTGTTGAGATGCAGCAGATAGCTCTTACTGTGTTAAACTGTTTGTTGACTTACAATCAAACAATCAGTTGCCTCTTCTAATCTCTGTTGTGCGTCGCAGTCCCCGAGTCAACGCGTCGTTCTTCAGATGGCTCTTAGTTGCTGACGTGATACTTCCACCACTGTGCTGCAGCAGACCACGTAGAGGACCACTGCATGGCATGCCCAGGTCAGCATGCAGATCCTGGGACTGATTACTCAGCTTTCTGGAACTCTGCCAGGTGCAGCTCCACCCCTCCTCGAGCTTCTCCGTCGGCCCGAACATCCTCAAGCAGCTGTCAGCTGTGCCGTGCCTGAGTTTGGCTGGCTGTGACCCTGCACGGAGATAAAAGCTCACTCTGTTCTGCTAACCTGTTTCATCCTTAGTTCCGAACCTCAGCAGCAGGTCATTACGCTGAACATTATCCCTCCCAGCCGTGCAGCATGAAGTCAGCGCAAGAATTGAGACAGCAAAATATAAACGCTGGTTCTCTCAGTCATTTTTAAAAGTACGAGTTCAACATTTCGGGAAATGATCTGTACAAAAATCAAGTCTGAAAAGTGGTTTTATGGCAGAGAGTTGGATGAGAAAATCGATATCACTCTAATATCTGTCTCTTTATGATGTCTACATTTTTTGAAATCCGTCTTTTATGAGTATCATGACTTAATAAAAATACAGTATGATTGACAGACACCGTGTGAGAGTCGTATTCATCCTCTCATCTAGCTCTCGGCATGACAGCAAATAAGCGCTTTTACCTTTAACGCGAGCAGCAGCAGATGCATAGAGCAGATCAGGCCAGTAGAGGATCGGTGCAATCATAGAAGAATTGACCCGTGTGTTTTATGAAACTGTGGCCACACGTTCCTGAGCATTTCGTGTTTTTGCTCAACTGGATTGTGCTTGAATATTTCATCTCATGGGGTTAAACTGTGTTTTTAGTTTGAACCTGTTTACTCTTCCACTCCTAATAGATTCTCAGAAGCTCTTTCTAGTCTCCGGGTGTGTTTTTTTCCCTACTGCTTCCGTATTGTCTAAATGTCAGGCTGTGTGAAACGTGAGCGCCGGTGTGTTGCAGAGAGCGAGCGGTGAAATCTGTTACCAGGTTGCCATGATGGAAGCAGAGAGAATTGTGTTATGTTGCAGGGATGTAAAAGCAAGCTTAATAACGGTTGCTTAGAAACCTCAAGTGTTCAGGGAAGTTAAGGAAAATATACCAAGAATAATACCAAAGTGCAACTGTGCTCCAGGATTTATTTAATTTATTCTTTTGTTTGCATTTTGTTGAAACTGTATGCATGTTTTTTTCTGTGCCTGTGATTCTTCAGAGAGCAATGACGAGGTCCTGAGCTACATTCAAATGTTTTCTCTGCAGACACGGTGGCTCAGCTGGTTCCTGAAGCAGACTCGCCTCTTCACGAACGCGTGCAGCAGTACCGTCAGCTACTGGACGGTCTGCCTATGGACGCTTACACACACGGCTGCATCCTCCATCCAGAGCTCACCACCGACTCTATGATCCCAAAGTACGCCACCGCAGAAATACGTAGTAAGTGAAGCCAGCTCACCGCATTGTGTGGACGTGGTTGTTTACAATTCAGCATTACAAGAAGACAGGGGGGATTTTTTTTTTTGTGTATATTATTATTTACAATTTGTAAAAAAAATTAAATCAACATAAAAGTGATAAATCAAGTTCAAAGGGATCAGATTTTTTAATAAGAACCAATTCCAGTATTAAGATATATAAAATAATGAAAGAAAGGATTCATGTAAAATCAGGGTAAACTGGTCAATAGGAGTATGTTTAGTTTCAGTTCAGTTTAACATTTAGGGACAAACTCTGATTTGTCCCTAACGTCTCAAACGTGTCTTTCTAACACTTGTTACAACACTTTGTAACAATGTAATACATGATAACTAGTGAGGCTTAGAGGTGCTGGAAGGTGAATTTGGTGAGCTTTAGAGACATACTACAGTAACTGTTTCACCTCCTAAGGTAACCGACTGCTGGCTGTAGCTTCATATTTACAGAACAGACATAAGAGGGATTCAAAGAAAGGGAATAGCTCAGCCTAAATCCACAACTCTATCACGGATAAAAGACCTCTGCCTGACGATCTGAAATAGCTTTCCTTAAAATGCTCATCAGCGATGCCAAATAAAAGATCATTTAAGCTTTTCTCTCTCATCAGTCGGGAACTCTTGGACAGAGTCCTGCTTTACTTTACTCGTGAGAGGTCATCTGGCCCAAACCAACGTTTCTAAAAAAGACCAACAGTACAAAGACCAGTGACTGTCTGACTGGGAAACTACACATTCTAGCTACTGAATCCCTTCAAGTGTGTATAACTCTTAAAGGCACACAGTGTTCACACCAGATTCAACTCATATTGTGCAGTTATGCATCATGATTTAATGTGACAGTGTGTTTTGATGCATTTCGCAACACATGTGCACACATGTTTAATACTGTTGCTGGCAGGGCTGGTAGTAATAATAGTATATTTTGATTCCAATATGTTTATACTTAGGTACACATGTGAGTGCAGGACGTTTACTTCTAACAGAGTATCTTACTATACATATTATACTTTTACTTATTTGTAGAATGTTTAGATCAAGATAAAAAGTCAATGCTATTTTAGTTTTTTCTGCATTTCCATTTGCATTTCTATTTTTGACACATAATACAAAATAGATTTCAGTGTTTTAAAGTCACTATTTTGAACATTTACAAGCTCGAGGTGGTGAGCTGAATGAGCTCCAACTTCAGGACCAACTGCTCTGCCAAAGCAAAAATAAAATTATGAGTGCAAAGCTATGCATCTTCCTTGCAGCATTTATGTGCATCAGTGTAATTTAACGCTACTCAATACCAGAATTGCCTAAATGCCGCATATTGCAGCGATGCCAGGTTTATAAATGCCAACAGCTGATATCAGGGATCTGCAGTGCTCTTTCCATCAGGTAATTGACCTCAGCATGTAAATCAAATCAAATGAGCCGGACTAGATTAAATTCTGCAGCACAATTTATTGTATAGTGAAACTCTGGTACGTCTGTGTATCTAATATATCAACTCCATTGATAATTTAACAGAACGCATCAGGGACTTTTGTATGTGATTATCCACCCATGTGTTGTTTTACATTCAATCATTTTTCACTGCAGTATTAAAAACACTCTTGTCAGAGTCAAATTGAAAACTTCTGAGTTGTAATATTATGTTGCTGACTGAAGGCTAAAACACATTTTAATAGCTCTGGGTTCATCTTGTTCGCAGCAACAATAAATACTTATAATTGGTTTTGCAATCATAAACTGAAACATTTCAGAATATCCAACAATATATAGCATAATGTGTTTTTCAGTATGGATTATAAGTGTCTCCCTCTGCCTGCAAGGGACCCTGAAGGGAGCACAGATAAGAGTAAGTTCTTTGGACAGTCAGATAATTCCTTGGGAGGATTAAACACACTCATAATATGTCTGTTCTGTGCAAAGATTAAGCATAATAATATCTACAATTTACGGCTACTTTGCCTGCTGAATGTATGCACATATAGATGATCTCCTAAGCAACATGTTCTAAATGGCAATGTGGATTTTACAGATTATACAAAAAAACAACATTATTCAGATTTGTTCAAATATCAGTTTTGTCAATAGATCAAGAGACTGTGTGTGTGTGTGTGTGTGTGTGTGTGTGTGTGTGCGCGTGTGTGTGTGTGTTCAGGACATCTGGCCAATGCTGCGACAGAGCTGATGAAGTTGGACCATGAGGAGCCACAGCTCACAGAACCGTACCTGTCCAAGCAGAAGAAGCTCATGGTGAGTTTGATGTGTTCATTGATGTGATTTTAAAATGCATTCATGTATTACTTGTCTTCATTATATATTATATTGTTGTGTATAAGGGAGGCACAACGCCTATCTATTAAACTGAATCCCGTCATTAATGTGCACATTACTGATGATGGAAACAAGTTGTTTTAATGGGATTCAAGGGAAAATAATTAACTAAATAATGGTTTGTAATAATGAAGGTATTATTTAATAGATTAGTTTCAGTTTGAGGGGTAACAATTCCTCAAAATTAATTAATAATATAAAAACCATCCCATACTTTATACTGTGGGTCTTTATATTTCAAATTAGTTGAAAATTGGTGGAATTTTAAGGTTATCCTCTTAAAACTCCTTCACAGACGAACCCTTGGAAAAATATCACATTAATTGAAAAATGTAGTTCTTTTTAAGTTACAAATTAAAATATTTTTGTAAGACTATTTTCCAGTTCTACTGGCTTATTGACTGCCTTAATATTTTTTGAAAGACAAGCTCACCAAAAGTCACATTTGTCTTAAGGTTTAACACTAACAGATCATTTAATTTATGTGTCTGTAGGGAAGTTTCATAATTAACAGCCTTGAGCAGTTTCCTCTTCATACACCACTGAAGAGCTGAAAACACCGAACCTTTGACCTAGAAACAGTTCATGTTCCCTGGAGAAAATATCCAGGCGTACTGATTTGGGGTGTTATTAAAAAAAAGTGATGTTTTGAATCAATGAGGCAGAGATGAGTGTGTGTCACGCCAGCACTAGTGATGTAGCTCCAGGAATAGCAGTGTGTTGACTGATCTGTCGGTCCAGAAATATTTCAACAACTGTAAAATGGATCAGCGTTTCCACGAGTATCATTCAAGTTCCCCTCAGGATGACTTTTCATCCAGTGCCATCCAATACTGGCACTAGACCGGCACTAATTTGTCCAATATCACCACATACCTGCAAAACCGACGATACTCCCATCAGCCTTACAGCTGAAACAAAACGAAGGAGTCTGCAAAATGATATGTATTATATGTATTGAACAGACATGGATGAACTCTGCAATTTGACCGGATGTCGGTTGAATATGTTGATTGGGTCGAACACAACAGCAAGCATGAGCTTCATGCGGCTGGTTTTGCGGCTGTGGTTATTTTCAAACACGGAGACTTCATCACTTTACATGCAAGTACTGGGGGGGGGCATGCGTATCTTGTGTTTAACATTGTATTAGTGAGAACTTCAAATCAGCTGTCACTCTTCTCAAAGTACTACTTTATGATGATGGAATTCCCAGCTATGCGTGCTGGATCTAAGTTTATACAACTATGTCTTTTTAAAAAATTCTTTTTGTAAACGATTGTCAGGCAAAAATCTTGGACCACGATAATGTGAACTACCTGAAGAAAATTCTGGGGGAGTTAGCGATGGTTCTAGATCAAGTGGAGGCTGAGCTGGAGAAAAGAAAACTAGAGTATCAAGGTATGTCCCAAAAAAAACCAAACCCAAATCACTCCATCATAATGGCACCAAAACATGTTCCGACAATGTTTAGTTATGAATTTTTCATTTCCTTGCAGGTCAAAAGTGTGAGTTGTGGCTATGTGGACCTGAATTTACACTAGCTGACGTCTGCCTCGGAGCTTTGTTGCACAGGCTCAAGTTCTTGGGACTTTCTAAGAAATACTGGGAGGACGGCAGCCGAGCCAACCTGCAGTCCTTTTTTGTGCGTGTGCAAAAACGCTACGCTTTCCGCAAGGTCTTGGGCGACATCCACACAACCCTTCTGTCTGCAGTCCTACCCAATGCCTTCCGGATGGTAAAAAAGAAGCCGCCGTCCTTCTTCGGGGCCTCTTTTCTCATGGGCTCGCTGGGAGGAATGGGCTACTTTGCCTACTGGTATTTAAAAAAGAAATACATGTAGTGAATGCCCTCTTGTTGTGTTAAATGTCTGTGTATTTGTGTGATGTTTCAACTTTTCTGTAATGTTTTATGACTGCAGGAAAACATAATGAATCTATATAGAGAACACTATTACTTACCTGGGTGAACAAAGAATATTAAAACATTCCATAATAAGAAATTGTTGACAGCACATTTTCTGGTAATCAAGGCCTTCATCGAGTTTAATTTCTGGCAACTTGCGGCCGACAAGTTCTTGTTTAACTTTTGTTGGAGGCATGCATCGGGTCTTCTTATACTGAAAACTTAAAGAAGAAACCCAGACAAAATGTTAGACGCAGTAACACCAACAGGGGTTAACTGACCTTCGCATGCCACTATTATAGTCATTACTCATACCTGCTGTTCACTCCTTCATCAGCCTGAGGTTCACCCACCAAAAACCGCAGGAGGATGTTACATGACACAGGCTTTCTGTTAAGTGCTGCTGCCAGAAACTGCCAGAAGAAAGGATGAAAGGATGGAGGCAAACTTAAAGCTATAGGTCGACATTTGGGGAAATTTAGTTTTTTGCTTTCTCGCAGAGACGTGGATCCACTCTCAAGTCCGTCCGTTAAATATGAAGCCATACAGCCAGGAGACGGTTAGCTTAGCTTAGCATGAAGACTGGAGAGCTAGCTTTTCGGAAAAATATAAACCCAGCAATCTTTGAAAAACCCAGAAGGTTCCTGTTCTTAACGTATCATGTGTGAGAACACTAATTTTGAAGCTAGACCTATCAGCTGGTTAGCTTAGCTTAGCATTATTACAGGAAACAATGCTTAAAGACTCTTTTAACCTGTCTCCCAAGTTGTGACTGTATTTTTTTAATCTTTTGTCAAACATATACATATACTTATTTCATTTGAAAATGTAAAATATTGAAAAGAAACACTTTTATTTATTGTGCAGCAAACTTTCTTTTACCCAGATGGGCAGAAGTGTATTTGATGATTCAGGACATTTCATTGGAACGATTTTATTGAATGACTTTCTGGGTTTCTCAAAGACTACCTGGTATACAATGCGTTCAGAAAGTATTCAGACCCCGTCACCGTCTCACATTATGTTGAAGCCTTTTGCTAAAATCAATCTACACTCGATAGCCAAATATGACAAGGAGAAAAAACAGATTGTTTGTTTTGCGAAAAGCATTACAAAGTGTTCAGACCCTTTGCGATGCTACTTGGCATTTAGCTCAGGTGTCTCCCGTTCCTCATCTTTGAGAAGTTTCTACACCTTGATTGGAGTCCACCTGAGGTCATTTCAACTGATTGGACGTAATTGAGAAAGGCACAAACCTGTCTATCCAATGACTCACAGCAGAAAATGCACATCAGAGCACAAACCAAGCCACGAGGTTCAGAACTCTCTGCAGAGCTCAGGCAGGATCATGTCGAGGCAAAAGAAAAAGATGAGCAGCAGAGATGGGAGGCGCCTGAGCTAAAATTCAAGTGTCATTACAAAGTGTCTGAATAACTACGTGATATTTCAGGGTTTTTCTGTACTTTATCCTTATAGGGTGTTGAGTGTAGACTGATTAGGGGGGAAAACATGCAAGATTTTTGCACGATTGCAACGTAACATTGTACACACTGTACATGACGGGCACAAATTTGGGGTTATATATGTAAGCTAAACTATCAAGCTGCTGCAACACATTCTACAGACGGGCCTTGGAGCTGTTCGATCTTCTCGTCTAACTCTCGGCGAGAATGTGAATAACTGCATTTCCCAAAATGTGGAACGACTCCTTTGAACTAACTGTACACCCTTCACACAGTAAAACACAAGAGACACACTAGAGTCCGTTTATTTAGAGCACCACGGATCACACGGCACACACGGGTCCACTGTCACCCTCTTTAGTCGCTGAGCGGGAGTTCAGACGATACAAAACTTGGGTGTTTGAAAAGTTACACTTTGGCTGAACTGGTAGTAAAATTGTAAATTCTGCATCTATGGCACAAATAGTGTTGCGTTAGGTTTAGGATGTATATCTCATTGCATGGGTACTTTCTTATTGTGTAAGCGTTTCGTGATGGATGGACACTGCCCAGAGGCAGAATTTACGATCACTACCGAACATTAAAACCACAGATTTCCTGAATATTCTCTTGCTAATTGTAACCTTTGAAGCACCTGCACTGTACCGTGTGTCCACAAATGATCCTTCAGCAATACGGAGCAAAGAAAAAAAAAAAAATGGATTTTACTGCTGTTTGTTTGTCGCCGACTCCTCTTGACAGACGCAAAGATTGTTTTTACAGATAGATATTTTGAATTATACATTGTCTCTTTCATTTTACTGGGCTGAATTTTTAATGAGATTAAAGGTTGAATAAGGGGAACAGGGGAGGAAAAGCTGACTCATCTGAAGGCTTTAAAGGAGTATGATGAGAAAAAAAAGAAAAAGCCCCCCCCCCCTCCACCCGGATAGCCTCGCCAGCTGTCTCGTTGTTTGTCGATGCAGTGTACATTTCCCGCTCCACACTCTGTTCACCCCTAATGGGAGCCTTTCTGCTTTTTCCTTCAGAATTCCAGGGTTTACCATGTTATAGTTCTGCTCCTGAACAGCGCGCTCTTTAGGTTTAACTCATCGCGTGAGGTACTGGCTGCGGTTCTAAGCTGCTTTTGGTTTTATGGCTGGTTATACAGACATTTCTTGCAGTGAGGACTCAGTACAGTGTTTCTGTACAGCTCAAGCCTTCGATAATGAAAGGTGATTTATTTTTATTTTATTTTTCCCCCCAGTTAGGACGCTCCCTGTTTTCTCTGGCTACAGAAACTCGTCTCTGCAGGTGGCGATTAGCTGCTGTGGCAGAAAAACGTTGAACCAAAGACGACGCTCACCGCTCCTTTAATAGCAGCATCCGCTCGCTGTGTCACATCCGATAATGAATCTGACTCTTATGAAGAAAGCAGAGGCGCAGAAGCTCACTGTGTTCAGTTTCACGTTTGATACGGATGGTGCCGTACAGCCGTACAGATGTAACGGTTTGAGATGTAAGACATTTCAGATGTGCATTAAAGGAAACAGGGAGGTTGTTTGGTTTCAAACTGATTTTGCATGACCAGCAGTGATGTAAATGGCACAAAAGAGAAGATTTAAATATATATATATATATATATATATATATATATATATATATATATATATATGAATTTTTCCAAGTTTTGAAGTAAGAAAGGAGGACACTAAGTGTAAAGTACTATTTCCTGTTGCCATTTAATTATAAATTTGCTTAATTGTTATTTATGTTTACTTTTTGATTCTCAGACACTCACTTCTTTTGTTCATTGACGAAACAGCAGATGACAGTGCGGGGGGGAAAAGTCAAGAGACTTCATAATCAGCCAATCATTGTGAATGCTTTTTCGATTAGCGCAAGCACACCGGTTCAGACTCCACTGCTTCTTCAGACTGAAATCATGCCGCCTGAGGGGTCGGATCTGTACTTCTTTGAACACACACAAAGAGTTCAAGTCAAGAAATCCTAGTTGTGATTTGTGGCCATTATATTTCACTATAGTATTTTTTTATTTTTTACTTTTTATTTTTTATATTTCTATATATATATGCATTTATTTATGGTGCTTTTTATGATGTTTGTTCATAAGCCTTAATTTATTCAGTTGCCATCAATGACAAATAAATAATGAAAATGGAATAAACAGATCCTGGTTGTTATTTTAATCGAGAAAATGCACACATCAATGCTAGAAAACAGTCATTTGCTTGTGACATTGTAAATCAATATTCATAAAAAAATATCACTAGGATTTACATGTACCTATAGATAAGGCAGGTACCAAAACCAACACTCTGTTAACCTTATTTTAATACTTTATAACTCAACTCAAGCCCATTGGTTTCTATTTAAACCTTCAGATTAGAAAATAAGAGTAACTTCCTGGCAGCTGGGTAATGTAGTTTTTAGCAAACATTACTCAACAGAGCAGTTGTTGGGGACTATTTTCAGATGCAGAATAAAACAGGTGATCTAGTGAGTATGTAATGGAGCGGGACGGTGTATCAGGGACTGAAAATAAAAAGGTCAGAGCTCATATGAATCATTGATGTGTTTTTAATAGTTTGGCGCTCCATGGTACAGAGGAACAATGTACATCAGGCTTTGACAATACATGTAAGCAGGAACAATACAGTTTTGGTCTCTTTATGGTGTCGTTGACAACAAATCAAGTTACAACTGAAACTACTAGTTGATTAATCGATTAGTCCATTAACAGAAAACTAAACTACAGCTCTTTTAATAATCAATTTATAGTTATTTTTCCAACCACAAAAGCCAAAAACACTCTCTGACTCCAGCTTTCATCACATTTCAATACAAACTGTAATGGACATTTTTTGACCATTTAAATATTGGGCAGATTAATTAATAATGACAACAATTGATGATATTTCCAGCCTAAACCTTTTTAAAATAATAGCCACATGCAGATCTGGCTTACAACTAAAACCTGTATGATGATCAATTAAAAATTATCGTTAAACCCGCTATTCAAGCTCTCCATCCTCTGAGCAAACTTCACATATAGTGTTGGCACACAGTCACAGTAACTCCAAACCACATGTGACATCAATCAATCACCAAATCATTTAGGCCCACTGTACAGTGTCTGATCTGACTTTGTTCTGCAGGTAGTCTCCTATAATAAAAAAAAAGAAAGTGTAGCTTCTTTACATTGGTAAAAAAATACACTTCATCAGTGCTATGCAGCTGGAGCTGTAAACATTCTCAAATGTTCCCACGCAGTCATCTAAAAAGGTGTGATTACTCATCCAAAAGTCAAACATAAGGCAACAAACTGTGGTAGAAACAACAGTGCAGCATGCAAGCCTCAGAGGCTGGAGGTGAGAGGCTGAAGCCGGGCAGCAGAGCAGAGTCTTACTTTTTTTTATCTCAGATTACCAAGAGTCATTTTAGGAACAGCAGCTGCCAAACGCCATCCTGTACTAATTGACCTTTCTGTGAGGAGGGAATAACTTAAAATGGCTTAAAATAGAACGGCCAGCTTGGACCCGACGACAGAGAACGTAAAATGTAGTGTGTTGTTTTGAGGATGGCTGCAACAACAGGGAAGTATGGCTGCAGCTCAGGTGTGTTGTTTCAGTCCTTTTGGGTGGCGCTGAGGAGGGAGTCCCGGTGACAAAGGTTTGAGATACCAAACCCGATATGTCAGATACCAGCCCAGCAGTCCGCATATGGTCCCTAGCAACTTGTGAGACGGGTCGTGGAAGTAAACAGAGGTGCAGGCAAACATCCACACCCAAACGATCACTATCAGATTCAAGGCTACGTACAGCAGGTTTAGGACCATCCTGGGCAGCGCAGAGAGACTGGCCGTCTTCAGGAAGGCCATGGGCGCCGTTTCCTCCATGATGAACAGAGCCGAGTAGGCCAGGATGAAGGAGTGTCCCGAGATGTCATAGCCGTGCCACTGGAAGCCGGCCTGCCTGCAGCTGGCTTTGGATGCGAACTCCTTGTTGACAACATCCACGCCGTCAGTTTCAAAACACGAGCCCGTCGCGTCCTCGATGTAGAAGAAGGTCTCGGTGCAGACGTACCAGATGGTCGTCGCCACCGCCAGAGACAGCAGCCGCCGGCCGAGGAAGGACGCGCTCCTGCTGAAGGTGGAGTTGGAGAGGAGGAGGAAGGGGGTCAGCAGCAGCAACGTCCACCCCCAGGATACTTTGACAAAATACCTGCAAAAAGGAAAGGGGCATTCACATTAGCTCTCAGCTAATAGCTCTAATTATCACAACTTATTCCAGACTACATTTATCTGCACTCTTATTATAACACTCTTATTAACAACCGTGCATAATACTCAAACGTTTCCCTTTTGGGTATTAATACATATATTTATCCATCTTAACCCTTTATGTAATTCCATCCAGTTTTTCGTCTTGGCTATAAAATGTCATAAAAAAGGTGAAAGATGTTTGGTATAATTCTGAGGAAAGCATCAAATCATCACGTCTGAGAAGCTGGAATCAGCAAATGTTATCAGTTGTCTCTAATTCCCACTAAAGCTAAAGAGGTGAGCTTTAAAATCTTGACATTTATTTATAAATCTAGTGAATTTCTGCACACAAGATTTTGATGAGACGATAACGCCTGATGTTTTATATATTCATGGTTAAAGTAAAACGACATTACTTTAGCTGGAGCGTGGCCACTTAGGCCACAAAGTGACTTTACCGCGTTAAACAACATGTACCATTAGTTTGCTAACATTAGCCGACACAAGCGATCAGCAGAAGCCAGAGTCTACCTTTGACCCAAATGACGTCGGCGTTGCTTAACTTCATTACAACACAGTCAGGGGATATCAGAAGCTGGTAGTTTCACCTCACTGTTACCAGCAGGTCACCACAAAGCGTTTTAACCACAGTGAGCACAAGAGTTTTTAACTCATTATTTCTGTTAGCTAACGTCAACCCTCAGCTAGCAAAACAAGCCCCACTAGCACTACTCACACATTCAGGGCATTTCTGCTGCTGCTGAAATATGTCTGCGGGACGAGCTCCAGCTCTTTCAGGATCGAGCCCACCGCCGAGATGAGCAAAAATGTCCAGTGGAAGTTCTGTCGGACGGCTGGTATCCTCCAGAGAGTCACCAAGTTGTCCACAATGACATCCACCGCCGCCATGTTGACAGCGCTGACCAGACGAGTGACTCTGACGTCACTGCGGCTCTCAACCAATGAGGCTTTTCGGCCGGGTTTTTCTTCTTCGCTCCGTTTTTAAATGTGGAGAGCAAGTCGCTGAATTCAGGTGGATACCGCCACCTATTGTATACAATAGTGTACGACCTTATCGCCAAATCATAGTAGTTGCTTTGTGACTACATGTTTATTAAACTTTTATAGATATGTAAACACAAGTGTAAACAGCGGTGGAGAAGTAGGATATTTTACTCGAGTAAAATTAGCGTTACTAAAGTGTAAAATGCTATTGGAAATGATGTAAAAGTACACAAGTATTGTCATCAAAATATACTTAAAGTAAAAGTACTCATTATGCAGAATGGTCCATTTCAGTTGCATGTATATATTAAGTCATATGTGTTATGATTATTGATGCATTAATGTGTACATCATGTTAAATGTTGCAGCTGGTGAGGGTGGGCTTGAATTTAATTATTTTATATATAGTTGGGTATAGTAATGAAACATAATAATGTAATAGTTGTTGTATATTAGTATTTATACTGTGTATCAATAATCAATCTACAAAGTAAATGAAGCTTTACAATAAAGATAGAGGAGTAAAACGTACAATATTTGCCTCCAACATGTAGTGGAGTAGAAGTATAAGGTAGCATGAAATGGAAATACTCAAGTAAAGTACAAGTACCTGAAATGTGTACTGAAGTACAGTACTTAAGTTGATGTACTTACTTACTTACTTCTTCTTACTTAATTTCCCCACTGCTAAATGCTTATTATAAACAAATCAAGAAATAGAACACATACACAATAGTACACATTTTGTACTTCTATTTGTACATTCATTTATTTAAATTTTAAACTTGGGGATAAAACATCATTTCGCTTTCAATGGGTTTATCAGGCAGAACAACATATGAAGTATGTCCTGTAGGCTATGTCCTGTTTGTTGTTATTTTGGTGGTGATTTATTTTCTTTCTGTTAGGCAGCACGAATGTTGGGACAAAGTCAGGTTAAGTCAAAATGAACCCTTAGCTTTAGTTAGAAGTAATTATTCCAAGATGTGTAGAATTGTTGTATCCATAAGAACACAAACAGATTTCCAAACTCCCAACAGAAATGAAATCGAGTCAAATCAAGTCAAAGCCATTATTTATTGGCTGCAAAAAAAGGACCGTTGACATACATTTAGAATCCAGTATCTTTCAGGATCATTGTTTGAATTATTTGAACACATGAGAGACATTTTAATATTGAATGAGAGGTAGTTTCAGCCAGACAGTCCTGCTTGCTCTGGGTCGTGTTTGCTCAGACGGAGCTTTGTAGTGTGGTATGTAAGTCAGGGGGTCACGGTGTCAGGTTTTATGGCACAAGCTGTCCTCAATACAAGGGACCACCACAATGCAATGAAACAGCAGTCATAGATACAATGTTACCAGATAGAAATATTGTAATGTTGGACATATTTGTGGACCTGGGTGGATGACAGACTCGCTTTTAAGACCCATGGACAAGAAAATGGAAAGTCAAAATGGAATTAAAAAAAGATCTCAACAATTCATGTTTCACTGTGCTTTATCACAGGGAATACATCTTTAATGTGGTCTTTTGTGTATGTTTATGATGTGTTGTAGTGACTTTCTGTGCTTATGATGCATCTTATGCACACGTCTTTCTTGAAAAAAGATATCTTGAATTTGAGTACTTTAACAACGGTAAAGTAAATGATAAATAATAAATAACTTGGATAAATGTTCACTGATTGTGTGCAACATTCTAATTCATTGACTGCCTGGTGCAGATGATGGCAAACTGGCTGAGTCATTATGATTGTACTGGAGGAAGATACATCTTTTCCCATCTGAATGCAGGACAAAGTTTGTCCTTGATGCACTCCGACTTGGCAAAGAAGCCTTTATTTAGAAAGGACATTTTCCAGGCACGTCTGGTGTTTGACGAATCGTTCTTTAAGCACTACAAGACTACAAACTCTGGCAGGACACAAATAAATGCATCAAAATAAATGGTTTCATATTACAGTGCAGACATCTCACCAAAATAATTTAATTTAAAGTATTTCTGTGGTTATATTTAATCCTTTTTACACTGTAAAACATGCATGCATATAATACAGAAAATTCACAATTGGCCTCTATTGCTGCCAGACTGCAGAAATCCCCGATGTGAACATGCTAAATGCAAACACTGACAGGAGCTTCTTTGAGAATGAAACTCTCAAGCAAATATGAGGAAAGGGGGTGAAACTCCTTGAGACATCTTGTCAGCTTGATCAAACGGCTGAGGATTTTTCTGTGCAAAGTGGAAAATGTTACTGTGAATTATTAAAACAAACTTCTCCCACTGAGCTCTAAGATTATTCCAGCACTCAGGAGCAAAGGCTGCCCATTGACCACACTGTTTTACTGTCCAGCTGCAAAGAAAGATGCTTTGTTCTCCTTCGATGACTAGTAAGAACATTTCATTATATCTGTTGCAAAATGGACACATACCTTTCAGAGAATCATTTCAGGGGAAATAATTAGGAAACAAATAAATAGATTAATTGATTTGATGGAAACATAAATTCTCATTTTAAACCTGCATTCATTTATTTATTTTTTCCCACTTGGGGGCAAGGCAACAACCTTAAACTATAACATTGATACTATGAAGTTTAACTTGTTGCCTACGGGATGCACCTCCAGGAGAAACAGAGTCACACGCAGCATTCATTTGAAATAGTGTTTCCGGCCTTATGAATATTCACTCTCTTTTATTTTGGTCTCAACCAGCTGTTGTGAGAACCATCTGTCCCTTTAACTGATTAATATTCCATTATGTTCACCAGCTAGTTGCTAGACTGTCTGCTTGGTGCTAAGCAGGTAGCGTACGGTCTGTTCACAGCCTTTTTTGATTAATAACGGCTCCCTGTGGCAGCTGGACAGCATGAAAGGGAGATGTGAGTGAACCACAGCAGTAAAGTTACTGGAAAAACAAAACAACGAGCAAAAAGCTGCTAAAATGCTCTTTAAAGCCGAGAGGAATGGCAGAGTTGAGTGATTCTCTTTGGGTTCATCATTGATTAAAGCAAGCGTTTAGTTCCACCCATGACAAGTTGTTGGGTTAGGTTGCTTAACACATACATCGCTCAGAAACACTGGCTTGCCATAATTCAGCGGGCTGTATATGTGGTGTAAGTGCTGCTGTGACAGAGCTCTGTGGTACATTAACCCTGTGAGAGGAACCGGCTGCTATGCCGTTACTCTGACACCAGAAAAGCTGCGGCTCAGGGACCTCCAATACAGTTGGTGCAAGGTTTGTTTTCTGTTCCCTGTCGGGCAAATACGGAAGGCCACTGTGTTCTCCTCTTCACCTTTCAGACACGACAAGGTCACTGCAAGCTATTGTACACGAACGTCCTGCAGCGTCTCCAACCAGACGGATGATGTCATGCTGCAGTGAGTCTGGTCTGGTCCGGCCGGAGAATTATCCTCTCCCAGATCTGATCCATTGTCCTGCCGAAGATTCTCTTCTCATATTTCCTGACTCATGCCTGCAGAAATGTCCACCTGGACACTGCTTTGTGTTTTAGTATTTTCAAAACAGTAGGAAATTAAATTATTGTAAGTTTTCTGGCTGTGTTCAAGACAAAGTAATTAAAGCTGTGGAGTATATCAGCTCATTCACTCATTATAGCTTTAACACAAATATGGGATATGCATGTTGTGACAACCTTGCGATGTCATTTACCCAGAAACCACAGACTGCTCGATGGCAAATATGGGATGGATTGTCATTTGGTACAGAAATACATACTGCAAAAAGAATGAATCCTATGATTTGTTACTACCCTGGTTTTTCCTGTAGCGCCTTTTCGAGAATTATTTCCACATCTAGATGGATTGGCACAAAATTCAAATGCATACTGACTTTTTGATGATCCTCTGACCTTTCCTCTGGTCCCACCAGGAGGTTCGCTTTATGAATTTGATTGAAATGTCTCGACAGCTTTTGGATGGCTTTTCATATTCATGTCCCCCTCAGGATAAATTGTAACTTTTGCTTGGCAATCCCTTCTTTTTTTTCATCAATCGACATTATGTGTCCAATACTCATCTTCATACCTGCAAAAACTAATCCAATCATTTTCAGCTGAGATTAGTGCTCAGTCGAAAGTTCATGTCAGAGTGCAATTTTCTGTTCAACCTAAAGTCTGTATGGATCATTTTCACATTTCCACCTTCTTTCTGCTCAGTGCGAAGCAGCTCACTCACCGAGAAAATTCACTTTCTGGCTGCACCGCTTTTCCTTTACTTCAGATATTCAAATTATCCAGCACGAATTTTCCAAAATGTTTAATCTACAAGGGCTTTTACTCCTCAGTCAACCATACTGCACTCACTCCTCCATGTGTCATTCTGCCTGCACAGCTATTTTATATTGCTGCTTAACATTTCTCCCCTCTTTGATGTACGATGATAGAACTATTAACTACGTGACAGAACTGGCGTGCATGTGGCCACTGCTACATTTAACTGTCTGACTCTACAAGTGCAAAGGTTCACAGATAATAGTTGTCAAGACCAACAACAAGATGTGACCCTGGGTTTTAAGTGAACCATAAATGTTGTTGACCTTCTGTATGCCGGAGGGCCTGGCAGTCTCTTTGATGGAGCCCCTCTGTGCATTTTAGACACAAAGTCACACATTCTGACTGCACTCTGCTCAACCTGTGTGGAAGTCTGCTGAAAACCTTTGAAGGGTTGACTTCAGAGAGCTAACCTGAGTGATCAGGTGACACACAAACATCCTCAGAGTGATACTTTGTTCATTCAGGTGGATTCCACTTGTTTCCTTATTGAAGAATTTGAAGACTTATTCTGCTTTTTACCCAAAAGACATTTGAATAAGTTAAATGACGATTTGACAAACCCATGTGTATCAATGTAGGGGTCCTTCACTCTAAGGATGAGAACCGCTCCTAGGGAGCCTGTCTAGTATAATTTATATAATATAACGTATATTATGTAAATATTATATTTAATTATATATAATATAATTAAATATAATTTAACGGATGTATGTTTGTATGAATGTATATATGTATGTATTGTTTTTATTTGTATGTAAAGTACTCTCAACTGCACTCTTAACTGCTTTGCTTTGTATGATATGGTGATATGGTGAAAAAAAATGTAATCCCCTTGTGGTGTCGATTTCATTGACACAATTATTGAATAGATTGTCATAAAACTTACACACATTAATGTCCCCCTCAGACTGAACTGTAATAAATATGGTTATCAAAGTTTAAATTAGTCCAAATTTCGTGTCTCAAAGTCTGCCTTAGATTCTCACTTCCCCAGCCTCCTGCTTTGCTGTTTCTCCATCCATCCACCAGATGCTCTCAGACTTTCCCACCTGCTCACCTGTTTCCACTTTCCCTCATCAGCCCTGCAGTATATCACCATCCAATTTCCCCTCATTTCCTGTCAGGTTATTATGCTTTGTGTCTTCCTTTTCAGCCAATGCGTACATGGACCTGCAACCTGAACCTTTTACGCTGAAATCTGCAACCTTTACCTGCCTGTAAGCTTATACATGTTATTAATCTGATCAATAAATCCCTGAACTGTCCCTGTCTGCCTGATTATCTATATTTGGGTCCTCCTCGCTCGTTGCGTCGCACTCACCTGCTTTACAAAAATAGCAGCAAAGGTCATGACATTCCCATCAGCCTCAGCTGGCTAATGTTACCGTGCAAACGCATGACGTTGCATTATACGTGCTACACATCAGAGTGTCAGCCTCCTCATTACGAGCATATCGGCATGCTTCTGTTAGCGTTTAGCTCAAAGCACTGCTGTTCCTGAAGCCGTTGCTGCATACTCTGTAGGTGTCTGCTGGGGTGAATGACGTCCAATGTTAAAGATGCACCACGATGAATGACTTATGTCACTATCTTTGCCGCTCAGATGCAACTGTTGAGTTTTCAGCTCACACTAGATTTTGGGATATTTCAAAATTTTACGGATATTCTACACAGTAACATCAAGTTTCTAAAATATAGCGAAGTTTCTTTAATTTTTTGTTTTATTTTTGTTCATTTACTGAATGGAATAACATATGAAACATAAACTGTATTTAAATTATTCTGTGGTTTTCTTCTTCCTGGACCAACTTGACGATGTGACAAGATGACAGTGAAGAATGTGAGTAAACAGTCGATTGGCCTCTTGATATATTCATGTTAATGTCTGTGTTTGAATCATACCATCACACACATAGTATATTACTGATGGTGTTCATGATTGTCACGTCGGGGAAAAGGTTGCATCCTTTGTATTTGACATTTGTGGCCGTGTTGAACCAACATGGATCAAGTTCCTCGTCCACAATCTGTGAACCAGAAAAGTCAAAGAATTCATTTTATTCCGCGCACACAGAGCTTTTCAGAAATTGAGATATTTCACATAAGGCCTCCATGACATCTCTAATGATCTCACACACGTTGCAAAAGTCTGCTGGGCATTAGTTCAGAACATATTATTTAGGGGCATGAATACATCATTGCAGTGGGTTTCCAAAAGGTGCCAATCACAAGATGGTAACCAAATATAATTTCAGAATGGATTGTTCTCCATATATATATATATATATATATATATACACACACAGTATATGTGTTTATATATATATGTATATGTACTGTATATATATATGTGTGCGTGTATTTCTTTCATAAAATAAATCCGACATGCTGCTGAACTTCTAAACAACAACCAGTAAAATATTTCATGACTTATGTTCTGAAAGCTAGTTTCCTGTGGTTGTGATTTCCTCTCCAGTGGAGGGAAAGTCAGAGACAGACTGTAGGTTGAGGAAGGAAGAAGAAAAGCAGGAGGGTTTTTTGTAAGCCCAGTTAAAACTCTGCCACACATGAAAAACGGGGCTTGTTTGCAAAGGCTCGCGTTGAAGTGAGGATCTCCTCGTGTCTCTCTGCTCTTTGAAAGGATCCACTGATGAAGGTATGAAACTCCGTTTTTTTTTTCTGTTTTTACGTAACACATGTGCTCTCTGTTGTCTGATTGATTGATTACACACGCTGCATGTTTTCGTAGGAGATGGTGACTGCATGTTAAGCGTTCGTCATTATGTTTTTTATTAATCTGATAAGGGTATATTTGCAAAAATGTATTCCTCTGTTTTTCCTAAATAATATTCACCAGGAAATATCCATTTAACTGGTGTTGGTCTATTCATTTTGAGAATTGCCGTCATCTGTTCTTGCAAAAAAAGTCTTCAGAGAGTTTAGCAGCAATACTTAATATGTTGGAGATTTCTTTTCATTGTTCCCTTGATTTATATCAGAAACTTCCAAAAGAATAGGGTGGAATCGTAATAAAACCCAACATATTTCATGTAGAAGAGGGTTAAAGGAAATATCATTGAGAGAGATGAATCACTTTAATTTGGTCAACTCATCTAGTGCTATTTGACTTTTTTCAAATATATTTGTATTCGTGCAAAGACTGCGTGTAATTACCTCTTTGAGATTCTATCAATGTCAGTCTTACCACGATGTAAACTCGTCTCCTCCTCAGAGTCGTGCAGGGAGGCGGTGCAGCTGCGGCCTCCTCCTGCTCCACAGGCCTCAGATGGGAGCTGCTTGTGTTCAGCTCCTGTTGGCTGCCACCCTGTGGATGACGCCTCACATTGGAGCTGCCGCTGTGCTGTCGAGCTCCGCAGAGCTGCTCAACACAACCAGGTCCGGAGCTGAGACACAGTCCGACCTCAGGATGCTCACTGGAGCTGTCAGCAGACGTAAACGAGCCGTTTCATCCAGAGAGGTCAGCGCTCTGCTGGATTACCACAACCGAGTCCGCTCCCAGGTCCTCCCTCCTGCAGCTAATATGGAGTTCATGGTGAGGAAACAAAGTAACTAAGTACATTTACTCAAGTACTGTACCTAAGTAGCCTGTACAATTTTGAGGTACTTGTACTTTACTTGAGTATTTCAATTTTTTTATATTTCTACTATACTACATTTTTGCCAAATATTGTACTCCATTACATTTATTTTAAAGCATTAGTTACAAGGTGCAGATTTATTAACATACAATATAAAAGTAATACACTTTAATATATTTGTAATATATTTTGTGATCTCCATAATATGTGAAAGCCTATAGTTTGTGGAGCTAAAGAGGGACTTCATCCTAGTATCTGACTAAAAAAAACTCCCTTTTATACTACAAGCAACACAAAACAACATGTTCTTGCTTATTTTGTGGTACAAAAAACTACCAAGACAGCAGAGAGCAGATGTATGTTTTAGTGTATTTCAAGGCAAAGAGCAGAGTTTTTTTATTTGCATTTGTTTCCGTACAGAACCGAGTGAAATGAACCCGTCTCTCTCTTTTCCTCCCTCTTGGCTCTACAGCTCTGGGATGAGGGACTCGCTAAGTCAGCAGACTCTTGGGCATCACGATGCGTTTGGGATCACGGTCCGACACAAGCCATGAGATACATGGGCCAAAACCTGTCAATCACCTCAGGAAGGTAGTTCAGACTCAAGAATCAACTCTTGGTCTTATGCACGACTGTGGTCTAAACATACATTGAATACAGCTTCAAATCATAAATATATATATATGTCTTGGAAGATGTGGATGAATGTGTGTTGGATGTGACAGGTACCAGTCCATCACTGATCTGGTCCGGTCCTGGTACGAGGAGAGGCATCACTTCTCCTTCCCAAACCGATGCAGTGGATCAGTGTGCTCTCACTACACTCAGGTTATGAGCTATTCATCTTGTGCATTTAAAGAACACTCAGCGAAGCTATGATGTTTATAACGATTAAATAAAACCTCTTCCCTAAAAATGACATTGATATTCATTTGGACAGATGAGTTTGCATTTCTGCACTGAATTGAATCAGTGTTTATTTTCCCAAAAACATTTTTAAATCAAGGATATCAGGCTAAAGCATCCTCAGTTAAATTGTAGTTTAATTATTTGAAATCCAGAGGCGGATGTTGCTCAAGTCCATCAGCACCCAAAGAGCCCCCATCTGAGCTATTTTTAGATATTGGGGGAGGGTCCTAAGAAAAGAAAATAATAAGCAAGGGCCCTTTTATGGATGAAATTAAAATTGAGCCCCCGAAACAAATGATGAACTGTTAAAACTGCACATAGCCATCACCACAGAATTGATGATATCAGTTGATTTAACAACAGTGTACAGTAATATGTAATGTATGATAGGTCTTCTGCAATATCAGATTTTCACGATTATTGTGTCCAAAAGAACTCATATATATCTATTTCAATTTAAAAATAATAATAATATTGCAATCAATCAAATTAATCTTTGTTCATTGTGTGTTTTGTCTTTTTTTTGGCAAATGAGTCGCACTCAAAACACTACAAATACAGTATAATGGTGTATTTAATTTTTTAATATCGTGGTTATTGTCATATTGCAACACCCCTAGAATGAAAGCATCAACATGTGTTTTGTGTGTCCTCTCAGATGGTGTGGGCGAGCACCAACAGAGTGGGATGTGCTGTGAAGAAGTGCTCTAACATGTACGTGTTTGGGAGCACATGGAAGGAGGCAACGCTGCTGGTCTGCAACTACTCTATAAAGTAAGAAGAGCTTAAGGGAAGAGTTTGACATTCGGGGAAAATACACTTTCAATCACCTTCTTGTCGAGAGTTAGATGAGAAGTTTGAGAAGCTGCAAACGTGGGAAACGACTTGCTAGCTCTGTAGCTCTGTCTGCTAATAAGATAAGATAACCAGATGATATGTAGTGTAGAGATTTAAAAGTGGTTATACGATATAAGAATATGTTTATTTACGCAAAAAGAGTATTCTGCAATAGCGGTGGGAATTTCTTAAAAAATTGTCCATTAATCGATTTACAAAAAGAAAATGGACACAATGTGAACCCAGGTCTTTTGATGCAACTGCTCAATTCCTCAATTGATACTCCAACCTTGTACATACTATAGTGTGTAGGCTACAGTATATCATAGTTTACAAGTTCTGGTATTTGTTACCTTGCTAAAACAAAATTGGCCAGCCCAAAAACAGGAGTACACACATTTTTTTCTCTTTATTGATCGTTGGCTATTCAAAAAGAGAAAACAACTCAAAACACATTTCTTGTACAGGAAATATGCATGCAAACATTGTGGTTTTAAAACAGTACAGAGACACTAGCATCAGGACATGTAACAGGTAGTCCTAGTTTTTTTTCAATATACAAGAAATTCTATATTTTCTTATTGTCAACAAATCTCATGAAAAACATACAAAATATTATCGGTTATCGGTGTGTCCAAAGCCTGATATATCTTAAACGGTATTGGTCCCGAACTAAAAAATACATAGAAGTGTAACAATGCCTTGTGTCTCCAACTAGTTCAGAGCGCAGCAGCTACGCTTCTCATGGTTTTAACAGACGACACCACATCACCCCAGTCCTGGCTTCTCTTCATTGGCTTCCTTCGTTTTAGAATTGATTTTGAGATTTTACTGATCACTTTTAACACAGGTTTGGGTCTTGGCCCCAACATATAGAGAGGAAACGTTGAATCCTCATGAGCCAGCTTGCAGCCTTAGATCCTCAGGTGGGGCCCTTCGGTTCCAAAGTCGAGGCTGAAGACTAAAGGTGACCGACCTTTTGCCATCGGGGCCCCTCGGCTTTGGAACGACCTGCCTGAAGAGATGAGGCTCGCAGAATCAATAATCTCTTTTAAATCATTTCTTAATACCCATTTTTAGACTGGCTTTTATGTGATGTCATCGCTTTACTGCTTTATTTGTTATTGTTGATTTCACTAAATTATTTCACTAAATTATTTCACTAAATTATTTTATTTATTTTATTTATTTTATTTATTTTATTTATTTTAAAATTTACCAATTTCATCTATTGTACTGTTTTATCCAGGTTTAACTTTTACCTTAGTTCTCTTGCTTTGTTGGGCATCACTGCTTTCTGTTATTACTGCTTTGTCTGTCAAAGCACTTTGTAAACTCTGTTTTTAAAGGTGCAACATAAATAAAGTTATTATTATAATCATGGCTATATTATTATGTTCATTTGTGTTTCAGGGGGAACTGGGTGGGAGAGGCTCCCTATAGGAGCGGGAAGCCTTGTTCTGTCTGTCCGTCCAGCTACGGCGGCTCCTGCTGGAGAAACCAGTGCTCCCCAAACAGAAAACCCAAAAGACTCACGAGATATTAACGCAACACAATGTTTTAATAAACAGGTTTTAATCAAAGGCTATAACAACATGATGCAGCTGTCCAGTTACCACTACATTCAAAGCAAATCTTAATTAATGAATGTTACACAGGTGACTTTATGGTATGAATGTTTATTTGTTTGTTGCTGTTTGTGAGAAACAAAATAATGTCTTTCAGTTGGTGAAGTAGTTGCCCGGTTTATACTTCTTGAAGACTTCTATCTAGAGTTTTTGCACTTGTAATTGATGAATTTATTGACCTTTGAAAGGCATTGAGCAAAAATGAAGCACTTTTCTTGTACAGATTATATATAACCTTGAATATGTTATTGAGTTTCTTTCTTACCTGATTAAATATTGTTGTTGTTCAGCGTGAAAAACTGTCAAGTCATTCCTGCAGTCAATGTGATTAAATCACGGTTGTCTGTTTGCCTGACTGAACGTTAATTAAGTTATAAATATCTGATGGCGCTGTATATCCCTGTGTATTTATATGTATAATTGGCTGTTCACTTCTTTGGCTGTTCACTTCTTTGTGTTTATTCACTGCTGCTGCAGGAAATTTTCTGTCCTGCATTTCACCTCATTAAATCTCTGTGCCATAAAACAGGAGACTAATGCAGCTTTTATGGTCTGAAATATGAGGGAATCAGCTGTGCCTACCAACCAATTCATAAACACACACACACACACACACACACACACACACACACACACACAGAGAGAGTCACTAACAGCAAACATGTAAAATATTTTATAGAAACCATTTTCGCCCAGCAAAAAACAAGAGTGTAAAGAGCAACCAAGCTCAACCCTTCGCTTACCGTAATAACTGTTTATTTAAGAGCTCTTTGTCCAGAAATGGAAAGTGGCCGCTCAGCTTTCTCTTGTGCAGTTCTGGTTAGAGGCAATAATTACATCGGTTGTTTTTAACTCAGTATAAAAATGACTGGTCGTCTTCAAGTTCTACTCGCCAGTCGATGCCTCAACAGATACTTACAGAAACAGTTTGACATTTTGGGAAATAAGTTTACCGGTATTCACTTTCTCGCTGAGAGTTAGATGCCATTCATGCCTGTGCTGTAAATATTAAGCTACAGCCAAGAGACTGTTAACTTAATTTAGCATAAAGAAATAAACTGGGGGAAACAACAATCTCTGTGTGAAGGTAACAAAGTTGCTTATCGGCACATTTAAAGCTGGTTAATGAGCATACCGTGTTTAATCTGTTCAAAAACGGAACTGTAAAAAACACAAATTGTGGTTTTTTTCCCTGAAGTCATGCAAAGAAATAGTCATGAACCCCCGTCAAACCATAACTTGGTTGTTCTATGTTTTAAAGAGAGATTAAAAAATGTGCATTAACATGTTCATTAGTAAGTTTTAGAGGGTTTGTTACCTTTGTAAAGAGCTAGCTGTTTCGCCCTGTTTCCAGGCTTTATGCTAAGCTAAGCTAACTGGCTGCAGAATGTAGTTTCATATTTGATGTACAGATATAAGAATGGCGTCGATCTTCTCATCCTATTATTGACAAGAAAGCCAAAAGGGCGTATTTCACACCAATGTCGAATTATTCATGAAGAGACTGTAAATCGCACAAAGACCATAAAAACACCATGGTTGTTACAGTGTGTGAGATTGATTCTGAATGTCTTAATATGGACAGAGCTGTGCAAGTAAATCAGATTAAACTGTCGCATTTTGAGAATGTCCAAAGAAAACTCGCCTGTGAAATAAGCAGAAGGAGCTGGATGGCGCAAAACTTGCCTTTATGAAGTGAAACAGGTGTGAAATTTCCATTTTAGCTGGGAGACTGTGGAAATCACATTTTAAAATTAGATTTCAGTGGATGACTCACATCCACAGGTGACTCAGGCCCAATTAATACATCCAACAGCTCAGCGGTCAGTGAAATGTCCCCCTCAGTCAAAATAAAACCTGGTGACGTCACTCATCATACACAGTTTGTTCGCTGCCACCTTCAGTACATTCTCCACTCCTCTGTCTTTTATGTCTCTCCCCACCCTCCAGCTTTTCTTTTCTTTTCTTTTTTATAAACTCAGTTTCTTATTAAGCGCTCCCACTCACTCCGAATCTGAATAGAGAAATGTTTGGTGATGAGAAAGAGGGGAAAAGCACGTAATAACTTAATGTCTATTTGAGTTTCTATCATCATGTTGCCTTAGTTACAGCTGCTATATAGATTGGTGTCCATACGAGCCTAGTTACTGTTTAACCTCCCCACCCACATTTGCCCAGATTAGGAAAATCAATAAGATAACAGCGGCAACACCGGCCTTACCTTGCACCAACAACAGCCTTCTCACACTACAGCAACCTGCGCCAAACTTCCACATTTTACACCTTATGGAGAGGGAGGAAAAAGTGGATTTTAAACACACGTTTGAGAGGGAGCAGAGGACGAAATGGTCAATGTAAATACACAAGTCAGTTCAAGTATGGAACTTCCATTTGGTGAGTACACACTCCTTTTTGTTTTTGTCAACTCGGTGGTTTCATAGGGAAAAAAGGTTGAGCGTGGCAGCTGCTCGCTTTTTCTTTCTCTTTCGGTGATTCGAGGTTCCGGAGCGCTGCTGGATCGCAACAGATTCAGGGTGGAAATATCATCGCCATTTGTGTCTGCCTTTTTCACACGGCTGTAATTCAGGAGGTGTGTCAGAGACATGGAGGTTGTTAAAAAAAAAAAAAAGGCCAAGGGAGCTGGGCCTGATGGTGATGGTGGTACAGAGGTTTTTGAGATGTCAGAGCAGTTGGAGTGCATAGAGACTAAAGAAGGTTTACAGAAGGATTTGAGAGGATTTGAGCTTGATGTTGTTGGTGCAGTTGATCCAACAAGGAGTTTTGAGAAGCTGCGGTACTGGATGAAGTCTGACGTGTTTTTATTCTGGACCTGAGGTGCTGGAAACATTCTTTTTGTAACTGAGGAAAGCCTGAAAAATGAAACTTTGTTGAAGCTTACATTTATATGATGCTGTACAAACACAAACACAGAAATCATCAGTCACATCTCTCTCCACAGTCGAGCGACGGGCTATTGAACATACAGAGTGTTACCGCTGTGTTTTACTCCTGGGGTCATTCATTGAATGATTTCCATGTAACATTGCAGAGATGCAAATTTCCCAAAGCCCTTGCCAAATGAGAAAAAAAATTATAAAAATATTGATTAATGGCTGAAATGTTGGTTTTTCCCTGAACAGATGTTGCTGTATCCATGCTATTTCATTGAGCTAAATAGTTTTTTTTTTTACAAGCCCTGAGAGTAAAGTGTTTCTATTTGTGTTTAGGTTTATCAACCTAAAAGGTTTATCCCACACCTGCTTTCCCTGTTTCTGTGAACTCTGCACTGCATCAACCCATTTCTATCGCTTCTTTCTAAAGAGCTGGAAACAAACAGTGGCGAGGAACTTTTCTTTTTCCTTTAGCGCGTTTGTAACATTGTTTTCTTCTTTCATCCAAACGTCGCCATGTGATCATTCACAGTGATATGTGAGTTAAGAGCATAAATGACTGCTGTGCCAAATATTTTGATCTAGAAGCTTGGTGACATTGTGAGTACTCACAAGGCTAGTTGGTAATCTACTGTAGCGGGCGAGCTAACTGCTAACTGATCTGTAAGACAGTGTTCCTCCAACTTTGTCCAAAAAGTATTAAAAAACACATCCCACTGCACGCTGTTGCCCTGGGTGACATGTTCTTTCATCGTGATGAACTCGGCAGCAACCTCCGGCTCTGAAAAGTGAAGCCAGTGCAGAAGTGCCTTAAACTTGCATTCTTTCTAATAGCCAGCTCTTCTCTATTCAAAAAGAAGACTGATTGCATTGAAGTCTATGAGAAAATGACCCTACTTCTCACGTGATTTATTACCTCAGAAAACATTGTATACATGAGATTATGATCTCAATCACTAGTTTCAAGTCTTCTTCAATACAGCTTGATGTATATTTGGTAAATTATGGTCCCATTTAGAATAAAATAGACAATAAAGCAGAGTATGCTTTTAGTCTTACACCGTTAACCCTTTCACAGTGTGTTTACAGTTCATGAAAGTTAATTGTAATATTTTGGTTGCCTAAAAATGTCTTATTTAGCATTCGGTTGTACTTACAGTAGCTCCACCCTTTCGTTTCACTTCTGGTTGCAAAAAAAAAAGCAAGATGGTGGCGGCCAAATTGCAAAACTCGAGGCTTCAAAACTGTAGTCCACGAACCAACTGGTGACATCACGGTGTTTAGGTCCACCACTGACAGTATAGACAGTCTATGTGATGAACAAGGCCACTGTAGTTTAATTAAACTTACCATCCGGCTGCTGTAAAATTTCATTAAAGCACCAATTGTGTATCAATCTGCCACTGAAAAGAGCGCCACAGACTCTATTTACTCCTGTTTGTGTAATGTTTGCTAACAATTACAGTGCCCAGCTGTTTAAGGAAATAATGAGGCCTTTTTTCAAACAGGGAAAATATATATTCATGGCATGTTTTTAATTAGCGTTTTACTTCTTCAGCAGGAACAAATGTGCTTCAGACAGGGCAGGGAAGCCAAGAAACTATTGAGAGATGGACTAACAGCTTTTTCCTTCAAACTTCATGCTATAAGAGCTATAAAAAGAAGTGCCTAAGAACTCACTGTATTGTGTGTATGTATCTTAGTATGCCTCATTCACTGATCAGCTATTAAAGTAGTCTCATCTGATTTGCACTGTTTTTGAGTACACTGGCAGCATTTTCTTCCTGTGTATGCCTTATATATGTATGCTTAACAAATGTTCCAAAAGCGGGACATTCATGTTTAAAATGCATTCTTTGGCAGCTGCCTACACTAAGCCTCCTTTTGGCCTAGATCGGGTTATAACATGCCTCTGTGTCCAAACAAACTGCAAATCACTGTTCACCTTGCCTCCAACGTTAGCTGCTATCAGGACTCAAGCAAGTATCAAACTAGTTTAAATTGACACATTTGTACAAAATCTGAGCTGTGTCTGGTACAATCTACCAAAACAGCCTTTTTATTCCTTTAGTCTCAGCTACTGAGACAAGCTCACAAACCTTCCTCTTAGCAAAGCGGCATGCACAATATATCCTACAACACGTGCAACTTGTGTCAGACATGTGGGATTAATTGCCCAACGGTCACAACCTGGACAAACTCCCAAACTCTGCTGTTGGCAGAATTACTTGGTGAATGTAAACACGACAGCAGCCGCTCACCAGCTCCTCAGCTCCATCTGTTTGCCTACAAAGCTGAACGACGTGACAGAGGGGCACAAAGAGGTTTCCTAATGTACTTCATCTGAGCGACGAAGACGAAGTTAACGGCTCAAATGAAGGGAATTCACAAACACAACAACACATTGTCTACACAGGCACTTATTACAAATAGGGTTTGTGGCATATACTATCTTGCATGCTGCTATGTTGGTCGTAATGAAGATTCGTCATGAGAAAACCACTAGAAGTGGATGCATTGCAATGCATTTATTCATGGTTTGAATGGAAAAAGTTTGAATTGATTAAAATCAATTTGAACTAAAACAAAGTATTGACATCTCTTACTTCAGTAGACATAGAAAAAGTCTTTCATTATTTTGCTTAAGTAGCAGTACTAAAGTATTATGTATTAAGTAAGTATTCAATCTCACAACAAGATACATTAGTAGTTGTCCTGGAGCTTTCAATCCGATCACATGATCATCCTCATATAGATAGAGTTGCCCTGTTGTCATGTGATGAGATTTGTTGGTCAACTGCTGTTTCAAAGATTTCAAATCCATAATTAGAAAGGTCTACTGTTGGGTATTTCGGTCACTATTAACGCATCATATTTTAGATGTTGATTGCATCTATGGTGTGTAAAATATGAATCTGTAAAGTAACTGTTTAGTAAAATGTACAATATTGGAGTATGAGTACAATATAGCATAAAATGGAGGCACTCAACTTAAGTAATAGTACTTCAAAATTCGAATTAAGTACGGTAATTGAGTCCAACACTGGTTCAATGTTTGTCCTTTCATTGAAAGACCACCTGCAGACTGCTGTAAACACAACAAACCCTGTTTTTCAAAAAAATGTTTGAATGCCTTCGAGCTCTCTCAGCAGAGCTCAATGCAGTGAACGTTTTTATACACACACACACACACACACACACACACACACACACACACACACACTGAACTGCTGTCGTCTGGACATCAACATACAAGTCATTTTCTGACGTGATTTCAACAGTTTACATCTGCAGAGCTGCTACACTTTGAGGAAGCCCCCCCCCCCCCCCCCCCAGTGCACAGGATCAACATGTATTGAGCTGCAATAATTCTAGTGCTTTGACGCTTGACATTAACTTACTTCCATCTTTTCTTTTCAATGCTTTGACACTTAACATTAACTTCCATCTTTTCTTTTCAGTGCTTTGACACTTGACTTTTAGTGTTTTGACTCTTGACATTAACTTGCATCTCTAGCTTCTTTATAGTTATGTGACTCTTGACATTAACTTGCATCTCTAGCTTCTTTATAGTTATGTGACTCTTGACATTAACTTAACAGTAACTTTAGCGAGTCACCATATGATCAGATAGTCACAGCAGCAGTAATGTGTGACATGAACTTGATCTCTGAAGTCATTTACTATAAGATTCAAATTATATTCAAATTATAATTATAACGTAGCCTAGCTGTATAGAACGTATTATACTTGTTTTATAAAAGCAGCAGCGTCCTGGTGAATAAATCACTCAGCTAATGAAGTGAAATTGAATCTGTACTGTAATAAAAATATAGTCTAGATGTGCCTATCTGGTGTTAAAGAGAGGCAGAAAACCCAATAATCACCCTGTTTGGAGGGTACCTATTACACGCTGTTCACTTGACACTATTAATCCGAGTGTTCAAGTCTCCAATCAAATCTCATTGTGACAGGCATTAGGGGGATTATCCCTGGGTGCTGTGGGCCCTTACAGCCGGCCCGTTGGCCCCGGCAAACAGCACTATCCAGTAACAGCGGCCCTGCTTCTCCTCCCAGGCTGTCTCAGCCTGGCCGGGCCCGAGAGAGCCGCTGAGGCTCATGGGCCTTCACTCTGCTGTCAGGGCTCGGCCTTCAGAGGGATGTATGGCCAGAATGGGACGCTGCGCCTCACCGACCCAGGTAAACGTAACGGCGGCAGAGAGAGCTCTGAGAATCGGGCAGATTATTCCAGAATGGAGGGCGAACAACAAGCTGCTGTTTGTGCGTTAAAACCGTGGAGTTGTGGAAGTAAAGCTGCTGGAAGCTAACCGACTGAAAGCAGCGCTGATGTGAAAATTGATACTGTGGAACTGGGTGATTCTGGTTTACTGCTGCTTGAATCATTCAAAAGAAATGTGTTGTTTAAGGTGTTTTGAGAGAGGAAAGCTTTACGAGCTTTACAAGTTTACAAGAGCTGGTTCATTAAGGAAAATATGTCATGTATATTTGGTTACAATATCTTTAAAACCCCAATTATTGGATTCTATCTGATGAATATTTGGGATGCAGAATAATTCAGCGATTCATCTGTTTGTAAATGAAACTTTTAGCATGAGGCTAGTTAACTGAACAGGGAATTGAATGCAGACTTTGTGTGCTATGTGTCCACATGATGGCAGTAGTAAGTCGTGATTTCATGTTGCCTGACTGGCAGCGGTAGAAAGTAACTAGTACACTCAAGTACCACACTCAGGTATGATTTTAAGACACTTAACTCAGTGGTGAAAAGGAACAAAGTACATTAACTGATGTACTGAACTTATTTATAACTGAACTTGAGTTTTTAAATGGAATGCCTCTGGATACTTTTCAATTTCAGAGAAAAATCAACTGTTTATAATGTATTTTAAATTAACTCCACTTGAATCATCTACAACATTAAAATACAATGTATATATCTCATCTTCACATATATTTAACATTAAGTTAACATAGAAATACCATCAAACAGATTGTCATTTGTTTTGTGCATCATGAGTACTTTTACTTTAGATACTTCAAGGGAATTTTGTTAACAATGCTTGCGCTTTTCCTGAAGTGACCTTTTCAATGCATGCTGGATTTTTCCATGTAACGGAGTATTTTAATATTGCATATTGCTACTTTTACTTAAGTAAAGGCTCTGAATACACCACTACAGAGGTCTATATAGGAGTAATCCTTGTCTTCTTTTACTGTGGTGTTGTTCCACCGCTGTTGACTGGCCTGTGACGCTGAAATAAAAAAAAAACGACAGTGTGATCGGACCAGAGAGTTGGTTTGTTCAAACAGAACGTGACCAGAAGAGAGCAGCATGTGACCTCAGAGGGGAGAAAGACAGCAATAAATGAAGGAGGAAAAAGGAGCTGATGGAGTGTTGAAACTGTCCCCCCAAAATATAAGATGCAGTCAGCAGATGAATTATAATGTGTTTAAATTCTTGAATTAATTAAAATTACAAATATTTAGGAATGTCTTCAAACGTATTAATCAGTTTTCCTTTTGGATGAAGTCCTTTTTGATTTAGGCCTAGTGCGCTGACAGGATAAGGTTGAATCCCTAAATATTTAGTGCCTTGTTATTCAAGCGATGGAGGTTAAATGTCTATTGATTGGCTGCTGACTGAAGGACCTCATGGAGGATCAGAGAGATAAAAGTGCTCAGAGCAGAGCTGCTGACAGAGGTGATTGGGCCAGCAGTCAAAATGAATTCTCAGCAAAACAGAGTTAATGATTACAGAGCTTTATCACAAACTGTGATTGATTTACGTCTTGCATGGTTCTTCGTGTTTATTGATGCAATTGTTTACTTATTTAGTGGCACAGAGGCTACTAGAGTTTTTTCAGTCTGACTAGATGTGTAACAAGATGAAACCTGTTTTTGTAGATTCAAGATTTTATCTTGAGAATATTGTCTTCAGCTTTGAAACATTACAGACTTGATGTGTCGAAGGGTTATTTTGGCCTTAACAATAATAAATATGTGACGGGGAGATATATTTGTTTTTGCATGAGAACTAAAAAGTTATGCACTTTACAAAAGTTAGTTAACATAAAGAAATGCATTGTGAATTGTTGTTATGGACATTTTAGACACAAATACAGAGCACACTGTCAGAAATAGTATGAAAAGCAACATAACAAATCTTAGCGTTATATTATCCTTCTCCTACTGAATAATTCCCTCATGTATTTTGTCGCCCAATAATATTATGAGATACTGAGCAACTAAATAGGCACTAGCCGTCTATCTAAACCGTGAGACCAAAGAGTCATCGTGGGTGAGGACAATATGTCAACTCTTCTGTTCTTTCAAGAGAAAAGAGCTGATTTCAATGTCTTTCCATTTTCAATTTATTGAAATCATCTTTATAAAACATGGTTTAAACATCCCCTTAAAAAAGTCAGGTTATATCGCTGAAGAGGTACCAAAAACATTCAACAGTACATTTTCATCTTTTTAAATAACAAAGATCTGTTTGGTAACCTGATTACATACATAATTACATTTGCCGGTTTAACACACCGTACACCACTACAGAAGATGGTTTGTTGGCTTGTGAAGACATAACTGGAGGTATAAAAGGTTTTTATTTGACAAGAAAATGTTTAAATAAGCTATTAAGCAGTACTGTCCAAAAGTAGTTTCCACTATAAAAGCAGGAGAAAGGTCTGACACAATTTGTCGGATTAAACACACTAACATAACACTAGGATTTAAAAAAAAGAAAAAAAGAAATTGGATCTTGACAAAAATGAATCAATCAGTGTCACTGGAAGCAACGAAAGTAATGGCAAAGAAAATATGATATTCCTGCGGTCAGCCACAGGGGCTTGCATAAGCTGTGTTATTTGCAGATAGTTATCTGTTGACAAGGTCTTTGCCATGACACTCTACTCACCTATCTCCTCCATCTACTGCAGGAGAGCAGAGCAGCAGCCTCAAATATGCTGCAGCCAGCACATTGTCTCCTTCTGTTTTACTCTTATCAACATCATCGCGCTCCTGGATGGTGCTTTACAAACACTCACATTTCCCCTGTGGTGCAGCTCTCCTAGAAAGAAACAAAATAAGTCCCCAGACAGTGTATATTCCACATCTTATTAACTCTTCCAGGCCACCATGATTAGTCTGTTCCTCCCAGCTGCTGGTTTGTGTCATTTTGATTTTTACTATGTTGCTTCCCTGCCGCCTGCCTTTGAGATCGGACTTGGGAAAATGAAATGTAGTCATTGAGGAGAAGGTACAAATAGGCTGTGGTTGCAAATGGAGTTTGGTCAGTGGTCGGAGATTCCTATTCAGAAGATAGACAGGACTTTGTTCACAAACTGGAGTTTCAAAGGGGAGAATCACAAGTGTTACATCAGGTCTCAGCGATCCTTTGACTTTTAGCCCCGGGGCAGGAGTTTGGGTGACTGATTATAAGACAGCACTGTGATCGGCCAGTATTTAGCAGGTATCTAACAGCTAAACGTCAGACAATTGTTGTCAACTGCAGCCATTTACAAAATGTTGTGAAAATGTGCTTCAGCATGAATAGCAGCTTTTCACCTATTTATTTTGTGCTCACAAACGTCACAATAAGAAAAATTTGATTTTATTCTGCCATAAACAACACATAACACACTAATCAAAAATATTCACCACACACTCACACAAGAAGAAAAACTAAATAAAATATATTGAAAAAAACACATTGGAAAATAGATTAAAATAAAATAAATAAATTGCAAAATCTGTTTTTGCAGAAAGTTCATATGCTTAACAAGTCTATGTATAGCAGGCTATACTTAGACTGAGTGGCGCTTTGAGATAAAAGCTGACGTCAGCATGTTAACATGCTCACAATGGCAATGCTAACATGCTAACTGATAATATTTTACTATGTTTACCATAGTTAGCTTAACGAGTTAGCATGCTAAGATTTGCTAATTAGTTCCTGTTGTCAGAAATCAAAGATTTAAAAATATAAAAAAACGTTAAAAAAAATGGACCTGATGATGCCGCTAGATTAAAAGCTGGTAGCCTACATTTCATCCTGATTGGAACATGCATGTCTGTACAAAATAACATGGTAATCCATCCAATAGATGCCTTACACTCAAAACCGAGAGTTAGATGACAAGATTGACACCACTACCATGCCTGCCTAACCAGCAGCCGGTTAGCTTAGCTTAGCTTAGCACAAAGACAGAAAACAGGCAGAACCAGCTAGCTGCAGTAAAACCACACCACAATGTCTTTCACTTCGGTTTTTGTTTGGATTAAACAAACACGATTAATGAGCTTTAGAGGTGCTGGTGGGGGGATTTTTATTGTGTTACCTGTAGGACCAGGCTAGCTGTTTCCCCTTGTTTTGACTGTCAATCTCACAGTGGCGCCCAAAGTCACCAGGATTCATCGTGTGGGAACCACAAATGTCCAAACGTTCATGACACTCCATCCAATATTTGTTGAGATATGTTAACCTGAAAGGACTGCTCATCTAACTCCGCAGGAAAAGGGAGTAAAAGGCAACTTATTCCTCCAAATCAAAAAGCTTTTACTTTTAGAATATTAGATATTAAGACAGGCTATAGATTTCTGAACACATTTTATTTCCAGATAACAGCAGAAGCTGAAAGTTTTGTCTTCAGCAGAACTTCACACTTTGTGGTTTTGTATCATAACTATGGTGACATTAGCATTTGTCCCGAGAATGAACAGCATCTATAACTTTATTCTGTTCAGATCTTTGTATTTTATAGCCTCTTGCATGTGTCAATCCAGCCGGTGATGTAGATACAGTATGAAGATAACCCCCCCACCACCCCCGCCTCAAAATGCAGATAAACTATGGGAGAATCTCGAGCTAACCTGCCCTCTACCCAACACATCAGAACAGTTTGTCAGTTTGTGATTAAGAAAGCTATAACCACAGATTATACTTTATAGTCCTGTATATACGACTGTTCCTTGAGGAGTTCACAGAAATTTAAGATGGGAGCAGCGATAAAAGCGCTTTAATGACGGGGAAGATAAGATTTTACTCTGAGTGACTCATTCATAGTCCCCCCCCCCCCCCTCCCTCCTCTGCTTACTGCTTTGAAATAATTGAGCAAATATGGGCATTGCAGATGAGCAGTACGGATCGAACATGAAGAAATGTTGTAATGCACGACCTCTGTACACACAGGTGAAACAACATGGTCTGACTAAGCTGCGGAGTTTGATGCAGAATAATCATCTGTGTAAAGAAGATGCTAATCATTTTCTGATCGTGACTCTTTGAGCCTGATTGAGTTAATCAGGTTGTTAAAGATTCCAAAGAACAATTAATCTAATTCTATGACAGAGTGAAATCAATAGTTTCTGTATGTTTAATCACAGGTTGATCACTTCTATTTTCATTTCTGATGGGATTATGAGGGGTTTTTGATCAAGCAGGAGCCCCCGGGAATGTTGTGGAGTTTGCCTGCTGGAAGAAAAATAATTTTACTATCCCCCAGTATAATATGAGTGGTTAACAGGTTCACCTGCGTGGGGTTTACTGCTTCTGATGTCCGGCTTGAACTCAGGATCGTTGACCTACTGCTATGTACTGGCACTTTCTCTTCAAATACAAGACTACTGTTTGCTGTGTGACATGTGGAGTTGAACACTTTGCGCAAGCAGATCATTTATTTTTTTAAAACAATTGAATTCAGGATTGTGTTAAAAAAAAGTCACATGTGTGAGAAAACCACCCAAAAAACTGTTAATAGATGATGGAAAAAGTAACACGTCGCTTTAGCATTATAAGCATTTGTAAACAGTTAATAAATAGTTAATAACGCATTATAATGTGTAATGTATTTGTCAAAAGTTATAATGTAAACTGGCACATTAACTGTTAGTGAATGATTAATATATGACATGTAATGATCTATGATTATATACATTCACAGATGGCTTTATATATGTTTATATATATATATATGTTTATATATATATATATGTTTATATGTATATATATGTGCTCAGGTTCAGTAGTTTGATGAAAGAAATTCTAACTTACGGTGCACTTAATGGATTTTGTCCAGAAATTTCTTCCACCTCTGTTGCATTTACAAGCAGATGGAGTTTTTAATCAATATTCAAAGGATTTAGGCCCAAAAGAATCTATGAATTAATTGAATATATTTTGACCATTGTGTGTGTGTGTGTGTGTGTGTGTGTGTGTGTGTGTGTGTGTGTGTGTGTATGTGTGTGTTGTATTAACCAACGCTGGTCTCTAGTATGCTCAAACACCTGTAAATAGTAAGAACTTGACTCGATTAGCAATATTTAATCATAATTAAATTATTTAAATCTTTTTTATAACACATTAAAATGTAGTTGCAAAACATCTTTAGTTGTTATCAATGTATTAAATACTTCATAGAACGTACTCATGTAAAATATTATTACAAATAATTATCAAAGCATTTAAAAAATTGAAAACACGGCACCAAACATTCCGATTTTCTAAATAAATTACATCAATAAGTGCATGGATAATTACATATTTTCTTATAACCTTCTATTCAGTGAAATGTTCCTTTAAACTAGTTTTATAATGTAATCACGCGTCATGTTCCAAAAGTTGATACTAAACATTTTCACATTAGCCATAATGATCCCTGAATTGTCAATGTTTAGGCTCTTCATGTTTTTTTAAGCAGGTCAAATTTGCATCTGTATCTATTTAACTGTTACATTTAGTTATAAATTCTAAATGAATTATTTTCTACGTGCTCCGCAGTCTGCCTGTCATATCCTATAGTTTGTTAGTTATTGTGACAATAGATATACTAAAGATCAGCCTCACCAATTTGTGACCCTATTTGTGGTTATTTTTCTCCTAAACAAACACATTTACTTATATAGACTGTATATATTACCATTATCATTTCTATTTTTCTGAGCTACTGAGATACTCCTGGTTGGGAATCACTGTAATACATCATTTTGGTTTTGATTGAGTTTTAAGTGATTGATTTACAGTCGAAGACCTTCTAAACATGTTTATGATGAAGAACTACAGAAAATAACTTTAATAATAAATCAGGTTTCATTCCTACTGATGAATATACTGTATATATATATTTATTTTTTCAAAAATAAACCTTAAAAATGCAGCTGCCTTCCCAACAACAAGAGTTGAGCTTTTGGGTCAGCCCTTTTCACAAACAATGAAGTCTTTTACATAAAGGCATCGCTTTGAGTTATTTCCTCTGTTAATTATGCTGGAATTAAGTCAGATTTACCAGCGTCGTATTAAACATGGAAGTGGGTCTGAATGTGACGGACTGATATGATCTGACTAGTGGGTTTCCTGAAGTGGAAGATGTTTAACATCATAGCAATAACACTGAAAAACTATTTTGTTGCAAGAAAAAAAAACCTGCATTCAAATTGAACTGAAGTCAGGCATTTACGTATAAGAAGCATTCTAATGTGACAAACTACGTTATATGTTGTTGGGTCCTTTCCTCTATCATGTGTCACAGGTTGTAAATTGATCATATGTGTTGTAAGTAAAATCTTTACTTCGCTGTCAGCACTAATGAATCGTGTTTTTTTTTAAGTGAATGTTAGTCACAGTGTTAAACTTAAATCAGAAAATATAACCTGTACCTATTGATGGGTTCCTGTTATATTTTGTAAAATGTTTTGTATAATATCTGTGCAGAGGAACGTAAGTCTGGATTTGCTGTGACATGAAGCTTTTTGACATACTTTCAGATTTTAAACTTTTTAACCATTTTTTAACACCTGATAGTTCTGCTTTACCTGCACAATGTCCAGACTCTTATGTAGGAGAAGTTGTCTTGTAACCCACCCATGGCTCTCAGATAAATGTAGTGAACTCTCCCTCTGAAATGTAGTGCAAGTATAAAATAGCATAAAGTGGAAATACTCTAGTAAAACCACCTTGAAAGTTGCACAGTAAAGTACTTCAGTAAAACCACTTATCACTTTGGGTCTCCCTGCAGACACTCAAAGCTAAGCTGCACCTTCATTTGGTCTCGGTTGCTTTATAACTTAATGTGGACGCTGTAAATTTGTGTGCATGTGATAACAGCATGCTACAGAAAGTGCTGGCTGTAAAAAGCTGGTTTTGAAGTGACGGAGGAGTGATTTGGCAAAGGATTGACCTGATTTAGCTCACGTGGAGGAATTGTTTAACTATTAATGACAAGGGAACCAAGAAGAGATGTCAGATATCAAAGTTGTGCTATCTCTTCCAAAAAGAAAAAAAACAACTCCAAAAAAACAACCCTGTGATTCAACATTGAAGGGGCTAGTTAACCATCAACCAGAAAGGGTTACTCCACCTCTCTCTGGTTAGCGGCACGAGGGAAGGAGGAGAAGGAGGCGAGCTCTGCTGTCAGTCACTGGTCTCCTCTGTGACACCAGTAGGTCCCCATCACACTCAACTGGGCCAGGGAGCTACCTTGTCACTGGGCGGAGCTAGGGAAAGGGGGGGGTTAGTGGAGGTGTGTGGGGGTGTGAGAAGGGAAGGAGGGGTGGAGGGGGGGGGAGGGGGTTGGTGGAGGGGGGGGGGGGAGGGGAGGGGGGGGGGGCACGTTAGCTTCTTGGACAAGTCTTTCTGCACCACTGTCAGGTAGTTGAGAATTTGTTTGTCCAAAGCACTGGCAGACATGGACATGGCAGACTACAGCGAGGCTCTGGACCCAGCGTATACAACACTGGAGTTCGAAAACATGCAAATGCTCCCCTTGGGCACAGGTGAGTCACATTATATGCAGCTCTGGCGTTGCACTTTGAAACTTTTACTGATTTAAAACTTTGGTCGGGAGAGGAAAGTGGGAGTTCTTGTGTGAAGTGATAAAAAGGGGTCATTTGTCCATCTACATGCAAAGGGGGATGATCCTGTGCAGTGGTCTTCTTTTATCACCTCTGGGCACAACAATAAAACATTGAGAGACTTTGATTTACGAGAGTTCGCTCTATTCTCAATAGTTCAGGTCATTTGGTCGAGGTAACTTGTTTCAGCTCGGGGAGCGGGGGGGGTGTCCGATTGATTACACCGGATTGATATTCATCCTCTGATGAAGCAGTAGTTTGAGTATCATGATCACGCATCTCCTGTTACAAACGGTCTGTTCCCACAGAGTCTAAAGTGAAGAGAACGGGATCACAATGACACCAACTTATTTATATATGCAGTCTCCCATGACGTCTGGCTGTGATCCTGTGATTCTAAAATTCCCAACGAGACTCAAAAATGGAAGTTTCACAGGGACCATTACTTACAACTTAACTTCTTCACCACTGACGTGTTTCTACTCTATTATACAGACGTATAACAATGTGTCATGAGTCAGCCTGACATCCATAGCATGACATGCTCTATGATTGATTGACCAAGTCTGATAACTGTGAGACTGTGACTAAAAACTGTCTCCAGTGATTGCCTTTTTCAGAGGCAATCAAGCCGACATCAATTATGCTCTGTTGACTCTGTCTGAGCTGCTCAGGCAGGTAACAGATCCTTGCAGGTTCACGAACCTGAAGGCTGGATTTGATCAGCCGTCAATGGAGCTGATCACTGTGTTCGCTCTGAGCCGTTCACACCTTCTTAAATCAAACTGTCAAGCAGAAAGAGAGTAGTGTGCTCAAACATATTTCTTGATGTCGCTTTTATAAACAACAGTCATGTCTAAAAACTGATGATTTATTCTCTCGCTCTCGCCGTGTGCGTCAGACTCCTCACCGACTGAGAGCGCCAACATGAATGCTCCCGGCCACCTCGGGGCTGGCAGCCTGTGTGCCATATGTGGAGACAGAGCCACTGGCAAACACTACGGGGCCTCCAGCTGTGACGGCTGCAAGGGCTTCTTCAGACGCAGCGTCCGCAAAAACCACATGTACTCGTGCAGGTGAGGAAAGACAAAACCCAAAGATATTCCGTTTACAATGAAGAAACTGGCTGGAAACAGCAATTTTTTTTTGGGGGGGGGGGGGGGGGGGGGGCAATCAATCGACCAATCATTGCAGCTCTAATTGCTTCACTCATTCACGTTTCTTTTTGGTTCTATGACTTACTTAATCCACTCATTTTCCAGGTTCAACAGACAATGCATTGTGGACAAAGACAAGCGAAATCAATGCAGATACTGCAGACTGAAGAAATGCTTCAGAGCCGGCATGAAGAAAGAAGGTGGGAGAATTTTCAAAGCACACTGACTGACTCCATAAACTCTCTCTATATATATATATATATATATATATATATATATATATGCGTTTGTAAAAACAAGAAAGAGAATTTCTCTTTTAATCAGCAAGGCCCTGACAGAGCGTGAGCCGCCTCCACTGAATTGACGTGTTGCAATACACCCACGAGAGTACTTTGTTAATGTTCACTCGGTGCAGCGGTGAAGTCTCTAACCAGCTTATGCTGAGCAAACATTTCCGGGCAATAATGGCCATATACTGATAAACATGACAGCCTTGGAAGACTTATTTTTCTTTTAAATGACTCTGCATTCTTTGTGCAACAAAGAAAGAAATGGAGGAAATGAAATACGTGTCATTGTTTCCCTGACGTGTTTGCAAGAAAATGGCACATTTTTTCTTTGAATATTTCTGCAGCGGTGATGACACTATAAATCTCTGTGTGTGTTTTTAGCTGTGCAGAATGAAAGAGACAGAATCAGCACCAGGAGATCCAGCTATGAAGACAGCAGTTTACCATCCATCAATGCGCTCATCCAGGCAGACGTGCTGTCAAGACAGGTAAGACATGCTATATCATGTTTGGGAATCACATCTCACTGTGATTAATCACTCGTAACAAGGCATCAAATGATTCCACATCCGCATCGCCTTATCCAGATCACCTCCCCTGCTCCTATACTGAACGGCGACATAAGGACTAAAAAGATCGCCGCCATCACAGATGTGTGTGAGTCCATGAAACAGCAGCTGCTGGTCTTGGTGGAGTGGGCCAAGTACATCCCAGCCTTCTGTGACCTGCCCCTGGATGACCAGGTAAGACTTATGCACAGACACAGTGCACATAGTTGTATAGACACTCTGGTCACTCATCTACCAGTCTGCTCAAGACCATAGTGTGGGGCTGCAGGAGAACAGGGGTACTCTGAGGATATATTCCTCCTAAATAAATAAAAATGGAGTACAAAAAAAAAAGGAGATATGTTAAAAATCTTCTTTTTTTTTTACTTTAAACCTCAAACTCTTCAACCAGAGTGGTTAATGTATTTTAATTTTGAGTTAACATATGATGAGCTGTTTTTAAAAGTTATATCCCGCCTTTAAAAAAGTGCTGAATCATTAACAATGTGATCGCCAGGCCTTGGTAACTGATTTGCTAATGTTATATCAGTGAGGGAGTCGGTGTCTTCCTCCAGGGTTTATCACTCTTCACTTTACACAGAAAGCTTCAAAAAGGGACTTCTTCTTTGAAAGGGATAGAACTGTACAACACCAAAACATTCAAATTGAATGCAGAGTTATTATCACACAGCTAATAAGTCAATGAATTCACTGTATTTCAGGTGGCGTTGCTGCGAGCTCACGCTGGAGAGCACCTCTTGCTTGGTGTTGCAAAAAGATCGATGCTTTACAAAGACATCCTCTTATTAGGTAAAATTGACATGTGAAGTCGTGTTTTTACCACACTCGCCCAATCCGGTCACAAAAAGCATTGTCGCATCCCGCACTAAACCTGAAACGTGACGCTCTTGCAGGAAATGACTACATCATTCCAAGAAACTGCCCGGAGTTGGAGGTTGGCAGGGTGGCGGTGAGAATCCTGGATGAACTGGTGCTTCCCTTCCAGGAGCTTCAGATAGACGACAATGAATATGCCTGCTTGAAAGCCATAGTTTTCTTTGACCCAGGTACTGAACAATCTTTTGGATTGTGTTAGCCACTTTTGAAAAGACAAAAATATCACTCAGAAGTATCCTAGACACTGTGTATATAGATACAAAGTGTTGACTTATTAAAACACTTCTCTTTGTAAACAACACCTGTTCTTATTTGCTCCTAGATGCTAAAGGTCTGAGTGACCCTGGAAAAATCAAGCGGATGCGATACCAGGTCCAGGTCAGCCTGGAAGACTACATCAACGATAGGCAGTACGACTCCCGGGGCCGCTTCGGGGAGCTGCTCCTGCTGCTGCCGACGCTACAGAGCATCACCTGGCAAATGATCGAACAGATCCAGTTTGTCAAACTCTTTGGAATGGCCAAGATCGACAACCTGCTACAGGAAATGCTTCTCGGAGGTGAGCTCGCTCAGATCTTTTGATAGTAACCATGACTTTCTGATCTTAAAAGCTGTGGGTCAATATACAGAATCCATGTGTGTTTTAAGAATATAGACAGTAGAGAGGACTGTGGCATTCTTGGGGAGTCAGATATGCAGTATCTGTATATATTTTGTGTCTTTTTGTCTCTCAGGTTCTGCCAATGAGGCCCCACACGCACCTCACTCTCTGCACCCTCACCTGGTTCAAGAGCACCTCAGCAGCAATGTTATAGTGACCAGCAACATCCCAACGCCGATCCATAACGGTCAAATCTGTAAGTGCAAAAGACAAATGTGGAGAACAACTGTTGTGGCATCAAGATCGGATTCTCTGTATTTAGCTTAAATGTTGAGATTCATTCATTGCCACATGCAGTAGGAGAACTGGGACGTTGTTGTCCATCCATGTTTGATCAGAAGAATGAATCTAAGTGAACTGAAATCAATCATACTTTAATTAACAGTGATGGTCAAATCTCCCTCACCCAGCTCCATGTGCAGCCTAGTCAGGTAGCTGGAAGGACAAACAGGCTTGGCAGAATAATCCTCTAAATTCTTTATGGAAACTAATCTGGCTTATTTTGTCAAAGGGAACTTCTGTTATTCTTTCTTAACATGTTTAATGCTCTGAGAAATTTCACAAAAGTGCTTATTCCTCATCTGAAAATTGTTTTGCCCCAAGACATGTTATATTGGTAAATATACACATACTTATGCTGCAGTTTCCCCCTCTAACTCGCTCCCGTTCCTTTGTGTTCTACTTTTCAGCCACTCCTGAAACCCCAATCCCATCTCCGCCTACGGCCTCCAGCTCAGAACATTATAAACTGGCTCAGGGGGTCATAGCCACCGTGCCCAAGCAGTCAACCTCCACCCCTCAGCCTACTATTACAAAGCAAGAGGCCATCTAACAATCCTCTGAACCCTTATTCCTTCAGTTTTTTTTTTTTTTTTATTGTGTTAAACCAGGGTGTGTATGTTCATACATAATCGGCATTGAAGCTGTTATCTTGACTGAAACAATAAAGTTGCTAAATATAAAGAATATTATTGCAATTAGTCCCTTGCAGATTGCTGTTTTTCTTCAGGGATATATTTTTTCAGACATGCAGCAGCAGTTGAACTCTCCACAGCTCAGCAAAAGCCAGACAGAACTATTAGCATCCAAACTATCCATTCATACTGTTGTTCTTTAAAGTCGAGGCGTAGAAAGACGTAAATTGTTGTATATATGTAGTTTTTTATTGGGTAACATCACTACTTTTCACATGTCCTCAGTGTGTGCAGTAAGGCTCATGTTAGACATGGTGGTGGGGTCATGTCAGTATTTTATGAATGTTACAACAGGCCTTACATTGTCATGTATTTAGTGTTGCACAGTATTTTATTTTATGTTTATTAGTGATAAAATTGTGTCAATTTTCAGTCAGGAAGTCTTTATCAAAGCTAACAGAAATCACTTCAGAGTTCAACTTTTAAACATTCTGTGAAAAGACTCAAATATATGCTCTCGTATGTATTGGAAAAATACATATTACAAAAGTGAAATTGAACATGTTCAAATTTGCACCAAGGAATCTTGGAATAAATAATGAACTCTGTAGTGCCACTTTATAAAAGTCACAAGCAGACACACTGAGGAAGTTTCCCAATAATATGTTGTATTTCTTTTTTTAATATATATATTATATTTTTTGTTTAGTACTTTGTCACGGTTTAACTGATGGAATAAATTGTGCCTTGTAACCTGTACTGCCTTACAAAAAAAAGGCAATATTTTGCCTTACAATGTGAAGATGAATTAATAAATCTCAAGATCTATTTTTACATTGCATTTTCTGCAGACCATGTTTTAAATTATCTATGACGTTATGAGGAATGAAGGGGTTTGCACATTCTCTGACTACTTTATAAAGAAATCCCACATGTTGGAGTCTGGAGGGGAAAAAAAAGGGTCCAACGTGGCAGTGCTGCTTGTTCACTGATAGCATAATGCAACATGTTGCTTCAGACTGATAAAGTGCCATAAAATCATTATAGATAGCACTGATTCAAGAGGGGGAGAGGGAGAGAGAGGTTTGACACTTTACGGATTTATTTCTACATTCTAGTTGAATAAGTCTATAGATAATAATAATGAGCTCCATTTAGACTAAATCGATTGTCATGATGAAGTCATCCTCTAAGATATCCAAGTAAAGTACTTTTTTTTCTTACCAAAACACCCTTAATAGTGTACATATATATGAATCCATTAGTTAGTACCGTTTTAAGAATTAATTTTGAATTTTAAAATAGAAAACATACCTGACAGATATTACGACGGCATACGTTGCCTTCAGAGACAGGGATGCAGGTTGGGCAATATGAAGGCAAACTCTGCCATCTACCGTATCCAAATGGAATTGATGCATGCGATCTAATCTGCCCACAATCGGAAAAAAGACATTTAGGCCACATCAACCCCTATGGTACATGTTGAAGTTAACATCAGCTAAAACTAGCTAGAGTATTTTTTATTTTAATGATGAAGATTTGTATGTAATGCAGGGAATACAACTCCACGCTGTATGCGCTAGCCCTACTATAGAAAAATGGCAGGTTATATTTTTACTTTGATGCCGTTATAGTACTTATGCTTTGAACTAACTTCAAACTAGCACTCAATAGTCCGTGAAGAAGTATGACATTTCTATTTTAGTTTGCAACAAGTGCGGTTGAAATGCACCGAAGCCGTGTGAAAAGCCTCTAAAAAAGGGTCGGAGCATGTAGTTTTTGTTTTAGCCAGTACAATATTGCCACGTCAGTTAGTCATTTGTTGAAAATATGTTTTTGAATAACAAGTGCTTAAAGTATAAAAAAAAGATGAGAGATTCTTTTACGAATCACCCACAAAAAATAATTTTCTTTTGGACAAGGTCCATTTTGTTCAAGTATGAGTGGCTAGTTTACGAGGGGCACATGAACGCAGCATTGCCATCAAAACAACAGACGCAAAACTCAACCTCTCTGGTGCGTCAACAGAGCGTCACGCGCTGTCATATGAACCAATGAGAGACCGCCATCTCTTTACCCGGAACAAGGATTTTCCTGACAGGTCGGTTGTGATTTTTTTGACACTTTTCTGGTCGCGTCGGCTTCCGAATTACATTTATATCTCTTGCCAATACATGCTCACAAAAGGCGTTCATGTGAGTCCTAGGCGGTTCAAGTCAAACGCATATCTGGGTTGGTATTCAGTCATTATTCTGACTTTGGTTGTGTCGCTTCGGTTCTGCTTAGGATCAGATTATAATAGCCAAGCAGTGTTGGTTCAGGATCTGACTCAATGTTTAACAAATACATACAGTTAGTGTGTTTGTGGTGTTATAGGGAATCATTCTACTCTTTCCAGCTATCGGGGAACGTTTTATTAAGTCAAGTGATATTGATGGATGGATGGATGTGTGTGTGTGTGTGTGTGTGTGTGTGTGTGTGTGTGTGTGTGCGTGTGTGTGTGTGTGCGCGCGCGCGCGCAGTGGTGGAAGAAGTATTCACATCCCATCTAGGCAAAGGACCATCTCCTGTGTTTTCTCTGCGTACCTCGAAAACCTCTAATCCGAGCTGCTTCACTCTTGGAGGGTGTATTGCTGGGGACCCCGTGGGGTGCCTTTTCGATTTTGGTGCAATTTGGACACGTCCAATAATAAACTTTTGTATAAACTAGGATCAGTGCCACTCTGCCATTGCAACTCAAATCGTGTAATTTTTTTTTTTTTGCCATAGTCATTTATAACACAAAGTGTTTCTCTTGCACAACAAACAGCATGTTAGTGTCAGCGAGTCCCTCGGCTGCAGATATGAAGCATGATTTGACCAGCAGTCTGTTTACTCCATGGTTTAAACAGTGAAGGCACCCTGAGCTCATCCAAACCGGATCAACCCACCACATAATCTAAAGGGTCACTTTCTGAAAGGGATGCGTCAGCACAATGTACTTCAATTAACTTAAGGTCTGTTTTAAGGTGGAGATTTCAATTTCTAATGCTGGCTATGTAAAAGGATGACAATTCATCATATTTAAATTATTGTATTTTGTGAGTAAAATCTGAATCATAACCTCTCTGTCAGGTGAATGTAGAGCAATGTTTTCCTCTGAAGTAAGAGGCATGTTGCATGTTTTTTTAATGTGCTTTTGTGGTCTTTGTAAGTTGATTCATGGTACAATGACTTCATTAAATATTTTTCATATCTAAGCATAATATTAATCTATAGATTATTTACTATTTACTGTTTTCATAGTCTTTCTTGTCCCTCTTGTGTGTTTCTGTCCAAACAGCCTCACCCAGTCAGTCCATGGCTGATCAGCATGAGTCCATCGATCTCAGGTCTCCTCCAGTGGACCCTTCAGCGGCTGCAGGACACAGCTGGTTCCCTGGACCCCCTCCACCCATGTATTCCTGCACCCTGACCCCGGAGCTGGTGCACAAAGCCCGGGAGGAGCTCCAGGAGAAGCCAGAGTGGCGTCTGCGGGATGTCCAAGCACTGAGAGACATGATACTTAAGGTATTCATATGAACACTAACGGTCTTATTCCTGTTTATGTGCCTGTTATATGGACAGGACAGTTTAGTAGAAAACATCCCTAACATTTGAAGACTTAGTTCATATAACCCCAAAAACAATTTACACTACCTACTCAAATTCTTCAATCACATATTATTATTATTTTATCATAAGCAGGCAATGTTCTTGTACAGATGTGAGTTTGAGAAATATATTTAACAGAAGACAAGCAGGCTAATTTGCAAAAGCTAAAAATGTCAAATATAATTACTGTACACACTGTATATAAAAACCCATATTCTAAAATGTTCTTTTAAATTATAAAGCAGGTATATGTGCTACATGACCACTGTGCCTTTAAACACGCTGTCCGGATTTTAGTACAGTTATGATGTCACACTTCTACAATATAAAGAGCCTTTCATAGTTTTGAACTGAAACATTCTCAATGTGTCACAGTTTTATTTCCAGTTGCAGTCTATGTGAACGACATCAGCTGACAGTAAACATTCTCACATCACCAGCCTGTGGCTCTCTACCGAAGACGTAAATCTTTAAAAAAAATATGTCATAAAATATATACATTGTTTTTCAAATAAAGTGTTGTAAAACAGCCGGCCATTTTAGAAAACGTTACTTAAACAGGAGCAAATGCGCATCTGTTGGGGGCAATTTTCAGCCACAGATGTATTTACGGCAGCAGGACGACGTATGAATCAAAAGAAAACGCAGTGCTCAGCGTTTATTGTTATCAAGGAACCAATGTCATTGTGACAGTGGGACTCAATGGAGCTCTATGGCACAGAGGAATATGATGCATCCTATGTTAGTAGGACCAACTCATTGTTATTTATGGTCTTTTCTTGTTTAAAAAAAACAACAATTTAAAATAAAGAATATCACCAGACTTATATTTTACTTACCATTAGTTCATGGTGTTTTATTTTTTTCCCCTCACTCTGCAGGAACAGCCCAATCTCAGGACCCGCCTGGACGACGCCTTTCTCTTGCGCTTCCTGCGGGCGAGGAAGTTCGACTATGACCGAGCTCTGCAGCTGCTGCTCAACTACCACGCGGGCCGGAAGGCTTGGCCGGAGGTCTTCCAGGACCTGAAGCCGTCCACGGTGAAACACGTCCTGGACCTGGGCTTCCTCACAGTCCTGCCGCAGCCGGACCCCAACGGGAGATACATCCTCTTCCTCCGACCAGGTCGGTATCGGCTTCGTCTTCATTGAACAGTTCTGCAGTTTTATAATGAATTTTATCCACTCAAACTATTTTTTCCAAAACTCTAAGTGCTGTCTGACCAATTCTTCCAGGATGGACTTGACCAATGATGTATGATTACTAAACTCAATCTCCTTTTACAGGAAAATGGAAACCAAATGATTATCCGTTTGTTGACAACGTGAGGGCCATTTATCTGACTCTGGAGAAGCTGATCCAGCCGGAGGAGACGCAGGTGAACGGCATCGTCATCTTAGCCGACTACAGCGGAGTGGGCATGTCACAAGCTTCCAATCCGGGCCCGTTCCTCGCCAAAAAGGTTGTGAGCATCCTCCAGGTAAAAACCAATCTGATGAATTTTAAAATGAAATCAGCAAATAACTATATTTTCCGGGATAGATATATGACTGCAGCATTTGATCAAGATGTTTTTTTTCTATGTTGTGACACAGCAAAAATGATGAGTAACTATGTTAAGACACGCGAGAGGAAAAAAAACCCCTTGTCATTCACAGCAGTGGCTCTTTAGCACTGACTGAGTTTTGTCGTGACTGCGAGAGAGTGTAATATTTACACGAGACACAAAACACATTTGATACGTTTGACAAGGACCAGTTGTGACTGTTCTGAGTGCAGTTTCTCTTCTAATTCACAGGATGGCTTCCCAATCAGAATCAAGGCTGTTAACATAATAAACGAGCCCAGGATTTTCAAAGGCATCTTTGCTATTATTAAGCCTTTTCTGAAGGAGAAGATGGCAGAGAGGGTAACTATTGTCCTTCAATTGTCTCTGACTCTTTTGTTTTAAACAAAGGACTATTTCCGGTCGCGTACCTCCCTTTTTATCTGCAGCCTCTGCTCCAGAATAATGCTCTATTTTCATCTGTGGAAATGAAGGCCTAGCATTTTCTTTTCAGGGGGATGAACTCAAAACCATGTATTTTCCTATATCTCTTGCGAGTTTGTTTTTATGGATTTGGGGATAGCGGAAACGAGCACAATGCTGACATGTTATCACCTTTTTTAATTTAACAATATGGCAAAGATTTCAGCATTTTAGCAATTGTGAATCGGACACATCTGTTCCTTTAGCTGCTGAATGCTCCTCTATGTTCACCAGCTAGCTGCTAGCTTTGTCAGGCTGCTGTTTGGTGCTGAGCAGGAAGTATATTTAGAGCTTCCCTGAACCAAAAAACGTAGACTTGTGGACTCTAAAAACAAAGCAATGAGCTGAAAGAATCTTTATTAATTTGAGAGGAACCGCAAAGCCGGGTGACAGCTCTTTGCGGATTAATATGAGTGTCACCTTTTTATGACACGACATTAAATTGATTGATTATAGCCACTTTAAGTAATGAGGCGGATGACTGTGTCTGTATCTGAATCTGTGCCGTCTCCTCGTACAGTACATCCTCCACGGCTCGGACCTGCGCTCTCTGCACCGCAACATCCCGCGGTCGGTTCTGCCAGAGGAGTACGGCGGCACCGCGGGCCAACTGGACTTGTGCGCGTGGTTGAGAGTGCTCCTGGACTGCGAGGAGGAATTCATAGTGGAGTTCTGCCAGCCAGATCCACTAGAGGGCGTGGTGCTCCCAGACTCCATGCTTTTTGAAGGCGAGCGGGCCAGCGGGCAGGACGACGACACCTTCAGGGGGCTGCGCTCTCAACTTTACTACTGTTACTGATGCAGGCTGTAGACGCATACGCTCCCATCGCTGAGAGGACATTTTCTGTTTCATTTGAAACAAGTGTGTAGACTTTTACAGGGCAAGTTGCCAATAGTAGACATGATTTATTTTACTAACTAAGCAGCACTTCTATATATATATATATATAGGTGTATAGTCCTCTGTAGTTTACACGTAGCCCAGCGTTCAAGCGTGGTTCCGAGGCAGCTGCAGGCTCAGTTAAAGAGGCCTTTGACAGGAGCCGGTGCATGTTTGGTCGTCATTGGTGGCCCTCCTGTGACGTTATTTCTGGTACTTAAAGGATAGGGTCACATCTTCTAATATTCAGCACCCATATGTACGTTGAAGCAGGTTTTTGCCCGATTAGATCAGTCCTCTTGTCCATACTGGCTGCTAAAGGACGCCTTCCTACTGCGCTAATGAGATGGGGGGGGGGGGGGGGGGGGGGGGGCAATAGTCACACTCCTTGTTTTGTTTTTAGCTGAAGCTAAAATGAGGTTCTTGTAGTATCAATTGGACAAATCAAGTGGCCAACTTCAAAAGTTCTGGTGTTTTAAAATTCCCACTTTGTGTTTCGCTGGGCAGTTTTTCTGACACCCACTGGATTTGGCTAACTGAGGCTCATGAAATAACTTCAGCTGAACTTTGAAATAGATTTTTAAGCAGAACCAGGACTGTGGATTTGTCCCCCAGCATGCTAGGGAGGGATCTCCTAACCTAACAAGCATGAACATGAGGTTTGAATACAGCAAGCAAAAAACTGCGCTCATGCACATATGAGTACTGGTTTTAAGACAGAAATGGAAAATGCGATCCTTCCTTTTTAATATTTGTTCACAGAGGAAGAATTCCAAAAACAGTTTCTCAAACTCTCAGTTTGTTTGGTATCTGCATATGGCCATTAGTGCTCTGTTTGCACGGTTACATCACCCCGCAGAAAAATGGCGACCGGAGACAGAGAGTGTTTGTGTCTGTAACCGTCTGATGCATTGCCTTAAACTGTGGATTTCCCTTTGTACCAAACGATATGTCGGATTTGTGTTGTACCAAAGCAATAGTCGTGTGTTTTCTCATCAGGGCTTGTGTTACAAAAGAGTGGATGTACTTCATCGTTGGGAAGTCAAAAAATGTACGGCTGCTTTATGAGAAAGAATAATACAATAGATTTTGCTCAACATTTAACTCTTGCACAGTATTTTAGGGCCTTTGTTTAGTTGATGCTTTGGTTTTCTCTAACTTGAATCTTCTGAGAGGATTCTTTTTTTTTTTAAATTCTGCCTTATGTTGTTGTTTTTTTTATAACCTTTTTTGACCTGTTTGCATTTGTTTCATCACTCAGTCTTACCAAGAGGCCATCACTGATCACCGGAGTCACACGAGGAGTACGTTTAGTCCTGATTTTTAATGGACATCTGCTTTGCCAAAATTACCCATCAGGCCATGTACAGAAATGTGCAATATTGTTAGATCTGTTTTCTTGCGGTAGCCCCGAAGCTAATTTCAATAGTTTTTCATTTCAGCATGTCTGTGACTATGAGCAATTTTGTGTTGCAGGATATTTATTGTTAGTAGTGAAGACAGTAAAGACAAACTGAACTGGAGAAAGAGCTATTTCTGTCTGGTTTGTGCTGTGAATGCTGTTGCTGTTGGCCGAGGATGGGGGAGTGCTGCGTGCTCTGGGGAAGTTGTGGGTATTTTCACAACATAATTGCAACACATTTGCAACCGAGTTGAGCGGTGTTACTGGATTTATGGGTCCACAAAGAGACCAGAAGTACAGTGGAGGAATTCAGATATGAGAATGCACAATAGAATATGGTGAACAAAAGGCCTGCATTCAAATGTACTTCAATAGAAGTGCTGACGTCTTAACGGCAACAAGGGCAACACTCATCAAAAGCAAGATGACTCATTATGCAGAATTGGATTTTTTTTTTAATATTGCATTGTCATTACAGTATACAATTAAGTTTCAAATTCATTAGATACAACTAATTCAGTCTAATGAAACAGTCCTGCAGTAAAACCTCACTTCATGGAGGTTTTACCGTTTCAACAAAAAAAAAAAGGATCATAATCTCCGGCGGCTTTATTGCAGGATCGTTTTTTTTTTAGCTCGCTGTACCTAATAAACTGGCATGTGTATTTATTTTGGATTATTATTATTATTATTATTATAGCAGTGTTTATGGTTCAACCAGTCAAGGTGGAGCAAAGATCAATTATTATTATTATGAATTAACAACACTGTTTAATCTACAACACATGTCCCTTTACATTTCCATGAGGTTAGTAGTGCTTAACATGGGCTTCAGGGTTAGACTATAGCAGACTTCAACAACAGTAATAATAGCAGTTGTTGTTGTTGCTGTTGTCATTATTATGGAGCTGTGTCTTACAGTTTGAGTTAGATGCTTTTGGCGTGTGAGCCTGCTGGTTCGATCATTTCCCTCTGGAACGTTCACACAGAACTCATTTATTACTTTCAGCAGATTTCGACTTTATTTTAACTCCACACAGCCTACACTGTTGGATATTGTTAGTCTGCTGTTTCCATGACATTGATTTTGCCGAAGACATTTTTTTTATGCTGCACACTCATGTAATATGAGTTCATAACAACACGCACGCACGCACACACACACACACACACACACACACACACACACACACACACACACACACACACACACACACAAAAGGCAGATCAATTAAAGGGGCACTCCACAGATTTCACACATGCAAGTTGAGTTTCTTAAGTCTGAAGAAACATGAAGAAAGCTGCAGGTTTGAAAGAAGGCAGTTTGTGCCTCTCATGTATCACATTTATGCTGGAGTCACAGATTGAAGCATCTATTTCGTTGATCTCTGACAAACCCAGAAAGTCATTTAACAACACTTAAATTTCTTTATTCATCATTTTAAATTCTAATGTTGAGGTTTTGGACTGAAAATAACATCGTGACGGATACTGCTTTTGGCTCTGGGTAATTGTGACGGCAGTTCTCAATATTTTCTGAATTTTCACAAACCAAAAAAAAAAAAAAAATCAATCAATTAATGGAGAAAACAATTTACCAGATTAATCCATAATAATGATAATCATAAATAGTTAAACATGAGATCCATCTCAACAAACTAGTGCCATGCTGTTTTTACATTCATGCAGTAATGAAATAATAATCCCATGACAACATTTTCATTGCAGGAGAATCTGAATACTTCCTCGACCACTAAAACCAACACGAGACACATTTTGGGGAGTTCCTTACAAGGAAATCTCATCGGTCGGGGTGTCTGGCGGTTTGATGTGTGTCTAAATAAAGCCACGCTGACATGAAAGCTCCACTGAATCATCCCGAAAGAAAAGAAGAAAGAACAAAAAAAAAAAAGGTAACGTGTAAGTGTTTGATCTTCAGAGTGCGGTGTAGTGTTGGCTCCAGCCCACAGAGGAGTGGGAGCCTCCACAGGCTCGCTCTGATTGGCTCAGACACGGATAACTCCATTTTGGAAAACAGCTGTTTGAAGACACAACCTTTTCTCGTTGTTTGCAGACGGTACCCTGAGAAAAACACCCAGGCTTTTTTTTAACACACACACACACACACATACATACATACACACACCTCTGGTCACCACGGTGGGGTTTTTCTCCCCCCCCACACTCCCGCGTGCTTCAGTTTCGTCCCCAGTTCGGCTTGCTTGCTTCGTTTTTTGTCCGACTGCCAGGAAACTTAACTGGGGGATCCATGGTGTTACATTTCCATTGTAACAAGTGGATAACAGGAGGCGACCCGACCAAGGTTAGTGGCGCTACATTACTGCTACATGTACTGCAGGGAGACGGCTGTATCTCTGCATTCATATGCATACGATGGTAAATGTTTGAAGTGACCGGCCGCAGGGAGCTGCACAGTCACGAAGCGAGGCTTTTTTTTTTTTTTGTAAAAAGGCATTTCAGCAGCCAGCACAGCGACCAGCGCGAGACAATACATCATTCTCTGCAGAGCCGTTAGTGTCCACTGTAACGTTAAACACATTGAATCTGACAAACTGATACGATTAATTCCCCAGCGGAGAATTACATTATGCATGTTAATCACATTTTCCTTCGAATGTATGAGGCGTTCAAGTGCATCCATTATGCTAGTGTGTGTGTGTGTGTGTGTGTGTGTGTGTGTGTGTGTGTGTGTGTGTGTGTGTGTGTGTGTGTGTGTGTGTGTGTACAGTTTTTAAAGGACTGGCATGCACGTCCTTCCCACACATTAGCTGCTGCATTCAATGGAAGCTAATGACAGCCTGGATAGCTCTTGAAAGCTCTCAGCGCCTCTCTCATCAACTGTGCTTTTTTTTTTTTTTTTTTTCTTATTTGCTCTGTCAATGCATCCAGCCAGCCAAACACCTCCTCTCCCTTGTGAACACTAATCAACTTGGTCTGCTATTTCCTAACTCGATTAGACAACAAGGCAGCAGGTTTTTTGTTCATGCAGTAACCTGTCTGCTGAGGGAAGAAAGGAAACATGTCAGTCCAGTTCATCTGGAGCTGAATCTTGAGAAATGACAGGGCTGGATGGAGATGGTGCTCAGAGATTCAGCAGCAGCAGGCGGGGTGGTGGTGGTGGTGGTGGTGGTGGTGGTGGGGGGAGGAGCAGCAGCAGCAGCAGCAGCAGTCTTGGACCCCCTACTTTGCCTGAGTGTTGCTGGGCAAGTGCCAGCGTTACTGGGCATAGGCACTGGTGAAAATAAATACTGGCTCCTCGCCTGCATGTGTTTGGTTTGCTTCGCTGTCGGCTGGCTGGCTGACAGTAACCAACCAAAGCGGTGTTCTCCCCGAGCTCAGTCAGTGCACGGCTAACATGTAATCTATTTAAATGTACCAACAATTCAGATTCAATTTAAGTACCGGTGTGGCGATACAACCAGACCAGCGTCAGCGGGGTTGGTGGCGTGTCCTGACGGGGACCAGCTTAATCTACTGTGATGTGTTTGTGATGTGGCATTTTCACGGCTCAGGGAAACTGTTGCACGTCACGTTAAGTCCCACATTTTTGGAAGGAAAAGCAGGCAGCTTTGACTAAATAATGCCAGGGTAATATGTAGGGCTGCAATTATTGATTATCTTTGGTTGAATTGATTCATCTTTTGACCGAATGTCAGAAAAAGGCCCATCACAATGTCCTAGAGGAGATGATATCAAATAGCTTGTTTTGTCCCATCGACACTCTCAAACCTGCAGATATTCAGTTTACTGTCACAAGACAAAGAGAACTAATCTTCATAATGTAGAAGCTGGCACTATGGAATATTTGTCATTTTTTGCTTGAAAAATGATTAATTCTAATTAACAATTTCTGCTGCAGTAATATGCTTGACAAAAACAAATGCTTTTTTTCCTCCCTTCTCCCAATTCTTTATCTTTTTGCACATACCTGTACCTTGACATGATCGTTTATGTCAATGTCTTTTTTGATAAATGGAAAAATCTCTTTTAAAAACCCCCCCCAAAAAAAATCCACCTTATATTATCACATATACTCTCAAGAGCTCCAGCTGAGGGTGAATCTGTACATGGACATATATGGCAACATCATTCCTGCACATAATTTAAGAGCAAATACTATTTTTTTTATGTTGGGAAGTCATAGGGGATTAAGTCACTTGATGACTATAAGATTAAATTCTGTAGAGTCTGATATCAGATATGTCTTTTTGTGGAACAGCTCTGTACTGCCTCGTCTCCTCTCTTTGTACCAGCTAACTAAACATGGTCTGTTCTCCTTCAAAATGCCCAAAGGGGGAGTGCAGAGCAGCCTGAACGCAGCAATGCAAGAGAACCCACTGCTGCTAGAGACACACATGGCCCGCTGCACATGGACACATCCCTGAAGAACCTCCTTTTTTTGTTTTGTTTTTTTGTTTGTTTCATATTTACCGAATCAAAACAAGTCTGCGCAAAAAGAAGAGACAGACCACTTACCGTTAAGATTACATGTGCTCTTTGTTTTAGATGCTAAAGAAGGCTCGTCCCTCCCCCCCGAGGCCTTTTTGTGCCGTATGCATCTTCTAATCTGATGCCAGTCATTCAGAAAGCGGCTGAATCACGAGTAATCAGATCATACTGGTGCCGTTATCTGCGGTGCCGCGTGACCAACGCTCTCACCGGCACCGTTTCCCTTCCTGCAACTCCTTCAGTAAATGGAAGTCATATCTGCTCCTGCTGAGGGCTGCCAACAATAACATGATTACCCTGAGAACATTTGGACCCTTGTATCCTGGTGCTGAGAGCCTGTATTAAGAATACACGGCGGGGGTGGGACTCTTACTGTGTGGTGGTGGGGTTTTTTTCGGAAGTGGTCATCAGATTTTTTTTCTTCTTCTTCTTCTTCTTCTTCTTGCCGGACGGCTTTCTCGGTTCTCCTCGTGTTTTAGTACGCGCAGATTACTTCATTACTGGTTTGAGAATACTGTCCTTTTTAATGGGAATCTGTGGCAGCTGGATTCTACGTGTTTCTGCCCGGTGCGGACGGGACAAAAGATGCTTTTTAGATGAAAATAGCATCTAATCTCAGAATTGGTTCAAGTGCCTTCTAGATTTCTTTGAGATTATGTCCACAATCAGTCGCCTGCCCAAGAGACCTTCCCGTGATTTAAGATAACATGGATCAGAGAGGCAGGGGTTTGAACACACTGCCCAGGGTCTATTTTTGTACGCCTCCGTCCGTATAATCATGGCTTTAATGTGTACATATTTCGTGGATGGGGATTTGTCGGTTCAACTGCGTTGACCTCCAACTGCATTCTTTTCCTTGTGTGCGGAGGACTTAAGCTCCTCCGTTTTTAGCTCCCTGACTTCCCCATGAGGAGAAAATGAGTGCCGTCACCCCGGCCTTCAGTGTGTCATGTACCAGAGAGGAGAGGCTCTCTGGTGCACAAAGAGACTGCAGACCGCTGCGAGAGGCTCAGGTTAAGAGAATGAAAAGATTATTTACTCTGTAATTTATTATGTTGTGTCGACAAAGCTCCTTTTTTTTCTGGTTTTATTTCCCTGAATGTGTGTTAAGTTTATTTATGGGGCTGTATAAACCACATGTATACACAGAAACCAGGCACACATCGTTTCCCATATTCATTTATGAAAGACCCAGTTGGATGTCATGAAGAGTAGATGAAATATAAGCCGAGGGACAAAATCTAAATAATAAAATATCTGTATCGGTTGGTAGTGTCACTGATATTTCTACAGTCTACACAGACATGTGTGTTTGTTGTAGATTATCAGTTTAAGGTGCATATACATTTATTTTATTTTAAATCTATATTTGGAGACATCATTCAATCGTCCTGTTTTAAGGCTCCTATCATATTATCCTTTTATTGTGAAGCACTTTGTAAAGACCTTTTGATTGCAGTGCTGTAATGTGAATTGAAATGAATTGTTCCTCTGACGTTTAATGATTGAGACATCACAGCCTTTGATGGTACATTTAATGAAATAATGATACAGGCGCTATAAATAGGCACATAGTGGCGGCTACCGGTCGTGCGTAATGATAGCTGACAGGCCTAATGGAGTGGTGGAGCAGGATGGAGTATTGATATGAAAACCGGTGATTAAGGACATGTCACACCTATTCATAACCGGAGTTGTGCCGGTCTACCGCTTTTTAATATATACTGAGAATATAGTGAAAGAAACGTACCGAGGGGGAACAACACCACCGACGCTGAGAGAACCGATTCTTTCGGAGGGTACAGTGAACACACCATAGCGCCCCTACCTTCATTAACGGGTTTATTTTGATTGGTCACCTGGGTGCACCGCGAGGCGGAGCAGCCACAGCAGGGGCTGTTAACGAGGCTGCGCGTCTGCAGACCTCCAAACTACGGTGGCCACGACTTTCTATTCTAACGTTAGCGAGTCAACCCAGCGAGGAACTACTCCTGTATGCGACGGTCAAAGAGGCCTTTGTGTGTTCAGCCATTGCTTTTCACTGTAGTCTTGTATAAGATGCTAGTTTGGGAGATGTGAGTGTTTTACAATAGCCGTGTTTGTTGTTTATGTTCATAATGATAATTTTGGCTAGATTGAGCTATGCTGCTACTTTCGTTGGAAAATAGTTTCCAACACTGGCTGGGTTTTTTCAGTTTGTTAATTTTTGAAAATCAATCGTACTCTTGCTGATTTCTCCAGATTACCAATCCTACCTTTTTATAACTGTTTTTGCCCTTTTCAAATTATCGTAGTAGAAATGAGAACCTGTATTGAAACATGAACGGGTGCTTTGAATTTTAGACAGAGACGCTTGTGTATTTTAAGTTGGATCCACAAAATTGCAATTCACCGCTCAGTTTGTTAGCTTTGCTAATAACCAAAGAAAATGGGATGAAAATTAATTTTACACTATTTTATCTTCAATAGTAATATTGTGATAGTTCCGTTTATTGCCACACTAACTGTTGCATGAAAATTTGATGGCAGCACATCCATATTTGTGACTAACCTTGGAAATTACTTTATTCATATGTACAACATACTTTCATAAATCTAACGTAAAGAATGGATGAGCGTAAATCGTTGAGCTGCGCATACTTTGAGTTGTGAAGAAGATTCTGGAGAATAGAATTTAAGAGGTTAAGCCGTGCTCCTCCTAGGACTGGAACGCACTTTCACTATTGATAAATCTGATGATTATGTTCTCGGTTAATCCAACATCCCAAAACCTGTTTTAAGGTGATGTCATCAAATGTCGTTTCTCACCAGCAGTCCAAATATCTGACATATATGCTTGACAGTTCATTTTCTGTCAATTGAATGTGTGTCGCAGCTCTAACTCCACCCCTTGTTACTGTTTATCAATAACTGTATGAAACACTAAATACTCAACAGGTGGTTTGCAAAAACATTTGTCATTTGCTTATTTATGAAGAACAGCTGGAAACACAGCTTTGTAGCCACATGTGTCTGTGTCACGCTGAGCTTACTGACACACAGCGGGGAAAAAAAACAAAACGCTTCTTCTCCAGGAATAGTCTTGAGAAGTTTTCTTTGGGACTTTTTGTCCACCGTGAAACTGGGTCACCATTGGAATATATTGTAACCGCTGTGAATGCAAACTGACCGCAGCCTCTGCAAGGGATCAAACTTGTAACTCACAATGCCCGCAGGGAACGAGTGCGTCATCCTCACCGGATTTTGGGTGGAGTAGCACCTAAATGTTGGCTAGATTTGATTCCAACTGCAAATTGCCACTGGAAATATTACATTCTGACTCAGCCAATTTAAATGGCTCGGTCAAAAACCCCTGTTACAGACCGCAGCTACAGAAAACAGATATGTCCCATTTGTCAATTATTTATTGTTTCTACATTTACAAGACTCAAATGTATTTCTGATAAATGACATTGTTTGGTGAAGTTCCTCTTCAAAGAAGCAGCACGTTGTTGTTTTTTTTTCCAGCATTAAGCCGAGTTATGGCCTCTTACTTACTTCAGCTGGACCGTCCGCATGCATTTCACAGATAGGGTTGAGGTGTTGAATAGACGCTGTGTTTTTTTTAGTTTTTTTTAATCAAGCCTTGTCATGTTAATGCATTCTCATCCGTGCACATTGGTTTGGAAGTAGAAATGGATGTGTGCCGTTTTGGCCTAGCAAGTCGGTGAAAGACGATTTGACGAGAGAGAGAGTCTCTCTTCAATGACAAAATGCAAATGAGCGTTGATTATGTTAGGTGGAGTGGCCCATTTCAAGTTCCCTGTGAAGTGATGAGACGAGAAAATGCTGGAGGCTAAAAGGAACGCGACCTTCCCTGTTTGACGGGGGAACGGTAAGCTCGTGATCTGCTTTACGCTTTGATTTTGATCCACTTTGGGGAATTCTCACGCTCGGTTAGCTTTAAAATATTTGATTGTTTTTTGTTTTTTTCCAGAAGGTTTTCATCCAAATCCCAGAGGAGGAGAAACGATGAGCGATGTTGATAGAAGGTCACTCGGAGGAAGTAGAGAGCGAATTGACTGTCATTAAAATTCACTTTACGATGATTTATTAAAAGCACATCCCGTTTCTCTTTGTGTTGCTGGAGGAAAAAAAAAAAAAAAAGTGCTAATTACTCTTAGACAAATTGTTGTTGTGTAAATGGCTTGAAGGAAAACACTACATGTGACTGAATGGTCAACAGAAGGCTTTTAAAATAGAACATTTTCATGAAAAACATCATGAAGCACATTGAAGCAGGGAAAGGAGGCCTTGATCTCTGGTGGAGGCGCCCATCGCCCCCAGGGAGAGCCAAGCCCGGGTAGAGGGGAGGGGCCTACTCACAACCACGTAACGCATGCATGAGCGTACATATGAGTGTACATGAGCGTTCATATGAGCGTTCATATGAGCGTTCATTACCCTCTGTAAAAACCCCACCACAGCCATACCAGCGTGATTCAGGTCCATTTCTACGCCTCTGCCCTGCCAGGTGTGGCCGTCGGAGGACATTATGTTTTCATGGTTGTCCGTCCGTCCGTACCTCTCATTCTCATGAACCCAATATTTCAGGAACTCTTCTCTGGAATTTTAATACATTTTTGGTGTGATTTTGGTGCTCCAGGGTCACTGTGACCTCACAAAACACCATTTTGGCCGTAGCTCCAGACTTCACATGCCCATTGTGTCATTTGTGGGAAATTGCGGAGGCATACAACCGCATGGTGGTAAATGTAGTTTTTAGATTTGTAGTGTAACGTAGGCCCTATGTGTGACCTTCATTTGAATAATCGTATACCTCACACTGTTGGTTGCTGAATGCTTCAATATTGAGTCCCATTAATCTGCAGGAAGGGTTGCATTTTTTTGTAATCAAATGTGATTCTCCCTCCAGCTGCTACCAACTACCTACGGCATATTAATGCCCATAACAATAATGCTGAGTCCTGCATTATATGCTAAAGAGTAAAAATGAGGATGATCTTTGTTTCTGGACATGGCCGGTTTCTTGTGTTTTGATTCTGGGCTTCTACAAAACAATTAATTTAGAAAATAACCAGTTTAATCAATCATTAGAATAATAGTTGGTTGCGGCCCTATTGTAGTTAAAAATAGCCTCGCCGTGACCAGCTACAACAATAACATACTGCTTATCAATATGCATTGATCCAGAATCATCTGATAATGTAATAATGGCCGACTAGAACAAGTACATCTGGCTGATAATACTTCTGTACTTTACCTTTTAAAAGGGATTTTGAATGAAGGCCTTTTTTTATTGTAACAGAATATTGTTGGTGCTTTTGCTTGACTGAATGATCTGAATACTTTTCTCCACTGGTGTCTCGGTGAGTTTGGTGTACGTTAGAAAAAGGTGCCAGTGTTCGTCCTGTACACCAGCATGAGCGATGGGCTCCTTATCTGGGTCTGGAGGAAAGTGCAACGTTTGCTTTGGCTCTTTTGTGTGTGTGTGTGTGTGTGTGTGTGTGTGTGTGTGTGTGTGTGTGTGTGTGTGTGTGTGTGTGTGTGTGTGTGTGTGTGTGTGTGTGTGTGTGTGTGTGTGTGTGTGTTTGCTCATGGAGAGGTTTATGGATGTGCCTCCTTTTTTTTTTTTTTTTTTTTTTTATCCCCATCAACTCAGCAAATTGAATCACATGACGCCCACATCCTCCCAGACTTATGTGGGATTAACGTGTGACGACGCAGCCGAGTGGCGAACCTCAGACACAATGCGGCCATCGTAACAGGTGAGAGCAGCGACGTCGGATCATTTCATATGCGGCATAAAGAGCAGCTGTGCTTGCGGTGATCACATGTAACCGAGCGGTCTCTGGCTGAATGTGCTTTCTGTTTTATTAGAGCGAGGACGTGCGCGTTGAATCCGTCTTAACAGGTGGTGCAGCGGGACGAAGCCTGCGAGCAAATCGTACATTCTGTTGGCTGAATGGTTGAGCGTTGCAGCATAGCGGAGGAGCATGTATGACGCTTCGCAAGTTTTTTTTTAAGTAGTAAAAACACTGGGAGGGATATTTCCATATTTAGAAAGCGCAGTAAACACGCATGCATTCCTTCTCTGCACCCTTCGTCCTCCCTCTTTTTTCCTCTCGTCATCATGCTGATGTCTTTCCCTCATCCTCAACTGCTTTCCATCCCATCATCCTCTCCTCCCTCACCTCCCTCACCTCCCTCATCTCCCTCGTCTCCCACTCGTCGTCGTCGTCAAGCCCAGCCTCCAGTTGGTGCACAGAGAGCCTGGGAAAAAGATGGGACATAAACAACACAGGCAAACAAACCACCTGCTTCCTGCTGAGGTCTGGTGTTGTTAAATGTGTGCACAGAAATAGAAGCGGGCAACCTCTTCGCTGTAGAATTAGAATAAATAGAACGGGCGGTGGGAGGAAAATCACCGGCCAGCGCAGCAGTTATCCACATGAGTACATCAGCCTCTAGATGTGGAGGCTGAGCTTGGTGACACCTGAGGACTTACTGGAAGGGGGACAGTGGTTAAAGCTACAACAATCCGTTGATTTAATTGATTTGTCGATTGATAGAAAATTAATCTGCGTGTGACCTTTTTAACAATATGCTGAAAGTTTTTAGACTAAGCAACTAATCTACGACTCCAGAAAATGATCGGATAAATCAATAACGCAAATGATCTTAAATTGCAGCACAACCAGTAATATTGAGACAAGCAGGGCAGATTTGAATATTTAGCATTTGATCGTCAAAATTGTTGCCAGTTTATTTTCTGTCGATTAATCTATAATTGTTTCAGCTTTACAAGCATAACATTGTGACTGTATGATGTTTAAGATGTTTACTGTTTATGATTTTTAAGCACAAATGCCAAAGATTTACTTTCAGCTTCTCAGATATTTACCGGTTTTCTTCGTCTTCTATCATTATAAACTGGATATCTTCAGCTTTTGGACAAAACACAATATTTTTTGTACTATTTTCTGACATTTTATATGCCAAACCATTAATAAATGAATGCAGTAAATAAACTCCAGATTAAACGATAAATAATTGTCAGTTGCAGGTGTAATTTTTTATTTTTTTTTAACAGATATTTAATAGAAAATCCTTAAACCTTCACATTTAGAAGGCTTAAACCAGAGAGTGTTTAGACCTTTGTGTTTAATTAAAGATCTGAAAAGATGAATGGAGTATTTTTCAAATAGATACAGATTTCTCTTGATTGACTATTTGATTCAGCTGTACAAGCTCTACATGACTCTAAACATCGTTTTTTTTAAATTAATTTTAGTCTCTTATAACAAGAACAGAAGATTTATTTGAGTTTCACTTTTCATAACAGACTTTACAGATTGAATATATATGAAAGGCTGCAACTAATGATCATTTTAATTATCAATTTATTCTACAGAGTATTTTCCAGAAAGACATAGATGATCATACCCGTCATCATTTCCATCATCTTCAACATCTCAATTCAAACATCTTTGAATTACTTGTTTGTTTCCCACCAGCAGTCCAAAAAACCCCAAAAAACCTATTTGATGAGCTGGAACAAGAGATACTACATTTGGCATTTTTGCTTAGAAAATGTCTTTAAGTATTACTTGATCAAAATTGTCACCTCCAATAAAGATGATTATGGAGGTATTTCAAGTCAACTGATGGTAACAATAACCACCCAAGAACAGACATAAAATATACAACTTTCAGAACATGTGTCCTTTCAGCTCTCAGCACTTTTCCAGCAGAGTCACACGTCAGTTTTAAAAGAGTTATAACCACGTCAGATCCTTAACTTACTATATCCCCTATTGCTGCTTTACACAGACATACGTTATTTCACTTTTTAAGTAAACAAGAGAACAACTAGCTTAGCATAGCTTTTATTAAACGTAGCAATTTAGAGCAGAAATACCCTGAAACAAGTAAAAGTCCTGCCTTCAAATGAAGTATTCAGGTGTTGTTATCAAAATAGACTTGAAGTAATTATGCAGACTGGCTCATTTCAGAATAATATATATTATAGAATGGATATTATATTACTGATGCATTAATGTGTACTATCACTTAATGGGACAGTTCACCCCAAAAATCAAAAATACATATATTTCCTCTTACCTGTATTGATATTTAACGACCTTGATTATTTTTGGTGCGAGTTGAGGCCGTAGAGATGTCGGCCTTCTCTCAAACATCATGGAGCTAGATGGCACTGAGCTTTGGGAGCTCAAAAATACATTTGGAAAAACTTCAACAGCGATGTCTCTTTCCAGAACCCAGGACCCGGTTCCTGAAGATAATCCACAGGCCTTTGTTTGGGAGCAGTTTTCATGGAGGTTGAATGAAACCAGATCCTGTGCTGAGCTACTTCCCACCACTGCGTACGACGACGGCGTTCTGTGTTTTTACCGCTCGGCCGTATTAAAAATCTGTTTCTGTCGACACGTATGTGTTTGTGACAACACTTCCTGTGAAGAAGTCTGGAGTATGATGAGACTCTTAAGAGAACAGTTGCGACAGCATTCGGAGATGTGAGAATGTGTTGGGGTTTTTTTTGTTGGGGGAGGGGGGTGGGGGTGTTGTAATCACAGTCTCATTTCAGAGTCCAGTCGAAGCACCTGCTCCTGACTCAGCTGTGAATCATGGGAGGTTGATGAGACTCACACCCGTCTTATTCCCACACTAAACAAACAGAAACCAGGGGATTCCCTGTAGCTGGAGGCGAGGCCTGCTGCTACATCAGACTCATGGTCTCGTATGTCGGGCTGTCTGGCCACTCGTCTCTGCTGCCTGGAAGAAAAGAAGAAGAAAAAAAGAAGCATTGCTCGATCACAGCTTATTTGCAGTTTTTGGACCGTAGGGACACTCGCACAGTGGTGCATGTAACACCTCTGTTATTAGAACCGTTGCTTCCCTCCAAACATGGATATCTGATCCTCGTATGTGTGATCTTGTTACTTTTCCTTTGCTTCTGTATTTTGTAAAGCGATATTACGATGCTCTCTCTCTCTCTCTCTCTCTCTCTCTCTCTCTCTCTCTCTCTCTCTCTCTCTCTCTCTCTCTCTCTCTCTCTCTCTCGCCTCGAGGACTGGTATCGATTTCCCCAGCTGTTGCTAACTAACAAAAGGGGAACACGGTCTGTGGTGGAGGTATTGTCTCTCTTTGGTGTTTATCATGCTATCATTTATTCAAACATATTTGTATACATTTGTTATTCAAATGTTTTCAGCATTACTTTTCAGCTGCAGTGACGGGTGACGGGCGTGGGTTGCTTTTAACTGGAAGTCATCAAGGACTTCCTCTGTAGAGCCCAGTCATGTGAATGGGGTGTGGTCATCTGGGTGGAATCACTTGGTGACGACATTTCGAGAAATGGGTTTATTCTCTTTCTTTGCTGATGAGGATGGACACCCCCTCTTCACTCCTTTTCTGTTCATCATTAAGAGGCGTTCAAGACACCAGCGGCCATTTCGGGAAGTCACACAGCGCCCGACCAAGAAAGTCCAGTATCACAAAAAAAAGTGACTGAGCTGAGCAGCAGAAACGTTTGAATGGGAGGTGGCACGTTTTTAAAGTGAGTAAATGTGTCGAGCGTCTCATTGACGTAATTTCGCTTCTCATTGACGTCATTTCGCTTCTCTTTGCGATCGTTTTGCGTATCTCTGTGGTTGTTTTTGCATCTGTTTTAAAAAAAACAAAAAAAAACACAGCGTTTAAAGAACTGGGTTGTATGGCGAGCAAGGGCCTGTAATTAGCAGCAACAAGTCATTGACTACTTGTGCGCACAACACCGACATATGAAGCCATAAAAGCCGATGGGTGGATCGCTGTTTAATCGCGGCCCGTCTACCACATTGATCCTCCTTACCTGGAGAACAAAGTCAAGAAGACTTTCTTCACATGGACACTTAACCACACAGGTTGCCTGCAACGTTTCCAATGGATTTTTTTCTGACCACTGGGGCTCATGTTTCTTAAGTACCTTTTTTTTTTTTTTTTTTTTCATCTCTGACCTTCTAATCCACTGAGAGCCAATTGTAACCTGAAGTTTCTCAGGCAGGGAGCAGATAGTCGATCCTTACTCCTGGTGAAGAACTCGAAGAATGATCTGGTTGATTCTTCAGGTTTTACAACCTGCTTTTGTATTTAGTTCGTTCTGCACATTTATAGCGACAATTAGTCAATTAATCGTTAATTGTCAGAAAATGGAGTCATTATTTGAACAATCTTTTAACGGGCCTTTTGGGGGATCTAATAGCAGAAATCGAATGTAGTATAACTACGACATATGTTTTCATTGGTGTATACTTCAAACTGGGAATAGTGTATTCGTTCATTTATGAGCCATAAATCTACATAGGGAGCGTGTCTTCTTCACGGAGTCCTCCGTGTTGCAAAACCATGTTTATACAGTAGCCCAGAATGGACAAAAGACGACGCCACATTTTACACGCTGTCCCCTTTTTAAGCAAAAAGTCACTGTTTCCAGCTTCTCAAATCTGTGATCTACAGTATGATGGCAAACTGGAGATATGTGGGTTTTGCTAGTAGTAGCAGCAGCCAAGTCCGTTTTTATTTATAGAGCGCCAAATCGCAGCAGAGGTTATCTTCATGACACGTTCCATGTAGAGCAGGTCAAGGAGTAGCTGCAGCAGTACATTTTGGTAACACCTTATTCTTCACTCAAAGGTTGTCTCGTCTAAAATGTTCGGGGCTTTGTGGATTAGGTGAATTAGCAGCTACTTCTACTTCTTACATTTCAATCATCTCTCCTCCAGAAGACTCGCAGGTTTATACCGGTAAAGTAGAGCTGAAATGATTAGTCAATCAACTGCAAATTCATAAGCCACTACTTGGATAATTGATTCATCTTTTCAGTGTTTATTCTTCATGCAAAATCGGCGGAACATTTCCTTTTTTAAATGTCAGGATTTGCTGCTTTTCTCCGTTTTGTAATTGAAGATAACGGATTAAACAAAACATCTGAAGACTTGAGCTTGAAGACTAGCTTGTTCCTCTAACCCTCGCTGGCATTTTACAAACTAATTTGGTCTCTGAAGCGCTCCGACTTGTGAAGCGGGGAACACGACTCTCGCTGGCCCTCGTCTGTATGCCAGCTAAGATCATCTGTCCAAGATTGATTTTTGATTTGCTTGTAGCTTTCTGAAGAAGAAGAAGAAGCAGCTTTCTCCAGGGCCTCTTGTTTTATTCATTAGTTCACTGAAGACTTTTCCACACAAGCAGCTGATGCTAATAGCCTTGGTCGGGCTTCTTATCTCCGGTTCCTCGGCTGATTCTTAATGCCTTCAGGCACAGGAGCTCAGTACGCTCATTTAGGATGGCAATTATGTGAGAGTGGCAGTGATCATTCTCGCTATCTCCTCTCGGTTGAGAAGGAGACGCGAAAATTGCATTGAGGTTTTCCCTGTGTTGTCCGGGATAATTCTGCATGTCTGACAGAGACGATGGGGCCTTCTACTGTGACTTAATAGTAAGCTTGAAACTCTTTAGTGCCAGCGAGAGCGAGGCGGTGAAAACCTCTTTTGTAGTGCGGGAGATTTGTGTGCGCTCGTCTCCCCCAGCAAGGGGAAAGTTTTCACAGCGTCTCGTTTTTTTTAAATGGCTGACGAGCCGAAGGAGCCGAAAAGTTTGGCAAGTTGCAATATTCACTTCACCGGGGAGGGGAGGGGAAATAAGGCTTTCACACTTGAGCCCCGAGTCCCATGAGAAGAGGAAGGATATAGGGCAAATATATATATACACACCCGAGCTGGACGAACAAGGCTTTTATTTATTTATGAAAGGAAGACCGGAGAGCGACAACAATGCTTTATCCCGATGAGGAAATACAGCTCCCTTGTGTTTGAAGTGGGCTCGTTGTCAGCCGAGCAGCTGCTGACATCATGTGAATAGACATTGCCCAGACCACATTCGTCGTCGGGGGGGGGGGGGGTCAGAGAGGCAGCGAGCAGGAGGGCAGAAGAGCCGAAGCTCACAAGCGCTGCGGTGCTCTCGCTGTGTGACGCTTGGCTTCTGGAGGGTGAAGGGATTTGGATGAATTTGTCTGAAGCAGTTTGGGTCCGCTTGTTTGGGCGCCCGAGAGCAGACGAGGCAACTCTCGATGACTTTGGTAAGATGACACGGTTTTGTTGTTGGCTTTATCTTCCGATGCGTCGTTGGAACCACGAGAGCCGTACAGACGGGAGACTTGATTAGTGTGTGTTTTTGTACTGCCGGCTGATGAGGACAGCCATTTATTTAATTAGGAAGCAGGACAGTTTCTGGGATTTTATTAGAGCTGTTACGGTTAATTCAATTAGTGGAGTGGCAGTGTGTTTAACAGACTGTTGAAATAGTCAATTCAAGTCACTGGTGAGGATTTGATGCTTTTCTGTCTTGTATATTGACAGCTATGTATTGATACATTGCCCAGCCGTAGTCCAAAACCCACAGGTGTTCAGTTCAGTTCAACAAACCCAATTAAATCCTTATGTTTTGAAAGGCTGAGACCAGCAGATGTTTAATATGCGATTATCATTTACATACGTTGTTGTTTTACAATTTATAGACCAAAGATAAATCGAGAAAATGAACTTATTTCTGTCAACTCGATCACATCAAACACAAAGGCAGTTCGTCAAGTATTCGGGGTTTAAAAAAAAAAAAGCCAACGGAAAAGTTTTTAGTTGCTACGAGAAGCGCCTCATCAATAAATGCATCAGAGTTGGCTGTTGGACGTGAAATGGGTCGTGCAGACGGCCCCTAATGGATGTTGAAATCAGCAAAGAGTTCTTGCCGGTCTTTGTGTGGGTTATGGCAGATGATGCGAGTTTATTACACACATCTCAGACTTAAAAGGCTCCGGCGGGATAGCAGTGAGCCGGCCTCTCTAATGGGCCCCGGTGTAAGTGGCTATGCTGATTCATACATACCCCCAAGTGATCTCAAAGGCTTCTGTTGCTAGCATCTACATGCAGGAACCTCTCCTGTTACACGTGTCGCGGGTGGATGTTCGAACCTGTCAGTATGCACAGCTGTTGCGCAGCTTTGCTTTCCCACACAATGAGGTTATAGTGCTATTTGTGCCGGTACGACAATGCAACCCCCTTCTCTCAGAATAGAGGAATCGCCAGGATTTAAACAAGTTCTTTTAATGGAGAAAATAGCCACGTTGGAAACGGACACACACACACACACACACACACACACACACACACACACACACACACACACACACACACACACACACACACACACACACACACACAGTGCGGAGCAGGAAGGAGAAGGCGGTGAAGAGAGCGCGGCGAAGCTTGAGTTTTCCCTTTTGAGGATTGAGTTGTTGTTGTTGTTGTTGTTGTTGTTTTGAGTGAAAATGCACACCTGTGACATGTTGCATTGTGGTAGTTGTTTCCAGCTGCAGCTGTTTTGAGTTCCCCCCCCCCCCCCCTCTGTATACACACCCTGGCCTTTCCACATAAAGGCACTCTTTCTATGTAACTAGGACACGCTCTTAAAGAGAGCTGTGAGTCGTGATTTCTGGAATGTGGCGTGAGATGCTATTGAGACTTCAGAGAGAACGTTGTGAATGATGCAAGGCTGGCGTCTATAGGCCAAATGTATTACACGTACAATATGTGTAGAGAGGTCATATGTCATGCATAAAGAAATATTTTAGTTTTATTAGTTTGCTATTCTCTTGTTTTATGTCATTGTTGGACAAAACAAGACATTTGACAGCCCTTCCCAAGCATTTGTTTTTCACTATTTCCTGACATTTTACAGTATAAACTAAACAAATCCTCGACCTGGATTAATACAAATATAATTGCTTGTTGCAGCCGTAGATGGAGTGCATGGTGATTCTTTTATTCACCTCAATAAACAAGGGATACAATTACTTCGGTAGCACAAAAAGGTCATCGGTATCTTTGACAGATTCTCTGCCCCCAAGACACTTTGCATGTTCATTTGAATTACACAAATCACAGCAGGCGGACAACTACAACAACAACAACAACAACAACAACTTAGGCCGCTTCAGTCGCCAGTCAACGCCACAACAGCAAGGTCCTCACCACACTGCGATTTGTGGATATCGGGGGAACAAAGGGATCTTTAAACACGCGGCGCCGTTGAGCTGCACGTGCGGAAGTGCAGGAGGCCCCCTCATCATCATCATCATCATCATCATAGTCATCATCATCATCATCATCATCCCTCCATGGAAACCTGTTAATGATCTCGTGGTAGGACTTGATCCACATGCTCAGGCAAGCAGAATAATTAAACAAACACATGGCAATTAGACAGGGCTCCCATTAATGGAGAAGAAAAAAGGCAATCATAACACAGACAAGTTTATTGCTGCGCTAAATAAACAGTCGGTGCTCGTTGTTGGTTTAAATAGTCTGCCAGTCTGTGTAGAACATTGATTAGTAGGGTAGTAAGGGTGAATGGTTGCTTTTATATCCAAAATTGTATTTAAAAAAGCAGAATTTACATATCATAAAAGAGGCAATTTAAAGGGGTATTTTGGAAAGTCTACGTATTTGCCGTCTTGCAGAGAAGATAGATACTACTCTCATGTTTGTACGGTAAATATAAAGCTTATCAGAACAAATGGAAACTGGAGGAAACAATCTGGTGACAAATTCAAACGCACTCACCTTATTTTGACAACTCAGGACTACAGACCAGGCGACAACCTCCGGTTCTGCCGAGTGAAGCCGGCGCAGAACTGTCTTAAAACTTTTATCTCTCTACTGAATACTACGCCAGTACAGCATGATGTTCATTTAGCAAATTATGGTCCAGTTTAGAGGAAAAGTGTCTTTCTTTTTTTAGGAATAAGCATATTTGCTTTCTTGCCAAGAGCTAGATGAAAGGATTGTTACTAACCAGTTGGCATAGCTTAGCACAAAAGCTGGAAACAATTAGGAGCTCGCCTGGAGCCCACTAATTAAGAAAAGGACATATTTTACAGAGATTTTTTTTGTGCTTTTGGCTTGGAACCATTATGCAAACCTTGGACAGAGCGAGGCTAGCCGTTTCCTCCCGTTTCCACTCTTTAAGCTAAGCTAAGTTAGCATGCTGCTAGCAGTATAGCTTCACACTAAGCGTACAGACGCGTGAGTGGTGTCAATCTTATCATCTAATGCTCTGTAAGAAAGCAAATAAGTATATTTCCCAAAATGTCATAGTCTTCCTTTTAGTATAAGCCAGTTAATGCGGCATGTTGGTTGGCGTTGTCTTGTGCTGGTCATGGCTGTGGATTGATGCAGATCAGAAGTTTACACGCCACTGGTTTCCTCAATAAAAGGCCAATTGGATTTTTCTGTTGAATTTTGGAATAAGCTCTGTGGCAAACACAAGTTTATGATACTTACACTTTTTGATCACCAACATACGTCTTCACAAACGAAACACCACTAGGATTTTTGAAGCGGGAATGCAATCGGCGGAAGTGAAAAGCTAACATTAGGCTATAAAAGATCTACACAACGAGGCTGTGAAGGTGGGCCGGTCCGCGTGATGTAGTCTCAGTTAGCTGTTTGTGAGCATCTGCCATTTTTTTTTTTTAACACACTTAAAAGCTTCAAAATTCACAAGATGGATACCTACTGATGAGTCTATATCGTAGAACACAAAACCTATTCAAACACCCATTCCCACAAAATTCATTTCCGAGTTTTAGGACTCATTCAGCACTCTGGATCACGTTTACAACCATGTAACATCTTAATAAAAATAATATATTTAAAAAAAAAAAAATCTAATTAAGCAAACTGAAATCACTGATTTAAAAAAAGTATAATAAAAGATGACCACAAATACAGGAGTTTTATTTAATTTATTTATCTAAATTAAAAAAAGAAATTGCAATAAAGATATTTTCCTGGAATGGTTCGGCACTAATTGCTGAAGGCCTCAGGTGTTTGAGCTAGCGGTTGATGAAAAGGAGGTGCTGTAGGTGTAATTATTTAATTATTTATTTAATTATGAACCGGCGAGACGCTGGCCTCCCACGGTGATTTTGGCTCGCCGATGACTGTACGGCCCGGCTGTCTAGATGACGATCTATCAGAGGATCACACCACCGTCTGCAGTCGGGAATACAGAGTGGCTCTACTCTCGTGTTTAGTAGACACACTCGGGGAAATGCCAGCCGCCCAGGACTCAGTGACATTTCCTGAGCTACCATCTTACCTACAGGGGCTTAAAGTTTGCCCTTCGCCGCAAATTACACATTCCCAAACGGCGTCGCCTACGTCTGCGTGGCTGGTGACCGCTCAGGGAATGACCCTCGGTGGCTTCCTGTTTGGCATAGTGCTCGCATACTGTGCATAAGAAAAGAAAAACAACTGTGGGACCAATTTTTTTTTTTGTAATGGTGATGCAAAAAGAATGTGAGGGGGGGGGTTGTGGAGCAGACCGGCCCTGGGTGAGCGTGTGTCTGCCAGCTCGTTTTTATTCCTCTCTTGTTCCCCTCCGCTCAAGTTTCTTATAGATTCGTAGCTCAGCTGTTCTGTCGTGTTACATGCTTTATCAGAGGGTATGTGTGTAACTTAAATGTAATCGGTCATGCAGTGAGGTCTGATCCGTCGGTTCAGGCACTGAAGCTGTAGTAGAAGAACAGCTGTCTCTAACTTTCTGTCTCCTTTTCCTTTTTTGAGGACGACTTCCTGCCGCTGCTTTTATCTTTTCTATTCTTTTCTATCGTTTTCTTTTCTGGAGCAGTCTTATTTTGTGTCCTCTTCTCTCTGAGGAGTTACCAGCTGTATAGTGTTTTAGTGGTTGGCAGGATCCATGACCTAGTTAAATATGGACTGGGAACAGGAAGCAGAGGAGGGATGAATGGCTAATGGGAGCTCTACTTACTGTTTTGCTGGGGCCCTTTTCTGGCCACGCCTCTGCTTCTTCTTTGAATGGTTTCAAGCTTTTTTTAAACTTTTTTTCCCATATTGATCAATACTCTTTACAGCCACCCACCCCCCCTCCCCCACCCCTTAAATATTTGTTGTGTAAGTACCTAAAGGACAGCCAAATGGACTCTAGTAGACAGCTATGACTATGGAAGTGAGAGCCGTGAGACATTTGGTGCAGCTTTTTGTTTCTCCTGATGTAATTAAGACAGCCTATTAGCAGAGATGCCACTAGTGCCATTATTTGCCGTGCAGAAAATAAAATGAATTATTAACACTTCATTTTATTAATACTCTCCCGGCTGCTGTTGGCCTTTCAGGTGGTGGTAGTGCTTCCGAAGTGCCCCCTTCCTGCCCACTCTCTCACTCTGCATTGGTCATCCTCATTTGCCCCTGAAATAGCACTGTGATATGATTATTTTTTTTTTCTTCTGTTTTTGAAGTCTTTAGCCAGTATTCCTGCGTCACCTTCACAGAACGCAGTGATAGGTCCTCCCACGGGTCCTGCAGACATTTGAAGGAAGACAGCAGGGTGATTTATTTGCTTCTCGCAACACCTCCGCAGCCGTCTGACATCCCCCCCCCCCTCCTCCTCCTCTCATCTTGGCAGGTGTAATGAGAGCGCTGGTCATGGACAGATGATGGACGTGGAGACGTCGTACTCGGACTTCATCAACTGTGATCGCACAGGCCGCAGGAACGCAGTACCCGACATCGCAGGGGAAGGGGAAGGAGAAGGAGCGGCCAGCACCAGTGAACTCACCAAAGACCTGGCAGAGATGGACCTGAAGGCTGCAGGTCAGTAAGCCCACATCCGAACACAGGCGTAGCACAGCGCCAGACGTTTTTACACCGGTCCGTATGTGTTAGGCAGGCTCTATTCATTTTGACAGTGAGACTGGTTCAAAGTAGTTTAAAAGTAGTCAGACAAAAAGTCTGACAATGTGTTCGGGGGGAGTTGATAATGAATCGGGTTATTGGGTTATTGAGTTATTGACCGTCACCACTGCTCTCTCATAGCACACTGGACAATACAAATGTACAAATACAAAACTATTCTGTTTTAATTTTGTTATGCTGGTTTTGCACACTACCCTCATTCACACTGATATTGCGCATACTGTATATAATTGGTGTTTGTACGGGTATATAGATATATATTTGCATATGTATATTATATTTGTTGAATCTATTCTAATTTGAATGTTGAATGTTTGTTTATGCATTTCCTGTGTGTGTGTGTGTGTGTGTGTGTGTGTGTGTGTGTGTGTGTGTGTGTGTGTGTGTGTGTGTAATGAGTAGGAGTCTACAGACCAAAATATGTAATTAAAAAATTATGAATTTCAAGCCTGATAAAGTTAGCCACCCTACACTCAGAATTAAGACTCATTTCTCCATGGTTCAGCTAGTGGCACAAAATGACAAAAAACGAGGAAACCATGGCTCATAATTTGCTAACAATGTTGTAGTTATTATAAAGAGAGGGAAAAAAAGGTCCATAGAGGCCGCCGTAACTCGTTGGAAGCGTAAAGCAGTGAGGACGGTTGCCATGTTTCCTCGTTTGGAAAAGTTTAAATTTACCCAGAAATCATGACAAAGTCATCCTCCTGAAGATGGTGAAGAGCCAGACAGCTCCGCCTCTGTCTTAGTGCACCAAAATATCGAAACACAAACAGGTGGTACCGCTCAGCTTACGGTCTCCATGAGATTCCGTCGTTTCGCTTCGTTGCCTTGGAGTTAAATGAGTCGTGTAGGCAGCACAATGACTGATAGTCCTTGCTTCCTCTACTCTCAGCGGAGTGTCAAGTTGTCCCAGTCGGACCATTGTGTGTGACATTCTTGTTCTTGCCGACTTCCTTTTCATTCAAAGATAAGTTTCCCGTGACATGATACCCGATCTGACAGCTATAAATCTAACGCCAGTCAGCTGGGAAGCATCAAGTTAGAAAATAATCTCACATCATGTTTGACACTGTATTGCTACAGGAAGTTGTAGTTCCTTCCTCTGAATTCTCTCTCTTTCTCTTTTTTCTTTCTGGAGCCTGAAGGCAGATGTATTGCCTGCTGTTTGGAATGCCAAACCACTTTTGAGCTTGATAATATAAACGCATCTTTGACTGATTTAATTTATTTTTAATTTATTGTTTTGCATATCGTTTCCTCCAGAAGGAGCCCCGGGGGCCTCCCCAGCCCCTGAGGCAGAGGGCTCCACCAGCCAAGATGCCCAGGGAGGTGGAGGCCCGTCCTAAACTCAGCCAGAGACCAAAGGGCGGCAGAGCCAAGCAGTGAAAAGTAGAGAGGAAGCTAGTGAACGTGGAGAGACGTGGAGAAATGAAAGAACGAGTGTATATCGGTTGTCCGAACGGGACACGAGGACGCCTTCGCTCACTGCCAGCCTGTTTGGAGCTTCGGAGGCCCAAATGTTCGCCTTTTCATTGGATCAGATTGTAACATGCGGAGCAGAACTGACAATTTGAGATGCTGCTCTTCTGCTTCACTCTCTGTTAAGTCATTTATATTCCTGATCGGACAAGAAAGCACAGAAACTTTGGATTTATGTCTGTGGAGATGAACTGAGCTGAACAGAATTCATTTCTAACACGCAAAACGTTGTTCCGGCCTCGGATGGAGCCGTGTCACGTGAGGGCGTATTCATAATCATCCGTTTGTCATTTTCTTTCGATGTATGCGTGCGTGTTTGTGACGCTCTTTGTCCTCGTCATTTTTTTTTTTTTTTTAGTAACAAAACGTAGTCGCCATTATACTGTCGTGTACGGACTTCATATTTATTGCTTAATGTTCAGTGATAACTTTGTGATAGCAACTTTCTTTGTGTAATAAAATACTTACTGAATTACTGTAACATTTGTATTTTTATGTTTTCAAGCGTGATTAGCTTTTCGCAGGAGGCAATTTTTGCAGGGTTCTGTGGAACACAGCAGGTATAGGATCTGTAGCGGTGCCAAGTCAAACCAGATTAATGAGTCTACTTCACCGAGTTGCTCCAGAGCCATAAATATTATTGAATGGATCTTTTTGTGTACATTAGCGTGGCTGCAGGAAGTTAGTATTTACATTTCCACCTGGCATGTTCCCAGCGCTCCCATTTCTTTCTTTACATGTAAAGAAACAGGATCAGGACAGAGCAGCTTATCTGTAGAGCTATAATGAAGATACATACAAGTACTGGTTTATAAAAAATAAAAAAAAATACTGTAGATTATCATTTTAAAGAAACAAGCTGACATGCACAAATGTTTCATGATAGCTTTTATTATGTTCAAAGATATTTTTCAAAAAGTGCCATAAATGTGTCTGGTATAACTGGAAGTGTTCTTTTTAGGTAGAGACATGGAAATAAAATGTTTTAAATAAATATCCTGTTCAAAAGAATTGAGTAATTACGACGTGCAAAACCAGTCAGTCCACTGTGGTTTGTCCATTTAGGTGACTGTAGTGCGCCCCCTAGTGTTGTAATGTGAGACTACACTTTTGGTATTGAGCCTTTTTACCTTTTTTGTTACGTGTTTAGGGCAGAAAGCACACAGTGACACTTGATTACTTCTCTCTTAAACCGAACTATGGATATTCACAGTACGCCATATTTAACCCCATAACTGGTAAATCTTCAATTATCCCTCACCACATTTTTTTTTTTTCCACCCTAAAAGATGAACAAATACCCCTTCCCCCTTCCCTTACATGCTGACAAAGTGTTCAAACTGTTGAGTAAGTGTGCATCAACAGCTTTCCTGATTCTGTTCATGACAACAGGATGTAAACACAAGATGAAGAATGTATCCAGAGGTTTCATAAACACAAAATCTGCTTCGTAAACACAAAAACTATTTGCTTGCCCGTATTTTACCTTGCAGAGCACCATGACATCCTCTGTAAACTGAGCTGTAAACTAAAGTATTAAAAGGTATCCAAGATGGATTACTGACAAGATGATGCACAAATATGTGAGTTGAAGGCAGCAGCCATAGGATAAACATCATATTTCAAATACTATTCTGTAGGTTTTATGTCTGGTTACAAATTAAGAAAAGACATTCCGCTGTGTCAGGTGGGTGAGATAAAGGTTTGTCCCTGGGGTTAGGTCCCGCTTCCTCCTCAGACTTCCTTCTTCGTCGGGTTTAAAAGGCGGTCGACCGTATCATCCCGTACGCCTCGTACAGTCTGTGGACGAGCTGCTTCTTCTCCTTCTCAGGCAGGAAGCATGACTTTGCAGAACTGATGTTCTACGAGACACAGGAAGTCACTACGGTGCATATTTGGTGTGCTTGAGTTCAATTTTTAAGGAATGGTTCAGCAGTTTGTGAAATGCGCTTATCCACTCTCTTGCAAAGAGTGAGATGAGATGATTCATGCCAGCGACCAGTTAGCTTAGCGTAGCCAGTCCAACCAAAAATACTCAAGTTACAAGTAAAAGTACGAAAGTATTTACATCAAAATATACTAAAAGTACCAGATAAAAGTACTGATAATTGTACTTTTCAGAATGTTTATTATATTATATCCATTGATGCATTAATGTGATCATCACTTATTGTAGAAGCTTGTAAATGTGGATCTGATTTGATCATATTTAGATTATAATGAATAGGCCCTATTTTCTGGCTCACAGCATCACCCGGCACATAGTAACGTTACACGGCTAATTTAATAAATAGCTAAAGTTAGCGTCAGTTACTCCCAAGTTTAAAAAGTTGGAATAATTATTCTGGTGTTCGGGAAAACAATATTTGTGTTGCACGAAACCATCCACTATCTGCCTCGAGAAATTTCAAAGATGTAAAACTATGCAGTTTCTGTGGTGAGTGTATGAACACGATGATTGGTGGTGGAATTGGTTGCGATGCAACGGGCACCAGTTAGAATCTTGCCCATATTGCACCAATTTGTTCAGGGCCAGCTCTGCTTACAAAGAAGCTATAGCGTGGTATTTAGTGAGCTTTAGAGGGGCTGGCGGACACATATTGTTACACTCAAACAGAGACGGGTTCGCTGTTTCCTCCTCTATCACTCTTCTCATCTAACTCTTGGCAAGAAAGCAAATTAGAGTCCAAAATGTAAAACTTTTTATTTAATGATCAATCCATGTGCAAACCGGATGAAACCTGGACGGGAAGCACAATTCTTCACACACTGTTTAAAATAGGTTAATAATTGCAATTATGAATAGGCTTTGGGGCTTTTGTTCCTGCTTTAATTAGCAACTGATAAAGTTATTACCATGCGCAGGGCATCTACACCCCATGCTATGATTTCAAAATATATTCAAATGCCTTCATCCTGTGACCCACTGCTGTAATTATTCATGCATTTGATCTCACCAGTCGTTTGAATTCCTCCTCTGTGAATCCCATGTATTTGTGCGCTGTGCTGTAGTCGAGGTGCAGGGTAGAGTTGAAGATCAGTGGGTCATCTGTATTCAGGGAGTAGTTCGCTTTGTCCTTCCTGAACCTGCGCAAAGAAAAACGAGGAAATCCAAACAAAATATTGAACTGAGCCCCCAAATTCTACTTTAATGCAGGTTAATAACGAGGCCGTCGTGTACAATAGAACACAGCTCACCTGATGACCGGATGCTTGGTGAAGTCTGGGTCACAGGCACCCGTCAGCTTACTTGAAATAGGACACACCTGCAATCCGAAACAGCACAAGAAGCACTGAGAAACCTAATTACTGCAGTCTTTCGTCTTCCAGTTGTGATTCTGGAGGCTCCACTAGAGGTCAGCGTATCACTGTGCTGCTACTGGTGGGTAGTGTAGTAATGCAGTCAGCTATGTTGCTATAATTACCTGATGAACCTATCTCACTCTGTAATGATCAAAATGATGAGTAGGCCACTGTGAACAGGGCTCAGTATGTTTAATAGATTTAATAGACATTCTTGCAGAAATCAATGACCTCGTTGGTGATAATTCCTCACCTCAAAGTGCATGTTCTGAGCCAGCAGGTTTTTGTACAGAACTTGGTCTTCCAGGGTTCTGTAACCGTGACCAACCCGTTCAGCTTTCAGCACTTCTACAGCCTGAAACATAAAGACGGGTCAAGAGGCGAAAGGTTATAAACCACAAAAAAAAAAAAAAATCCTCCGTGTTGTACGTGTCAGCAGAATTTGCAGGCTATTTCTAGAGGCGCACTTGCATCTGTTGTGGCATAGCTGAACTGTCACTTTGAGGGAAGGCGCTAGAGTGGCCACTTATTTAGACAGCGAGACGTACTGTAGCTTTTCACTAAAGCAGTTTAAATACAGCAGCTGAGATGGACACACAGAGTAAAGAATTATATCGCGGTTATGCACCTACGCATGTATTTGTATGTGTTTGTGTGGCCCTTTGTGCAGTTGTTGTCAAGTACATTTTCAGACACAATCTGCTCCGACTTAAACCTTCAACCGGCTAACGTCTTGTTTCTTTTGGACCTCTGTCTGCTATAGCTGGTTTACTAATTTACATTGTGTGTGCGTGACTTCATTGTTTTGTTTAGTTCCTGAGAGAATGAAGTTCTCATATGACACCCCATTCAGAAATGTCTCACGTCATTGTGGAACGGCTTACCTCCTTCACTACGGACGGGGGGCCCACTTCTCCTGCGTGAACGGTCCTGTGGATCCCACAGCGCACTGCTTCCTGTCAACAAAATCAATCACAAAAACGCATCAGCAACCAAACTGCGCCGCCAAAACATCTGGCTTTCGCATCTGGCTTTCACATCTGCAATTCTGCAGCATCTAGTGAGGCGCGGTTTATCATTGAGACAGTTTTTTGTGCACACTTTGCTTTGTTTCGGATGGAAAAAGATGTTCTTTACTGGGAGCTACAGTTACATTAAAATGAATATTTTTACAGTATGTCATCTGCTTTCATTTTAGCATTCTTAACCTTGGCTGCACTGCGCGTGGCTTGCTTTAATCTGCATGTATCTAGAGGTCATGTAGCTATGAAGATTACCCTCAATATTAGTGTGGACTCTGCTCAGTGAATATGAAAATTACACATACAAAATCATAAACTGTATGCATACAACATGAGGAAAGTAAACTGTACTTGAATGAGTCGTACAAACAAACTCACATGAAATTTCACACACACACACACACACACACACACACACACACACACACACACACACACTTGCCAACCTGCATGCACACATAAAACCCTGAATTAAAAGATGGTTGTAAAAAGCCAATCAATAATTTGCCTCATATGACTTTTGACCGGCTGTGTTTTAACTCCATTGTTACACAAGTTGAGGCAGCGAGTGTATGAACATATTTTTGGTCCACACTTTCGTACCCACAAACTACTGAAAGCCACCATCTGGATAACTTTGGTATGTTTGACATCTTAATGAGTGACTGAGAGGCAACAGACTCATAAATGACACATTTCCATTTGGTGTTTACTGTCCACCTTTGCACCGCTACACTATTACTGCATCAACACACTTCAAACATACAGAAACGTGTGTTAATACATTTAACACAGCAAATAACCAGTAGCTGTCAGATGACTATAAGGACCCTATTACCTCCACTATTCATTCTCATATTACACTGAAAAATATATTTAAAAAATGAACTGTCCCTGTGTAGTCGAGTCCAACCATCCATGCAATCAATGTCAGGTAAGATTTGTTCCACGTCCAACATTGTAACGTTTTAACTGATTAATCTACCGCATTCATTATGGTCTGACGGGCAAAATTGATTTCTTACTGTGGTCCTCTTTGAATTAATCAATAAATGCTGGCTGAAAAGCAAATTGGATTTTTCGTCGGTTCTTAAAGAGGAGATTGATTAGCGAGTATTAGACTTTACTTCGGTACTGTGTTGGTTACCGATAACGACATTGAAGTCCACATCAATTTGAGACGATTTTCTGACAGTGAAAAGTAGAAAAGTAAGACAGTTTGTCAGCCGAAACACCAGAATCCACCTCAAAATCCACAAATCCAGATCAGCAGGTTGGCCACCTGTAAGCTAAACCAGTATGGCAGTTACAGAATGAAAATAGACACTGGTACAGTAGGGCGTGCACCTATTCTGCTGGTTACCAAAGAAGTCTTTGATGCCTTCTCACGAAGTCTGAGAAACATGTTCCTCCACATTTAACGGTGTGAATCATCTGGGGCAACATGTTACATAAAACCTGTTTTAACAAGACAAAGAGTCTACAGACATGCTAGCAGCTCTGTGAGGTACTTTGAGCTAAATGCTAACATGGTCACCTGACACAATGACAATGCTAACATGTTCATGTTAAGCAGGTGTAGTGTTTACCACGTACATCACTCAGCGGGTTAACATACTAACAATTGTTATTTAGCGCTGAACACATAGCACAGCCGAGGCTGACGGGCATGTTATCAGTTTAGCGGGCTGTAGCTCAGTGGGTGGAGCACGTCGTCTTTTAACCACATGGGTTGGCGGTTCGATGCCTGGCCCCTATTGTCTGTATGTCAAAGTGTCCTTGGGTGAGACACTGAACCCTAAGTTGCTCCCTTGGGGCTTTACAGCAGCCCATTGCCTCCTACAGCACTTAGAATTGGTTAAATGCACAGGTCAAATTCCATGTCTATATTTGTACTGTAGCAACAAAACCAAAGCCTCCAATTCTTTCTAAGGATTCCTGAAAGTTGTTGGGGCGATAAACTGCAGCCATATTTCCATCAGCCTGCAGTGTGTGGGAACACGAGGTGGACTCTGTGACTGTGAAAAGTTTTTACAACTTCAAAATGATGCAATACGCTGGCAATAAAAAGGATGTCCACTGTGCTATAATGCTAAAGTAAGCAGTCTCCTTATGTATTCTGTCTGCAATGTTCCTTCAGCAATCACACTTCTTGTTAAACTGTGTAAAAAATTAACGGCTTTTTCAAAAACACATTTAGTGGCACAAAACACCTAACCTTTGGCCTTAAAGGTGCAACATGTAATGCCAAGCCACCTGCTCCAAACAAGTAGGTGGCAGACTTTTACTTCTACTACTGGGTCCATATAATTGAAATTTACCGTCTTCAGTTATTAAAAAAAAAAACACAAAAAAACCCGCAAAAAAACAAACTAGGAACTATTAGCGGGGCAAAAATACGCAGAATTCTACCAAACTGCTGAAACTCTTAGAGACGGTCAAAACAAACACTGCCAAGTATAGTTTATTAAATTAAAGATTAAAGTAAGCAAAACACGCCAAAGCCAGCACCTGTTTAATCCCCCCTCATGCTTTGACTGTCTGACTGTCTGTTGGTTGTTTCAACACACTCACCTCATAGGCATTCCTGTGCTCTGGATTGGCTTCACAGTTGAGTGACTCATCGCCTGCCAGATCGATGGCCACCACACCACCGTGGCGATATTTCTTACACAGCTTCACCACATCCATGGACCAGCCTGGAGAATGTAATACACACATTATATTACGACACATTTTGGTCCTGCCAACTCAAACACACACACACACACACACACACACACACACACACACACACAAATGCAGATGATGTGTAGGTGAAATGTGATGATACAGTTGAAGCACCATGCTAAATCCTTCTGTATCACTCTACAGCTATGATGAGCACAAGACAACGTTAACCAGGCTGCTGGCTGACAGTAACCGGGACTACTTCTTAAAGGAATAGTTCAACATTTTAGGAAATGTGCTCAATTGCTTTGTTTCGTATTAGATGAGAGGACTAATACCACTCCCAAGTCTGTACTGTAGCCTAAATATCAAGCTACCAGCAGCCGCCAACTAGCTTAGCTTAGCTTAGCGTTTTGATTTAGTTACTTATGAATAGAGTCAAGGCAAGCTTTTCCCCCTTGTTTCCAGTCTTTATGCTAAGCTAAGCTAACTGTCACCTGGCGGTAATTCCACATGTGCTGTACAGACACGAGAGTGGTACCACTGTTCTTATCTTCTCGCAAACAAGCAGAACTATTCCTTTAATTTGCTGCATCACATATTGACTTTTCTTACTGTATGAAAACATAACCTACTTTTACAATGTAAATCATCATACAGAATTCATAATCAGAACACAATATAAGGCAGCATACTGCAGTTAGACGTACATAGTTTGACATACACAAGTCAAACATACTGCAGTTTTAACACAAGTCTAACTGCATACTGTTATGCAACAGCTTGTATAAGATGATGTTTCCCTTAAATAGCACTTTGTTTTCGCATGTATAATGACAAAATCAGATGTCCTCCATACGTTCAGGAAGTCTCCTACGTTAAGATGTAATAGCTCTATAACTAGTTTGTGCAAGAGATGTATTGTAAAATACAGAATGACAGATATGAATTGCACTTGGCTGTAGGGCAACACAGGAAACAGCTGCATAAATGGAGCAGAGCAGATTTGCAGCAACCTTCTCCCCATAGTCACTGCTGCTGCTGATGTTACAACCAATATTTTTACTGGTACAGCTTGTAGACGGTACACAGTGATTGACACAGCTGCTGTAATTGATATTACCACTACTGCTCCAGATACCACTAGTACTAAGATACCAAATATTAGTACCGTTGTGTGAAAACAGACTTTTCCGGAGCTAGTGAAGGCAACACCGGTCTGTTGATTTTCGGTCCACCCCTTCGGTCTAAACTGAAATGTCTCAGCAAGTGTTGGATGGGTTCCCATGACATTTTGTACAAACATTACTGGTCCCCAGAGAATGAATCCTATTGACTTTTCCTTGAATTCCACCAGCTGATTGATAGTTTCATTTTTATTCTATTGGAAGCACTGAAATCAAATTTAATACAGATGTTCATGTTCCTCTCAGGATAAATCTTAACGACATCGGTGACCCCCCCCTCATTTTTCTTTTGTGTCATCATCAGGTCAAATTTGTATATTGTCCAATACTTTGGTTTATGAACAAATACCTGCAAAACTATTGACATTCCCACCAGCCACAGCTGTACTTTGTATTTAGTGCTAATTCGCAAAAGTTAGCATGCTAACAAACTAAACTAAAATGGTGAACATGGTAAAAATGCTACCTGCTTAACATCAGCATGTTTGCATTGTCATCATAAGCATAAAACGTTCCTGTTTTTCCTTCTTTCTTTTTGTCGGGCTCATTAATCGATAAGAATAACCGAGGCGGAGCTTTAAGAAAAGACAGAAGACAGTACAGAGAGGAACCTTATCTCACAAGGTTGTGTTTTGGGCGACAGGAGCATGAACAGTTCATTACTTGGCATGTGGCGCATGCAGCATAGAATGGACCTGGCTGTGATATTGAAGGCCCTCTCCCCCTCGCTGAGGCCCTCGTTAACCAGGCGCACCACCTCGCCCGGGCTCAGGTCACCTCTGAGTGAAAGAAATACAGAAACATGCAATGAGTGAAAGTTAATACATCGCTGCCTTTAAGCAACACCAACACCAGGTTTTGTAAAAGACTTACTCTTTCTGGTTCCACGGTATTGGATCTACTTTAGTGTTAGCCAGAAAATGCGGGCTGTATCTGACCTCAACATAGATCACTCCCTCCTTGGCTTTGTCCTCAACGAATTCATAGGCTATCCTCTTTATGGCCTCTCTGTCTCCACTGCAAGAGAACAAAGAAAAGCACAACATGAGTGACATTGCTCTTTGACTCTGATAATCTCTTATCTCAGTCGTAGCCTACAAATAAAACCATCAGCCACTGTTAATCAATCATCTAAACTATGGTGGCTTTCAGAATTAGCAATATAAGCATTTACTGATATTAACAGATTTTATTCAAATACCTCACATTTATTCTAAGTGTAGTGGAAAAAATATCTGCAAGGGACTGTATGAAAATGATTTTTGGGGTAAAATATTTATAATTCACTCTTCCCCTTTGAGAAATATAAAAAATTGTAAATGTCATTTAAAAGACAGCGTTTGTGTTTGGGTCATGATGGTGTGTTTGTCCATAACAACCATGTATTATTTTTTTATTCTCATCAAAATCAACTAGTAGACTCAGTTTTGAGAAGCTAGTTATTGTTGAACATTATCGCTCCACAGAGTGCGTCATTCGACCTTTCGACCTTCACTTTATCAGCATCACAGCAGGAAGCTGTAAAGTAAAATGTGCCATATATGAAGTTACCCTTGCCAACCGTTTTCTACAAAATGGTGAACTTAGAAGAAACATATCAACTGTTATTGTTTATTGTTTGTTGGAGCTGCAACAACCGTCAATCTCTGAATGAATCAGCAACTATTTTGACAATTGAAGAATAATTCAAGTCATTTTTCAAGCACAAATGGAAACCATTTCCCTGCTCTTCTTTGTAAGTGTGAAGAGTTGGTTGGTTGTGTATATACGTATATATATATATACGTATATATATACGGGAGAGCCTCACTTATTTATGAAGTTTTCATACAGTCCTTGGCCATTTGCTTATCACATGATTGTGCTGCATAACATGATGTTTTGTGACAGTATTAGAAGAACCACAGCTCCACGTTCATCATTACTTTAGACTCAGTAGCATCACATGACGGAGAACAACACAGCTTCCAGCAGTTACACAGGTCTGAATGTCTGTTGTTCTCCAGCATCCTCTCAGTAACCCCCCTCCCCTCCAAACACTCACCACCAAACTCATACAACAATTCTGCATGAGCTAAACTCAGCTAGCAAGTTCCCCATGTTGTTGAAGCCACACTGCACACAAGGCTTTCAGGAGCCTTGACACAAGAGGGTCCATTCAGCACAACTGTGCGCTGCAGTCGCAGTGCCGCCACTACAGACCGCCATTGTTGAAAGCTTTCACGGCTGTTGAGCGACTGAAAGACCTTATTTGGTCTTTTCTTAACAGTTCAACTGTCACTGGAGGACTAAATATAAGACTTCCGGAATGGGTTCCCAAACAACTTCACCCTCCTCTTAGTTTAGTTGCCGAGGTGACACTTGATCTCGATATTGATGTCTTCCTGTTCTGCATGTCCGGCATTTAGAATCCCCACCCCAAAACAATCCCAAACCATTCTACACACTCTGGTTGTAACACTTTGGGTGCGTTATAATTGTGAACGAATTGAATAAAAGTGCACATGCGTGATAGCAGACTGTCCGGACGTTGACCCTCGTCGGAGAACACCGTGGAGTAACATTCCTGTGACAGTAATAAGGCGGACCATGACTCTTAATCGCTCAGAATGTTGCTCTTTACACTCCCTTTCACCTGCTCAGCAAGAAAACGCCGTCGGTAATTATGTAACTGAATCGTAAAGGTGACATGTGAGCACTTACGCAACCACGTGCATGTACTCTGCAAACTTGCCCAGGAACTTGGTGAGGGTGGCAGGCTGCTGGAGGATAATGATCTGCGTCATCTCCTCCACGGTATTTGCTGGCAGACGGATGCCGCGTCTCCTGGAAACAGGAGAGGGGGAAAAAGGGAACAGTTCAGGGACAGTGTTGAGATTGAAATGTGTACTTTGTTTCATTTGAATACCAATATTTGAGAGTTAAAGCTGCTCTAATCTATGTTTTTTTACATCGCCAATGTGTCGGCTGTGTAATGGGAAAGGTGTCGCTCGTAGTGACAAACCCAAAGAGAGAATCATCACCCGACTGAACCTCAATTAACCCTGAGCTCTATCGAACATTTCAGCTCATCGTTTTGCTCATTGTTTTGCTTCTATGGGCCACACATTTCATATTTTGGTTCGCTCTCAGTAGCGCCATGTTCAGCTGGCACCTTTGTTTTTTTTTGTACATTAACCGCTCAGCAGCAAACAGCAGACAGACACAGTTCAACTAGGTGGTGAACATAGTGAGGCATCTTTAGCAGCTAGACAGGTGTTGGTGGAGACCAAAGCAGAGATTGAAGAGAGTGAATATTTGACTTGCATTCATCGGGTGGACAAAAACACGACTCCAAACTAATGCTAATGTGTCTGTTGGGTTTGTTCATAGGCAACTGTTTGCTAACCTGTTCGCCATATGTACTCACGTAAGATCTGATAACAGTTAAACATGACCTCATTTTGAAGGATCCTGTGCTGTTTTTCTGTCCACCTCTTTGGTGGATACAACTTTTGTAATGTCAACAATATTTCAAACATATCTTTTGCATTTATTTAATGCAATTTCTAGTTATTTATAGACCAATATAAGTGAATGTAAACACCTGTTTGTGTGATTTATTACTGGTGCTCTTCTTTCACTTTTCAGTACATTTAATCAAAGGAACTGGATGACGTATTTTCTTATTTCTTAACTTACTCGGCAACATCAAGAATAGTCTGCACCCTGATGGCTCCATCGAGATGCACATGCAGCTCAACCTGCGGATGAGAAAGATACGCAATAATAAATAAGCTATTAAAGCAAATGTTGCCATATATCCAGGCCTCGCTGTACACATATAGTTTAGAGGTAAACAACTGAAGATACCCAGTAGTGTTACAAAAACAGAGAGCACAGTGGTGGTGGTGGTGTTGCAGCTCAGTGTTTTGGCTGCAGCCCATCATGAATGCAGTACGCATGACTGAGCAACAAGTGGTGAAAAAGGCCAGCAAAGGGTCGGAGAAGATGAAACGTTCTGGCTCTCCAGCAGTGATGACACCGATCATCTATGCTCCTCCTTCAACAACGGAGGCCTAAACTTTGCTCATCAGTCAGGGTTTAATTCAAGAAACTCTGACAGCATACATTTCATTTCTCTTTCTGGTTGGGAGCAACGACGAAGAAGAAAATGAGCACGTTAATGTAAAAAACTGAATAAAACCAGTAATCAGTGAAAATGTTGGATCTATAAAGTTTAAGAAAACAGTCAATGAGCCTTCTAACGACCTCCAGCTGGTTAAGGTCTTAACGTCACCCATGGTGATTTTGTATTATTATTAATATTCTAGAAGAGGATATGAAAAGGGGATGTGGTTGCAAAAAAGCTTGAAAACATTGGTGGAAAATTCTCTATTTCATGCGGGTGGAAACACAGTAAACAAGGACCACAACAGGAGGAGTTAAATAAGGCGTACAAGTACATGCCTGAATAGAACTCAGTGTGCTGCTCCATGGACTAGCCCTCGGTTTGCTGTATTATTCTTGATACACAGTAAATCTACAATTGCATTGAACTCTACTGGATCTGTTGTATTTCTTTAACGTTAAAAAGAGTATCAATAATATTGAAAAGTATTAATGTTTTGGAGGACAACTACTTGGCAAGGTTGAAGGTTTTTTCGCGACAAACATAAAACATTACGCTTAACTTTGGTTTTTGTTGTTATTTGGTAACCACTAATAAATAAGCGTCAAGTGAAAATTGACTTTGGGCAAGTAGATTCTTTACTCAATTACACAACTGGATGAGTAAAAACATAAACGTTGAACCTTACATGAGCCATCAGCTTTTAATAAAGCAAACATTTCTTGTGCGTTACGATTTAAGATGAAACAATGAATCTGTGTGTCAAAGGACAGAGGATTAATCAGCAACTATTTAGATAACTGATGAATTTTGAAGGAAAAACTCCAACATCCTCTGTTTCCAGATTTACAGATGTGAAGACTTGCTGCTTTTTTTCTGTTTGATATTATTGTAGATCGAATATTTTTGGGGCTTTGGTTGAACACAAAACATTTGAAGACACCACCTTGGACTTGAAGAGATCATTTGAACTTCGATGGTGAACTTTTGTTCTTAGTTTTGTGATGAAGTGTAGGCCAAATGATTGATTAATAAATCAAGAAAGTACAATGTGATAACCTGTTAATAGGTAATAAAAATGATGGCCAGCTGCAATTCAAACCTGCCTCCTTATTGCCTTGGTACTTTGACAGAACATAACAACATGTACACGTTGTACAGCTGTGTTCATCTGTGTGGTGAAACAAAAACTAAAAAGATCTTGAAATCAAATGTTGACAACAAGAAGAAATGTGTGTAACTGAAACGGCTTGCTTGTGTCTTTTGTTTACATCTATTTTCTTCCCTTAAGAGCCTGGTGTGGTGTAGCGTGCAGCAACACATCTGCAACTTCTGTGGAAACGATTCCAGTACACACAGAACTTCCTTTCGTACATTGTTATATAAAGAGATTATACTGATTGCAAACACAGTGGATGAGAAGTCCAGTTGTGACGCAACATTTTACCTTCTGTGTTTACTTATCCATTGATAATCATCTAAACCAGAACAGAAACTCAATCAGTTGATTGAGAAAAAATGTATTGTCAACTATTTTGATAATCGATCAAGTCATTTCCCAAAATACAAAACATTCTTTAGTCGCACACACTGGTCCTTTGACAACATTCATCTGATCCAGCTGTAGCCTACCGGAGTGCAAGTCTAAACCACAACAGAAACTCACTGAAATAAAACAGCTGATTGGTCGATCGCCAGAAATTAAATTACCAACTATTTTCTTTATCGATAAATTATTACGGTCATTTCTTTGACCTGTGTATATTAGGCAAAAATGCCAAATATACGGTGGTTCCATTCTCTCAGTTGCAAGGATTTGCTTCTTTCCTCTGTTTGATATTACTGTTAACATTTTTTTTTTTCTTTTTTCATGTCAGATTAAAAAAAATGTCATGGTCATTTTTCACTGTTTGTTGACAATAAACTGAGAAAATAATCTCATTATTACTTACTACATGAGCACACAGTGTCCTAACCTTGTAGCTATACTATACTGTGACTACTGTCAGCATATGAAGCATGGATGGTGAACTGGTGGTTGCTGCAACGACAGACAGTGACCCTACCAGTGGTATCATTTCCACCAGAGCAAATGAATATTTAATCTAGCATCACGCAGCCTTCACTCTAACAAGGCCTCTCCTTTTACAATTTATGATCTGTGCTGTATATGTGTCATTTCCTGCCTCGTTATCAGCTGTCAGTGGATCAGGTGTATGCCCAGTCAAGACTCCAAAGGGCACCAGCGTGCATACATTTCCAGATGTGCCATGTGAAACTATAGCTGAGAATGAAAGATCCATATTTCTCTTGGAAGGCTTTGTTATGCAAGCGAGCACGTCTCTATGCCAGCCAACAGAAGAACTACTGTGAAGAAAACAAGCACATATATGTTTTGTGTTTCTATTGCAGTGAAGAGATGCTCACGTGAATAAGGGGAACCCCTTCATCCCATAATGCATATATGCATTAACGGCAAGTTGTTAAAAAGCGGGATCCAAGTTCGGATATTAGCTTCGTTTTCTTTGCTCCGTGGAAGTGTAAAAAAAAAAAGTATATATATATTGCACTGTTTATAATAACCAGACAAAAAGTGTGGGAATTTGCTCAGTGGAAATATGTATCTGTAAAAAGTGATTTTCATCACCGCGGTGTCACATGTCAAACTGAAAGCGGTGAAATGTTCTTTCGTATTTCACTACGGGTAAGAGACACACACACACACACACACACACCAACACACACCAACACACACACACACACACACATTCACACCGGTAGCGGTAAATCATGTATTTTTTATATTTTATTTCTTTTTTTAAAGTATTTCTCCACCTTTCCATTGAAATGCCATTGGGTAATACTACACTGTGCCACCGGCCGATAACGTACCTTTGGCTTGTTGAATACCACTTGTTCGGACGAGAGCTCGGCCATCACGGTGAAAAGCCTGCGGCTGCCGGTGTGTCTGCTGGTGCACAGATAGCCGAGGACTGGAGAGCCGAAGCCTATCGCTGCTCGTCTGGCTATTATATGCATGACTGCGGGGACACGCCTTCCTATTATCAAGAGGCAAAAAAGCAGCCACCAAGTGCAATGGTGCTACTGTACAAACATCCCGAGAGGCTGTGACAGAGCCGCACGTTCAGTTTTGCACCAACACATGTAGACTGTGGAAGGATTAACGGCTCTGTATGGCAGCAGCTTTGAAGCCATGTGATACGAGCTTTACCGCTGGTCTAATTGATGTATATGTCCAGCCGGCTGCCACGCTTTAATTAGCTGTGTGTGGTTCATGTAGGTTGCTCAAAACAACAGCCTGTCCAGGCAACATGTTGGAATTGAGTCTGAGGGCAAGGCTACATCTATATTGTCGATTTTACTAAATTATTTTTTTAATAATATTTTTTTTTGCGTTTCATCTATTGTAGTGTTTTATCCAGGTCTCTTACCTTAGTTACCACTGTTGAGTCTCACTGTTGTTATTATTGCCTTGCTTGTCCTGCTTTGTCTGTCAAAGCACTTTATAAATTCTGTTTTTAAAGGTGCCGTATAAATAAAGTTATTATTATTATTATTATAGATCTACTGCAATTGCAAAATGCAACAGGATGCATCAGTTCATCCTGGTATTTTAGGTATAGCCTACTGCATTTATATGTGTTGGGACATTCTAAATCTGTTTCTGGTATAGCCTAAATATTATGGTAGTATGGGTATTGGAATGCACAGACAGATTGAATAGAAGAAGTGGACGTAGTCACTGTGATGTGACTCAACACATTGGTTTGTGGACTGTCGTTCTGGAGCCTCAAATTCGGTAGTTTGGCTGTCGCCATCTTGTTTTTTACAACCAGAAGTGATGGTTTCTCATGAACTGAAACATGTTATGAAAGGGTTAAAGCAGTAAGACAAAAACGTGGACAACTCAGAGACCGGACAACACCGAGGTAGCAACCTATTAATCCCTAGGTAACCACGTCCTGAAGCATACTCTGCTTCTTTATGTATTTTGTTTACTAAGGTGATTAATTAAGTTAGAAGTGGGGTCATTTTCTCATAGACTTCTATACATTAGGACCTTTTTTTGCAACGGAGGATTCACCCCCTGCTGGCCTGTAGAGAGAATGCAGGTTTAGGGCACTTCCGCATTGGCTTTACTTTTCCGCATTGGCTTTACTTTACTATTTTATTTTAAGTTATTGAAAACATATTGAGTGACTAAGTCATTTATAATGAGTATTTTTACTTTAGGTATACTGTGATGCTACTTTTGTACTTGTAACAGCCTATTATGAGATATACAACATGGTGTAATAACAATGTTTCAAGCCCAATTTGTGGCAAAAGAAAGTACTACTGCTTCAATACTATTCTACATATTTAGTTTAAATGATGTATGTTCAAACACATTGTTATTGCTTTTACTTTTACACATACAGCAGTGGGATCTGCAAGACCTAAACAATGAGGGAACAAAACGCAAGGGTTAATCTTTTTCTTTTTTTACTAAAGCTGACAACTGAAATGCTGAATGCTGAAATGCTAACAAAATGCTAACAGACTCTAAAATGTCTAGGCTGCAGATTTAAGATTTGAACCAACAGTGTTTTCTCCTGAAACGGATCTGATCAGCATTATTGTCTGTGTGTGTGTGTGTGTGTGTGTGTGTGTGTGTGTGTGTGTGTGTGTGTGTGTGACACTTGCACTTCTACTTCCACTTCCATTGCCAAGATGTCTGCTGCTGACAGAGGAAACCGTTGGCATCATTTGTTCCTGCTTTGAAACAGAGAAACAGCTGCAGTGAATCCTCTCAGTGAGGTATTTGTGGGTTCTGTAGCAGATCTTAAGAAATACTTTGAAATAAAACATATAATTCATTCTTATTCTTGTCTATGGTCCTTTATTTTCCTTGCTTCTTCTTTTGGCCCCATGCACAAACAAGCATCAACTACCTGCCCATTAGTGTTTAAACATCCAGCAGGTGTTTCTAACATCATCACTAAAGATGAGAAAGATTGCAAAGACCCACCTTTGACACAGCAATCGGGTTTCTTATCTGCCTTAGTTTCACTTGTGCTTGCAGTTTTCATAAGGGGATAAAACTGAGACTTTGGCATGATGTTTAAAAAATGACATCACACGTTGTGAAACTATAAATGTGTAGTAGTGTTTTGGATGCAATTCCTCAAATCTTCCCAGCATTTACACAAGTGTGGTATTTTATTCAGATGTTGTGAAACCCGGTCTTGGGTGAATAAGAAAAATGTAGCAAAGGGAAATTATTACTACATTTCGGAGGGAAATATTGTAGGCCTGTATTGAATCAACAAGTAGACTTATACATATAAAGATATAAATACAATTATACATTGTGAATTGTTATTATAGATTAACCCTCATCTTACCATGTTTTTAGTGGTAGGCTACTATAAGATATTTAGAAATCAATCATCATTTTACATTATAAAAGATCCCGCGGCACACCAACAACCAACAAAGTAACAAAATGACACATTGGAGCAGAGTACAACATATACGCTGACAATTTAATGACTCTCAATTTGATGACCCTTACTCAGTGTGAAACCGGTTTCAATGAAAGTGAAAGTGAATCCAAAGGAAAGATAACTTTCGCTGTATTGCCTCCAGCTTTCTTTTGACCACCACTCATACGAGGCTTTTCATCTGGGTTAGAATGTTGTCCAGGGCCCAGTTCAGAGTCTGCATCTTTCCTTTTCAAATATTTCTCCAATCGCTGTTCGTCTTGTCACCGCAACCTCTTCCGGTTCAGCATCATTTATTTATTATTAACTCAACCGCTGGTAAAAGAATTTTTAAAAACGAACGTGAAATGGTAACGGTAACTGCTAGCTTGTCAGAGAGGAGAAGACATGTATTTGCTTTCTGTGTGTGTGTTATTCAGAGACTGGTATGTGCTCAGTCGGATTACCACCTATTTTAAACGGTTTGGGAAATGGGAAAAAGCTCATATGTCAAATTCTAAAATTATGCAATTTTCTGTTTTAGTAGTTGTTGCCACACCATTATTTTTTCCACCTGAAAAAAACACAACTGGTTATTCTGCACACATCCTGTACACCTGCCTGCTACACACACATACACACACACACACACACACACACACACACACACACACACACACACACACACACACACACACACACACACACACTTTTTTGGGGCCTCTGGAAATGGTTTCCATTAGAAAGGCAAATTAAAGAGTGCATTGTGAATAGTGTGCAGTGTTTTTGATAAACAAGCTCTACACTCTGCCACCTTATTTAGATACGCATGTTTTAATCATTGAGAACAAAAACTGTAACTATGACTTGTGATGTTAAAAATATGTTGTAAGTAATTGGTATTAATATTGAGAAACGGAATACTTCACAAATGCTATCACATTTATTGACAAGGAAAACTGTTATTAAATGAATTCAACAGGGGTGGACTGTTTTATATCATATTAAACTGAATATCTTTTTGTACTGACAAAACTAGACATGTGTAGTTTAGTGAGCCTTAGAGGTGCTGATTTAGTTACATTTTGAACAGAGCAGGGATGGTAGTTTCCCCCTGTGTCCAGTCTTAGGAAAGAAAACTAAGTTATTTCCCAAAATGCAGAATATTGGTTCTATATATCCCTAAATTGATGTTTAAAATGTTCAATAACCTGGCTTATCCAGAGTGGAAGTTGCTAGGCAGAGAGTTGTAGTGGCCCAGTCAAATCCTCAGTGAGCACTCCTGGAATTGCTTCACTCAAAAGAACCAACCCGACCTTCAGACTCGTCACAAGAGTCAAGGAAACGAAGAAGACTTGACAGTTGTGTCAGACAATAATTGAAGCCCCAGTTCTCAAAGAGACCTCTGGCTTGTTGAATCTGTCATGCTTTGGCATGATGGACAGAGTCCATACAGCAGACATTCCGTGTCAAAGACAAAACTTTCACCAGTCCTGTAGCCCACCTCATGACCAACTACGTCCTCCTGAAAGAGGAAAAAGACTGAGCTGGCCTAATGAGAGACAAATCTGTCCGGCCTTATCTGGGGCTCTGACAGCTGTTAAAAAGGCAGTAATTGTTGTTTTGGGCTGTTGGGATCCCTTTCTATTAAACATGCCCAGCAGGTGGCACTAGAACATAATCAAACTGAATTATTGCTGTGAGTTTCTACAAACCCAAACCATGAAAACAGCTGCAAACCAGAGGTACACAAAAGTATTGTGACATACTTTTGGCCATATCATTTTAAATAATAAATACTCCACATGGACCAAAGCTACACCAGTAAGATCCAGCCTGTAATGCACCCATAATCCTCTTTCAACTGAGCCTTCAATATTGTAAATTCAATTGTTATTTAACCAACTAAGAAATAAGCCTTCACCTTTTTATTGTGTATTCATCCTCTACAATAAAACTGTATATCAAGACTTGATGGCTACAGTGTCGTATTTACCTTTATTATTGTCATCCATCCAGACGTTGAGTTTCTACCCTGACTGAGACAATATACTACTTTATACATTCATAGGTTTATGTTAATATCAAAACATCTTGTGCATGTTCACAAGTACCTATTTAGTATAACACTGAAATGTCCATATTTAATCTCCATATCATGTCCAGTACAACTGACCTTTTTGCACAGCAGATGTTTTAAACTGGGAACAGGAAAAGTAAAGGTGTTCTAACATTATTACATCAAGGCTCTGTTCCATTAAGTAATCACGGTTTAATATAAACATAGGTCAAAGTCAGAAAATGTTGACAGTTAAAAGAAAGCCTGTACATTTCTCTAATTATTATTATTTTTTCCACATTTGATTTATTCAGTTAAAATATCAGCTTTAGAGTCTGTACATTTTATTTCTCTGCATGAAAAAAAATCAGTTTTTAGAAATATATGTAAATATAGTAAAAACACTGGAATCAGCCTTTAAAATACACATGATGTGTAGATTTCAATGGTAGAGTGAATCCCCATATGTAATTAATAAATAACAGATACAAAGTATCAGTATCCCTGCATGTATTATTTACACCTGTGCATTTAGGCCATGACATTAAAGTGTCCAAGTAATTTAGATGTGTGAAATAAAACCAGTTGACTTGTATAACGAAACTGTCTCTATGTGCAAATGGATGCTTGGGATCATTATCAGCGTGAAAACATTGGCTAGGATCTGTAATTCCAGGGGTAAGAATAAAGCCAATAGCAAACAGTGGGTCTCACTCTGTGAGTAACAGTGGAGTTCAGGCAGATGTGATAAAACGTTGACTTGGTCCTCACTTTAAGCTCACTTGGCCACCAGAGGTCGCTGAAAAAGCCTTTGTTCAGTGCATCCAGAAAAAAACAATATCAATATCTAAAAACGGATACCTGATCTGGTTTCCAGAAGGTTAATCGAAAATGCCAACAGACATACCAGACTGAGGAATTTAATCCAAGCATCCGACATAAAAAGATCTGTACCAGACAGGCTTTATAGTCATCCAACTGTAACACACCCATCCGTTTTACAGATTTATTCGTAGTCTATATGTATTAATAACCTATATAAATCTCACACACCTGTTCTTCACCCAGAAATTGCCTCCCAAGTTAATATATTAGATACAAAACAGGTGCTTTGTTTTTCGTTCTTCATCAGCATATGTTAGAATAAACCACTGAGGGATCTACATTGACCCTGGGTGTTAGAGGTGTGACTAATGCAACAATCAACATGCACACAATAGGCATTCTTCACAGACATTGTGACTTGTCATGATAGGAAGAATCCAGCTGTTATGTCACAAAGACATGGCAGAGTGACGGCGAGCCAGCGTGCACAATACCAGAACCCTGCAAATGAAATTCAGCCGTCATTCATTTTATTATTTACACCTGTTTTTCCGACTGTCATGTCAAACTATCCTCTGTGAAAAAGGCTTTATTGGTCCAGTGCTGCACCAAACAGGCCCACACTGTCAACATGATCTAAGATTACAGCATGTTCTTCCAATAATTCAGTTTCAGTGATATTAAGTGAATATCTTAAAAAAAAAACACCATAATTCTTGTTACAGGAGGGTCCTGTCTTGACTTGACTTGTGACTGTCATGAAATATGATAGATGGTTATGGATTAAAATATACAGTATATACAATATTTTAAATGGGCTCCACATCAATCAGCTACAGCACAACATTAACATGCTCATTACATAAGCACCAATCATAATGATCCAATCATAATACAACCAGTGGTGGAAGAAGCACTTAAATCTCCTACTTAAGTAGCAATACCACAATGTAAAAGTAGTCTGGTACAAGTACATTTAAAAATGTACTTAACTAAAAGTACAAATATCCAACTTTACTTAAAGTAGTAGTACTCATTTTACAGAATGGCTCATTTCAGAATAATATATATAGTTTATTATATTACTGGATTATAATTAGTGATACAGAAATGTGTTCAATGTTGCAGCTTGTAAAGGTGGAGCTTATTTTAATAACTTTTCATACAACTGTATATATATATATATAAAGCTCCCTGGAGATCAATGGTGTCTTCCATCATGGATAAAGTCCACATCTGTAAGTCTGAGGAACCTTCAACATCACCATTAGAGCCTCCATTACACCTTCACACATATAACACAGGATGTCCGTCAAAATCATTACCAGAAATTGATCAAAAGAAAATCCATAAACAGTGTGAAGAGCTACAATGCATGCTCCCCACACAGGCCACTGCTACTTCCACCACTGAACCGTTTCAGCGATAATCCAGTTCTGGAGCACCGTTGTGCTCTCAGGACTCCGTGTTTATCTCAGAGCTGTAGTCAATCTTTTACACTCATGGACTCTCCTGAGCGGTACATAAAATGTTATTGGTGTTGTTTCTGGAAATGCGTCGGAATAATTCACCGTAGTAAAATATGAACAATTGGGACTGTGATGCTCCCCCTGGTTCCCAGAAAGCAGATTAAAGGGATCAATCATGCAAACATAAACTGAATTCTTTCTAAATTAGTTTAAAAGTTCCTCTAACATGTGTCATGCTTTTACTTTCAGAAGAATCCCATCATATGCGTCCACTTCTTGAAATGATGTTTCCAGTAATGTATAATGTAATAACTTTATCGTCATTCAATTCACCAGCAGGGGCATAATAGCATTAAACAAATGTCTGAGTTGACTTTCTGTGTTTCAGATGTCAGCAGAATAAATCTCTCCTCTACCTGAACGCAGCGCACAATCTCAGCTAAAAAATATTGACACTGTGTACCATGCTAGGAAGTGGTTGCCTTCATGAATTGAATCCTTGTTCCTTTTTTATTTGTTCTCATTTATTTTTAGTAACTGAAGCTAGAAATGGATGGTGTTGTTGGTTTAGGTGTGTCAACGAATGCAGGAGGCTATTTCCATGCTGCGTTGCTGCAATCATCTCTCCACAAACACCTCCTGAACCCGGGCACAAACAAAGAAGGGTTTACATAATTGAGAGTACGATGAGACGGCAATAAGCAAGTCCAGTTTTTTTGCATTGCCCAATATTGCAACCGGCTTTGTAAGCAACATCAATGGAGGAATAACAAGAGGCTGTTCTAAATCAGCAATGTTAATCTGATGATGTTAAGTTCATATCATGTTTACCTCAAGGAAAGTATATGTATAAAAGAACATTAGCAAAGGTAGACAGCCTAGCTGTTGATAGTTAGCTTTATTTGGCTGAAAATTAGCAACTTAACTAAACCATCTTTTAACCATGTGGAGAGAAGAATCTGTCCGTCCCACTTCACCGGACAATAACTCCTCGTGTGGAATCCGTACCGTTTGGACCATGGCATCCCGTACACAATGCTGGATCTGAGGGTGGCAAAGCTGCAGTGATTCCCATCCGATGCTGTTATTTAAGGTAACTTCTATTAAGGAAAAAGCTACTTACTGAATGTTCTACTCCTTTTCTATTGCTATGTCTGTGGGCCTAATGTCAAATCTGTGATCATGGCCTATGCAGAGCGAGGCAATCAGGTGGTAGTTAGTCATGTGTATCAACAATCACAATGAACTACTCCAGTCATGCAAGTAATGTTAATTTACTAGCTACTTCTAGTTCCTCTCAGCCTGGTTATTAAGGGGTTGCCACTTCCTTACTAGATGAAAAGTAAGAGGATCACCAAAATCTGTAGGATTCATCCTCTGGGGAATGTCTGTTCAACATTTCATGACTTGATATCACCATCCCTATAGAAATCTCAGATGAGGAAGAGATTTAAAAAAATCCCTCCTCGAGTATTACATATTAGCGCAACAATAGCACATATTGTAAGGTCCAAATAATCTTTTTCACTACTACAATGTTGAGGTCTGACATGTGCAGCTCCCATGATGAGTAGATGTGATCCCATGATGAGTAGATGTGAATGAGCGTAACGCACAATCTGTGCTTTTCTTTTGTCGCTGTAGACTCGGCAGTGACCACAACCCCATGTACGTCAGGTGGTGACCTTTGGTCAGGACGATGTCCTTATGCTCGGCTCTGGGAGTTCCTGTGGCAACACTGTGGGATTTTCACACATTGAACTGGAATGTCTGGAATTCTAGGTGTCATTTTAGGAAAAAACCTTTTGGCTGCGACTTGAGTTATTCATGTTAGGGAGCCCTGGCTATGAGTGTGTGTGAGTGTGTGTGTGTGTGTGTGTGTGTGTGTGTGTGTGTGTGTGTGTGTGTGCGTGTGTGTCTTCTACTGTATCTGCTTACATCTACATATGGCAGTTTAAATGTACAAAGGACTTACACAATCAGATCTTGAGAAAACACTCTTTCTCTGGTCTAGTAAGTTTAGATTTTGTGGTTTTCAATTCTGTTCTAAGATGTTTTTAGACTTGGTGTGTGGAATTTTGGTAATTACCGTATTTAGTCTCTGGCTGAGTGGCTGGGCCGAATTAAATCATGTCTCAGTTTGTTCTTTTGGATATATTTAGATCACTCAGTCAGGACAATTTAGGTTGTATATTACATCACATAACAGCTGTGCACCTGTAGTATTTCCTCTGCAACTTTACAAGAGCAATTTCAGAGGAAATGCCTGTCCTTCTTAGTAGTGAAAGGGATTTTGCTGCTGATCATTTTGTTATGTAAATGACAGGAACATTTTCTATCTGTTGTTTTTTCTACTGCCTAGATTCTTACTTTACAAATATCTAGTGGTCATTCAACGAAGTCTTTCCCATCTTAATGAAAGATGACATTGTCTACAGTCCTGACTTTTAGAGAAATCTGTTGATGCCTTTGTAAGAGGGAACTATTGGAGCTGAGGTGCGCTGAAGGAGGGACATAACGAAAGATGAAAGAGAAGCAGACATAGTGCAGTTTGAGCGTTTATTTTGTTTTGAATGGATCAGGACTGTTCGGTCTGTGACCTGTACAGGGTGTGGTAGTGATCCAGTGATGCCCGTCATCACATTCCCTTTCTTAAGTCCTTACTGGAATAATGAGTCAGTATAACTCAGTACATCAACAGCATGACCAGACTACAACTCGCATGTGTTGTCTGACTCAAGGCTGCAAAGCTGGACCACTTGCATACGCTTTGTAATTTCTGACTGTTCCAGCAGTCACAGCTAATCCTCCCCCTCCACTGAAATGATACCTGCAGATCTGGCACGGCCAGCCTGCCAACGACTGGAAAACTTTCAGCTCCACGCCATGGTGTCAAAACCTCAGACACCAATTACCAAGTGCACTTGGAGCTGCGCTGCATGTTATGCGTGTGTCAAATATTGTCCTGGGAAAAGATTTGAATATTATTTGTGGCTGTTACAGCCCACAGCCTGTTTATTCTGAGTCACGCTCAAATCAGACTCAGCTACACCACCCAAACCCACAAACTGGCAAACTTGAATATTGTCTGGCTCTGCTGAAGTCACAAATGTTAGGGGTACGGAAATGGACTTTTCAGAAAAAGTATAAACCTAAAAATGTGTTTTACTGGAGGTCTTTTGTTCAATCAAATCTGAAATTAGGTCAAGTTAGAAGCTTATCAAGTGTGTAATCTTTAGTTGTTCAGCCATTTTAACAAGTGAATACAGAACTAAAACTGTGGACTGTGAACGTGAAGCAATTTTACACCTTGTGTTATTCGCTCAAATTTGTCCTGGACCTTTTATATTTAAATGTATAAACTGTAGCGGTAAGCTAGCTAGAAACTAACTGTGTCTGTTGTGTGTGTTTAGCTTCCGCTCAGCCTCTGACTGAAGTCTTTTGAATTCATGTCTTGGGTTTTTTCTATCAACTTTGTTGCATTCCCGCCGCCCTTAAAATGTGCCTTCTGTCTGAATGCTCCAAAATTTCATCCCACTCAAAGTCGGATTTCCCGAAATGTAAACTCAGAGCAAATCCATTGGGAATTTCTTAAAATTTGGCATAAACGTCCACTTAGACTCAAGGATAACCTGGTTAGATTTTGGTGGTCAAAGGTCACTGTGACCTCATTTTATCCATAATTCAAGAATTCATATGCTAATAATGACATTTTCACACAAATGTCTGATACGATAAAATGATGAAGTGATGACGTTTTGGACAGATGTTGGTGTAAACTGCAACTTGACTGGTTGACGGAGGCATACAACCACAAGGAGGTATTTTGTTATGTTATACGTTGTGTACCTGGAAGGCTTTGAGGTCGGATGTTACAACTGGGAATTTCCGACCTTTGACTGCGACTGGAATGCAGCATTAGTAAAAGTTTTAAAACATGTTAGCAGCTCTTTGAGGCTGTACTTTGAGCTAAATGTTAATGCCAGCATGCTAACATGCCCACAACGACAATGCTAACATGCTGGTATGATGTTTACCATGTTCACCATCTTGGTTTCGCATGCTAGAATGCTAACATTTGTTAATTAGAACTAAATACAACGCACAGCTGAGGCTGATGGGAATTTCATTAATTTGACAAATTAATCATTTAATTGGTGGCACTAGATGAAAAGTCAGGTTCACCAAACGTATTAAAATTCATCCTTGGAGTAACATGGATTTCTAAACTAAATGTCGTGGCAATGAATCCATCCTGTAATTGTTGAGACATGGTCCTAAAATAACTCAAATGTCAACCTACTGGTGGTTCTGGAGGAAAAGTCGGTAGTATGCTTCCTCTAGGACAGTGCTTTCCAAACTTTTTTCGTCAACAACCCCTAAACTGACACAAATTAGACCACGGAACCCCATCTGATATGATTTTGTCCCAGGGCTGACAGGATTTCTGCTTTTAGATGTTTTATTATATTCTGTCATGGTGTTGCTTATGGATGGAATAATAGAGAAAATAAGTTATTCACATTTTGGCTTTGGATGCTCTGGAACCACATCAAGGACCCCTGGCTGGAGCCGGACCCCACTTTTCAAAAACCACTGCTCTAGGACACTGTTCAAGAAAATGGATTTGTGGTTGAAACATAGCAGCAACACAGCTGAAAACACTGAGAAAGAAGTGAAAAAGCGAACAAAACCAGAGCCAACAACATACCGCCAGCAACATTTGAAATTTTTTAGTTTTTTTCAGTTGCAAGGTTGTTTAGTGATTCAGACACTGATAGCTCTGTATTGTAGGCTTTTTTTTCCTACAAAAAAGTGTTTTGCGTTGGTCAGGGGGTACATTATTGAAAAAAAGTTTGATAACCACTGAACAATGAATGCTCGCAGAAGATTTCCCGGCAATCCTTCCAATAGTTGTCGAGATACGTCAGCTTCACAGACACTGGATATTCATTCAGCACTTGTTGCTGTCTGACTTCACTGTGAAACCAATCTTCACAAATTGTCAATCGACAAAACAGAACGACAAGCTTTCGCATCTGTAAATGGGGTTTCAGGCCCGCATACCTGTAGCAGACTGTCACCTCTGAGAATCCTCACAACAGTCTGAGTCTGGGCTGCAGTTTGTAATGCTTCCACTTTGAGGTACTTTTGGCTTGTTGGCTAGCTTGTGTGAGACATTTCTGCTGCGCAGTGACAGATTTGGTGGAGTGATTTTTCCCTTTCGATCAAGGCATTCTTTTCGAACATTTACAGGACAGATAATATTTTCATTCCTCTGCCCTGCAGTTTTTGCATTTGCGAATCAACAAGGAATCCAATGGGTTTTTCCTACATACCATCACATACCAAAACAATATTCGCCCCAAACTGAATGAGGGTCATTGTGCAGGATTTTGGGGGTTTCTTCAAACGTGTCCACTCTCGGTGAGAGTGATACTTTACTGTCTGGGAGCTATCCAACATCTGTGTGCACTGGAAAAATGTGTCGGAGCTTGTCTGCCTCTCTTGGTTTGAATTGGCGGATACTGTATGATTTCACTATGACTGATCCTGGCTGTAGTTGTTGATGTTATGACTTGGCTGCATCTTTTTTCACACAGTAGTTCATAAATCAAGCATCATGAAGCGGCACTAACAGTCTATTCTTATAGTGTGTCCTACCAAGAATACTTAGGATCATTGAAGAGCTTGCATTCAGAATCTTAACCACAGAGAGAGGTTTTTCCACAGCCTCAGTCTGAGTATTATTGAGATCTTTGGCCAAACTAGTGTATGTTCTAGTAGAGCCACTACAGTGCAATCCTTCCAGCCTCTGTCATTCTTGGAGAGCGTGGAAAACACAGGGAGCGGTGGCCAGGACCGCATAGTTTTCAGAGAAGGCTGAGGCCTCGCAGTACATCTCCACTGGCTGGCCACCTGGAGCCCACCTGCCCGGACACACACACTTTCCTCTTCTCTATCTTTCTGTCTGTCGCCTTCTATTTATAACTCATCGCTGCATGTCTTCGCTGCCCACCCAGCTCTGTGACAAATGACTGTTGTTGAAATGCAGGAATCTAGAGTTACTTTTGACTGAATCCCTTAACCATGAATGGTTATGTTCTGTTTCAGTGAGCGGAGTCTTTTTTGCTGCAGTGTTTAGATTCAGGCATTCTGTGGCTGTGACAGCATTCTTGTAACATGCTGTAAACGTAGTTGTGCTGTAAAATGGACATTTCTGTAATGTCCATTCAGTTGTATACGTTTTTAGCCACACTAGCTGCTCTATAGAGATGGCAATGTCAGTCTGTTGGGCGCTCCACCACTTTCAGACTGAAATATATCAACAGATATTTGATGGATTGCCATGAAATTTGGTACAAGCATTCATAGTAGCCAAGAGGATGAATCCATATGACTTTGGTGGTCCTCTGACATTTTATCTAGGAATGCCAGCAGGTTCAAAAACAAAGAAAGTGGAACATCTCAAGATCTACTTGGTAGAGAAAGTTGGTACAGACATTCACAGAGATTGTATCTCAATGACTTGACGCTGACACAGTAAACCGAGATGATATCAATGCTACTACTGCTAAACGTTAGCATGTTAGCGTGCTTATATTTGGTTTAAAGCGCTGCTGTGCCTAAAAGTACAGCCTCATGAAGCTGCTAGCATGGCTGTAGAGTCTTAGCCTGGGATTCTCACAGAACACAACACAGATGCTGCATGGGTTAATGAAGATGGCTGTTTACACTGTGTGTCCTGAACTGAATCGGTCCCATTGTTAGCACTGCTGCCTCTGCAGTAACTGCTTAGTAATGAAGCAGCTCAGCTATGTTCTTTCTAATACAAGATGTGTCCTTGTGGTTTCTGAGTCCTGCTCGCTTCCAGGCTCCTATTTGAATTGTCTTCAAAGAGATTGCAATGATTCAAGTTCGTGCCTCAGACACGCTGCCCTTACACCATGGAAACCAAAGGGTGGAGAAGGATTTAATCTCTTTTAAGTCTGGCTGAAGTTACACATGAAGGTTTCAGAAGTATTTTAGGTTTTTGGGGATGAAAATTAAATTGCGGCAAATCTGCTCTATGTCTGTCTTTTCAAAAAAGAGCATCTACTATATCTGACTGACCATCCAATGAAGTGGCAGCCTGTAAAAACATCAGCAAGATAAAAATCTCTTGGACTTAAATCAGAATCGTCACCACAAACGCCCCGGAGGCTGTTTCACTTGAAGACAACTGGGCTAATGTATTTTTCTCCCCTCAGCTCGTGTTAAGCTGTGTAAACTTAGAACGCCACAAGACTGGAAAGAGAGGGAGGAGAGGAAAAAGAGGGGAAAGACTTGGGGGTGGAGGTGTGTGTCTGTGTCTGGAAGTGGAAATGGGCAGAAAGGAGGAGGAATGTGAAACATTTCTTGTGCTGGTCCAGCGGCTGTTTACACGGTAGTCAGCCTGTGACATCAGAGTCCAGACTTTATAAATGTCAGCAGGCGCAAGAATGAGCAGTTAGCAAACATCGTCACACAGGTTATAGAGACGGAGTGAGCTCCATCAGCAACACAAGCCCCCATGGACCGACCGCTGCGTGACTGTGCGATAGCTTTGGCTGTGCTGCTGTGTGTGGCTACACAGGTGAGGCCTGGTTCTGCTTTCTTACAGTAGTTTGTTCTGAATGAGATTATTATGTGGTAGTGTGAGAGTGGAGGTGTGCAGGTTTTAAACAACAATGCTGATTTTTTATTTTTTTTTGGCTCCAATATTGTAACACGGTTGATTAATATTGTTGAAGATTTTTTTGTGGAGTCTCATTGTGATCATTTATCAATACATTATAGTTTCTATTTGTTTTATGAGTGGATTAACATCTTCTTGTCTACACAATGAAGAAGAGAACTGTAATCTTGTCTGGACAGCAATAAGATCACAGACAGCTCTGTGTGCAAGATATGCAAATACTTTTTACCTGCAACACTTAAATTTATATCGGTTATTTGCATAATTTAATTGATTAGTTGTGTGCCATAAAATAGTGAAAAATGGCCCTCCCGAACAGAAAGTTGCTTGTTTTGTCCAACTAACAGTCCAAACCCCAAAGACATTCAGTTTATGATCACATGAGACAAAGAAAAGCAGCCAATTCAATCAATTTTGCTTGAAAAATGAATCATAAGAGTGAGAAATGTACTAATGCATTTTCTATAATTAATTAACTAATCATTTCAGCCCTAAATATATGCAAATGACCTTTTTGTCAACTCTTGTGACAACAGATTGTCTGCATATTTGAGGACACATTTTTCTCCTTCACATTATCATTTTGTTAATAAAAGTTGATTAACAGTAAAGAAGTAATGTTTGATGGCCTTGTATAATTACAATACAGCAGCATTATCTTGTTGAGCAGTGAGCGAAAAAAAAACAAGCAGTGGTCTGTATTTCCAGACATCATAAATTCACAGAGCGATGAAGATATTCTTCTGCTCTTAAGTGAGAATGGTCTCGTCCAGATCTCCCCCCTGTGTTTTGGCTCCACCAGTTAAATGTAATTGGAAACAGTGTTTTGGCCTGACTGTGTTGTTGGATACCGGTGTGCAGCTTCTGAGAATACCCATAACACTTTCTTTACTCTGTATATGTAGTCATGACGCTAACAATTGAGATGATGCTTATGATAATTGTGGTGATGATGATGGTAAAGACGGTGCGAGAACAACGATGATGTGTCGTCCTCTTACCTGTTCCCACCTGTGTTGTTCCCTGCAGGTGTTGTGCCAGCTGTGTGACACTCCCTGCCTTTGCCCCAGTTCTGTCCCCCAGTGCTCCACAGGAGTCCCACTGGTGCTGGATGGCTGCCGGTGCTGCCAGGTGTGCGCCCGGCAGCGAGGCGAGCCCTGCACCGAGACGCTTCCCTGCGACAGCCAGAGAGGACTGCAGTGCGACCACAGCGCCAGCTTCCACGGAGACCCTGGGGAGTGTGTCAGTGAGTGCCTCTTCTAACAAGCAAACAACCAGGCTCACGTCTGTGTGGGTAAAACAGAGTGGAGGACATACAGGAAGGAGGTGATGAAACCGCAGTCAGTTCGCATGAGCGGTGCAAACAGACAGTTAATGTTTAAGGTCTGCTCAGCAGAGCGGGACGGCCTGCCGGCTGCTCTGCCAGCACTCTTAAAACATTTTAACTTCTATTTCCAGGTCTGGTGTTGACACATTTCCTCTTTGAGCAGCATGATAGATTGCAGAGACAACACTCATTGAAAAACAGACTCCTCAGTTTCTCAGTAGAGAGGCCTGGTTTCCCATAAAACTACGCAACCCTCGGCACGGACAGCAGCTCCTGTGTCCTCCTCATGTGTAACTGCTCTCTCTCATTTCCCTCTGATGTGTCCCCTCTTCACCTAATCTAATCCCTTCACTTCCTGATTATGTTTCCCACATCAATTACGAGTTGCAGGTGCGTTTGAGAAAGTCAAGAAGCCGTCTGTGCTGTGCGTCTCTTACAGGTCAGGAGGATCTGCGCTGTGAAGTCAACGGCATCACATACAATGAGGGCCAGTCGTTTCAGCCCTCCTGTGACACTTACTGCCACTGCAGAGGTGGAGGGGTGAGCTGTGTGCCAGCTTGTCCACTGAATTTCCGCCTTCCCACTCCGGACTGTCCCAACCCACAACACATCCGGCTGCCGGGAAAATGCTGCAAGGAATGGGTGTGTGAGAACCTAGAGAACACAGTCATTCAGGATGCCATCACAGGTAAACAGATGGATGGATGAGTTAAGATGGTTAAATCAACTCTTAAAGGAGAAACACATTAGACATCCTCCAATGCAGGCCTTTATTTTTTTGTTTTAAAGTAGATTCCTTACTTGCTAGCCGCAACAGTGAAATTTTCAAAGTAAACTCTGTAGGAAAAGTTTGCCTTTTTAGGAAATACGCTTATTTGCTCTCTTCTTATCAAGAGTAGATGAGATGATGGATGCAGTCTGTATGGTAAATATGAAACTGCATCCAGCAGCAGCTTAGCTTATGCTTAGCTTAGCTTAGCATAAAGACAAACAGCTTGCCTGGCTCTGTCCAAAGCAAAAACAAAACTAAATCTGCCACCACTAAAGCTCACAAATTAACATCTTGTAACATGAGATATCTTACATAGAAACAACAATTCATGGTGCAAAAAAAGTGCATTTCCCAAAATGTCAAACGTTTCCTTAAAATGATGTCCTCACTACAGAGCTAGATATTTACAGCATATTTTCCAGTTTCAGATGTGTCTCTGCATATGCTATCACTGGATTTCTCTGCTACAAACGTTGCTCATTGATGATCAGTCCATATGGCAACATAAACTTTCCCTCATTTATATGAGGTTTGTCACTGGTGGTCATGTCTGGAAGTTTTTATTGGAGCATTTTTTGTATTAAACTGGGATGTGTCTGGCCAAAGGAAAAATCCCAAAGTCCAAATATAACCCACAAAGTAAAAACCTTTTTTTTTTTTTTCCTAGTTTCATAACAACGACGCAGCTGTGTAACAATTAAACATATGAAACCATCTAGAGACTATTACTCTCATTAAAAGGGGAGTGTGTGAATGTCTACGTAATAGGGGGTGTTAGGGAAATGAAGCCTCTCCAAAAACATCTGGAATTCCAAACATTGTCTGAGTCGAACAACCCTATGAGAGCAGCAATAGAACATTTTGTTCTTGGATGCAAAACCTGCAACATGCAGTCATTCCTGCAGATCAGCTGGTTATTATGACTTATACATGTTTGTTTTGGGAGGAACAAAAATTTGCTTTTGATTTTTTTTTTTAATGTTTAGTTTTGAATTGGAATTTGAAAAAACAATCAGATGGGACGTTAAAGTCGCTGGAAGTGAGTCAGTGAGGCGAATGAGTTCAATCACCAGCATCTAGTTTAGTGTACAGAGGTTCTCACACTGTGATGTGAACTGAACTTGCTTCTCACTCTAGTTCATTGGTTTCATTTGGGGTTTTTTTTTAGCCATGAGACCCGGCAGGTTGTGGCCAGCTCTCCCGATGGATCACCCTCTAAGTAAACTGGTCCCACCTGCCTCCACCTGTATCGAGCGGAGCACCAAGTGGAGCGCCTGCTCCCAGAGCTGTGGGGCTGGGGTCTCCACACGCGTCTCTAACCAGAACCCAGCCTGCAAGCTGCAAATGGAGACGCGACTTTGTAAAGTGCGGCCTTGCCGTACATTTCAGCACGCCTCAAGGGAACCCACGGTGAGATTCTGTTTTTTTTCTGCTCGGACCGTCCTCGACTAAAGCAATTCTTAGTAGACTAACACTAGTATGATATTATCTATTACTCACTTTAATCGACACAACTGTAAAACTGACTTTCTCCACAAAGAATAACGCACCACTTTAAAGCGTAAAGTACAAGTAATCAACTGAAGAGATCTTCCGATTAGGTTCCCCTGATGGCTTTAAATGGTCAACTCGTCCAAATTCAAAACATTTTTTGGGGTTTTATGTGCTGGGTTTGTAAATCTTTATGGTCAATACAATACTGGGAAAAAGAAACAAATATCTAAAAGCCGGAGCAATTGTCTGCATGGATAGATACAACAAGGGATAAGTGAAAATACATTTAGGGTTAACTTAAAACTTAAAGAAAAACAATTCTCCGACACAGAGCTGGCATGCACGACATAATAACAAATGAAAGCTACCCTGTGGAGCTCTGATGTGTAAGTGTTGCAAGTTTCAGTGTGTTCGTGCTGTTTTCCTAGTGGGGACGACAGGGACGGTGCAAGGCCAGCTACACGTCACCAGGGCCCATTCGGCTCGTTCACCAGGGCTGCTACAGCACCCGGGCCTACCAGCTCCGGTACTGCGGACAGTGCGCCCACTCCCGCTGCTGCACGCCTTATCAGACCACCACGGCCGAGGTGACCTTCCGCTGCCTCACCGGCAGACTGCTACAGAGAGCAGTGATGATGATCCACTCCTGTGTTTGTCACAACAACTGCCCCTACTCCCCTTACAGTAACCCTGCTCTGTGGGGATACAGGCCCTGATCGGCCTGTGCAACAGCCGATTCAAATCACCGTGCGGCTCCACAAAGGCATCCACTAATCGATGGACCTTGAAAGAGAAAAAGAGAAATGTAGATACAAACTGAGATTGGGTTGGGATGAACGTTGATCTTCACACATGTACAATCTCAATCTGCACTTATTCACAATATACTTTTCACTCCCACACTTTGGTAACCCGTTATACTGATGGTTTTATTCATAAGAAACAAGCTAGCAAACTTAATTTACAGTATATAGCACTTTTTTTTAACACTTAAGTTACAAAGTGCTTTAATGGGAGAAGAAGAGAGACAGTGAAGATAATATATAAATCAACCAGAAACAAGTTCATAACCAACAACAAAAAGTTGTAGAATTAAGAAAAACAAGTGGGTTTTAAGAAAGATATGCACTGATTTGCCTTTTCTGAGACTTTTCCACCTGGGGGTCAGAGGGCACAATAACTCCTTTAATTCCAGAGGTGCCTGGTCATCATGTAATGCCACAGTAACATGTTAAAATCAATCACAGCGAGCCAATAGAGAGAAACAAAAGCTGGTATCATTTGTGCATTATATTCAAATGTTGTTGGTTTGTTGGTGTAACTTTGTTCTGGATGATTTTTAGTCAAGATTGCTTGAGATGAGAGCATGGTTGGCTTTTTTTTTTCCAGATCTTTAGACTGAATTTAACTTCTGATTATTGTAAATTGTACATTTTTTTTACACTGGGGGAAATCTTTTTAGCAAGTGGACCAATTGCATTTGAGTAATTCCTCATGGCTGTATCTGGGCCAAGAAACATAATTTCTCGGATTTCAAATACAGGTTTTTTTTTTCACCTAAAAGACGAAACTATGAACGACGACAGAACTTTGTCTTTTAGAGCAAATTTCAATGATTTAAAAATATGTTTGTTTGATGGAAATGTATGCCACAGATTGACTCCAGCCTTTGTGTTGACAGATATTGTTTTCTGACGTGAGCAATGCAACTTTTAACTTGTACAGTTTTTGTGTGTTTGTAGTCTCATGACATTGCACTTATTTCTTCATCTTCGTTCTGTTGTAAATAATTCTGGACAGCTCTCGCCTATGTATCGTGAAATTTGTCTCAATATTTTACATATGTCCTGCATTTCTACTCTCAATGATTTATGTGTTTTTAAAATTGTATTTTTCCTTATTATAGTCTTCACAGATTGATATAGTCGTGTTGTACATGCTGTAGCTTTTCCCAACGTCTCACGTCAGCACCACGGAAGTCATTTTTGGTATTTCATATGAAAAATGAAGCCACATTAACGACTGGTGTTGCTATTGATGGCGTTTTGTGTTGTTGATGTCTTCTTTTAAGTTCTGCACATACGCATGCACTGTAACTCAGTCAGACCGGAAGACCTTGTTAGACATCCTGACATCTAGTGGACAAAATCATTTACTGCTGAGGACAGTGCGATAGCTGAGGATTTTATTACAATAGGATGTTACAGTAGGATTATATTCAACAGTCCCTGTAATGGTATTGATCATATACAGTATCAGAAGAGCAGCTGCAACAGAAAGTACGTTATTACAGGATGCAGCCAACCTTACTGTTTCTAACCCCACCAGTCAACTTCTTTAGAAACTGTCACTGTAATAGGTTACCCGGCAAATTGCTTGTCTCTAATACGCAAACTGCAACCCATGCAGTTTATTTATTAATAAGTGTAAACAGTTTATTTCTTTAAAGACATCTTCTTTATCTTGAAAAGAAGATTGGAATAGTGAGAAGCTGGCTACTCCTTGGGGCTACATGTCACAGATGTAGCCTATAATAGGCCTAGCGTAAATGTTGGGAACACTAATGTTAGAAATGGTGATAGAAGCATAGCTTACTAGAGCAGAGCGAGAGATTTCGTTTACATTTCTCACAAGGTTTCGTTAAGGGCATCAGAAAAAAGACAGAAAATTTACATGTGAGGCCACACACACACATTTAAACCTGTCATAGTCTAAGTTGGTACTGGGTGTCAACCCGTGTTATTTCCTGAATACCAACAGGTGCAAGAACTCCGATGTGGTATGTAGAGGCTGTGACATAAAAGAGGAAGTCTTCTCTGAACCGCTGCGGATATGATTCTGTTTGTATCTCCACGAGGGTGGGAACTGTACTAACTGCTGTCGAGAGGACAATGAATCACACAATTTGTCAACGGATCAGCTTTGATTTTGAACGCAGATTTCTGCCTCCTGTTTACATCTCAGTCTTCATCATTGGTCTGGTTGCTAATGGATGGGGGTTGAAGTCTTTGCTGCAGAACTGGAAGAAACTGGGTAACGTCAATGTTTTTGTTCTCAACCTCGGACTTGCAGATATTCTGTATCTGCTCACGCTCCCGTTTTTGGTGGTGTACTACTTCATGGGGAGTAAATGGATCTTTGGAGATGCATTCTGCAAGATAACAAGATTCTGCTTCAACCTGAATTTATACGGCAGCGTTGGGTTCCTTACTTGTATCAGTGTGTACAGGTACCTGGCTATTGTCTACCCAATGAGAGTGAAGGGAAGAATAACTGTCACCCACTCTGTGGGGATCTCAGTCATGGTTTGGCTGTTGGTGACCGTTCAAAGTCTTCCAGACGTGTTCTACAGCAAAAGATTCAGAAACAAGACGGCATGCTACGACACCACCACTAACAATTATGTTGAGGATTACCTGAAATACAGCCTTGGAAGGACTTTCACTGGGTTTTGCGTCCCGTTCCTCATCACACTGGGCTGCTACGGACATGTGATTGTGTTTCTCTGCCGCACAAAAACCACTGACACGGTACTGAAACAGAGATGCTTGAAGTTGTTGTGCATCTTGATTCTTCTCTTCTCTGTCTGTTACGTCCCCTATCATGTATTCAAGAACCTCAACCTCTGGTCAAGAGTTCTGTCCAGACAGAAGATATGCCGTGAGTGGTTTAATGGAGTCTTCATTGCTCATCAGATTTGTCGTGGCCTTGTGTGTCTGAACAGTGCTCTCAACCCTCTGGTTTACCTCCATGGAAATGAGGATATTCTTGTTCCGCTCAGAAGACAACTCCAGCAAGCTCGTCAGATGATCAGCCATCTGTTTAGACTCTAGTGTGCCCATGGCTCAATTCACCGATGAAGTTAAGCACAAGGACAACGTGTTTAACGTGTTTAATAATGTATGTCATACTGATTGTCACATCTACATTGATTTCATATTTGTGTTATGCAGTTTAGAAGGAAGAATTTCTTGTTTTAATTGGTTTTGTATTATTACATTATTATGTAAATTGTTTCATATAAATGTGCTCAATTAATTCTTTAATGCTCTGTTCAGTAAAGGAAACTTTGAATTATCTGACCTCCAGTGAATTTATGGTCTGTGTCTGTCTGTGTATGAATTCAAATGTTAGGGAAGTCTTGTATTGATCACCAAAAGCAGTTTTTGTGTTGTTAAGGAGAGGGATTTAATCAAATATGCTTTAATTTGTACAGAAAAATGAATAAACAAATACAAACAATCTATAAATTCATCTTTAAAATGTAACTGCATACATAAACTCAAGTACTGTAGGCTACAAAGTACAATTGTTTTTCTTGCACTACGGGTTTCAATTATATGTTACTTTATACTTCTACTTCTTACTTACTTACTTACTACACATCAGGGGCAAAGATTTTACTTTTTACTGCAGTTCATATATTTGATCACTTAAGTTACTTACTGATGATCAACTAATACATTATAATATATTATTATATATAACCTACCAAGTAGTCAAGTAGTTAAAATGAGCTCATGTCATCTGTAACACATTGATGCATCAATAATTAAAACCTAATCCATTTATAATGTAATTTGTATTATTCTGAAATGTTCCATTCTGCATAATGAGTACTGTTACTTTTGATAGACATACTTTACATTTTAAATAGATGAATTTAAAACAAATGAATGTTAGAAACAATTTGAATAAGTTGTTTTAAATACAGTTTGTTTGCTTTGCACATACAAAGCAATGTGGCTATCTCACAGTTTACACCCTTTAAAACATAATATGGTCTGTATTTACATGTATTTATTCATATACTATCTGTTGTCATAGACGTTCACCTGCCATCGAAGGTAGAGGGGCGTGAAGCCGCTGGCCAATCACACGCAGGCGCAGTCATGTAAACATTGCAAACGTCACCAAATCCCCACAGAGTATGTCGCTAAAGTGGTTCAACGCAGAGTCACATCACCTGGATGGGGACTAGTAGCTGTCTTCACAAGGTAAATACAGGTGCATGTTTTAGTAATGCTGGGCCGATTCGATGCAGTTTGAAAAAAAAAAAAAAAAAAAAAGTCAATTGCGATTAGCATAGCGATATTAGCACAGTGCTAGCACATGTGTTACTGCATATTGAATGTATAAAGCGTGTGTTTGGAAGAAGTAGTAGAAATGCATCAAAATATACTTAAAGTAACATGAGTGAAAGTAAAAGTACTCAGAATGCATAAATCATTTCAGAATCAGATAATGTGTTCATCAGTTTAATGTTGCTGCTGGTAAAGGTGGCGCTCAGTTTAATAACTTTTTCTGCTGCTGGGTAACTACATTTGTAATATATTTTATTACCTTTAACAGTTTTCCAATACAGTGTATCATTTTTAGCCACTGCTAATTTCCAATACCTGTCCCTAGAAATATCAGAATTTGTAGGTGATTTATATATTATAATAAATCTGAAAAGTAACTTTAAAGTAAATGTAGTGGAGTAAAACCTTTTGCGTCCAAAATGTAGTGGAGACGAAGTATGAAGTAGCATCAAATTCAATTACTAAAGAACAAGTAATGTTACTTCAGATAAATCAAAATATGATTTAAAAAAAAAGGAAAAGTAGAGTATTTGAGTAAATGTACTTGGTTACATTTGACCACAGGTGTTATCTATTTGTGTGAGCTAAGATAAAGATAAAACTAGCTTGCTGGTAGCATTAGTAACTGAGGAGACATTTTCATTTGACAGAAAAGACCAGGAAGTTGTCCTGTGAGGAGCAGATGTCTCCCAGCTGCTGCAGCTTCGGTCTGAACTGTTGATGTCTCCCATTCTGCATCTTTCCTCTGCCCATGCTAGAGGTGGCATGTCATGGATTGGTGAGTACCACCTACCACTGAATGTGTGTATTATTTCACCAGCAGCCATTTGTCTTACAGGCTCCCGAGCCACGCATCTTATCATTTTATTTGGAAGGCCATTGTGTTTGAGAGAGTGGCCGTGTGCGTGGAGGAGTGCGGTAAATGAGGTATTGCAAGTTATTGATTCAGAAGGTAACTTGCTGGTTTGGCTCCAAAACAGGATTCTCAGATTGTACAGGGTAGTCATTTGTTATGTGCTGGTGGTTCAACGATCACTATTTGTGCTGATTTCTTTTTTCAATACTCCTTACCTACAAATATGAGAAATATAATATTCACTCTCCTGCCCAGTTAGAATCAGTTCAGCACCCCACACTAAACTGTGCCATTTTAAAGGTGCAATTAGAATGAATTAGAATACTGCTATTATTTATCAGTCGCATTAAAAAAGGAAGCCTCTGCTTTAGTTAGTTAGCTATTGGTTCATCTTTCCGCGACCACATACCAATAAACCACGCCGTGAAAGTAGACTCCGGAGTACGGCCTCTTTCAAAATGTTCTCGCCCTTTTTGTTTCGTATGAGTAATGTTACCACCTGCCTCACCGCAGCCGCGTGAGTCCTTGTGTCGCACAGGATTATTTATTCGTTCTTTCTTTCACTCATTGACGACGATGGTTGTTTTTCATTTCTGCAGTGCGATGCGCCTTCTTGCCATTAGCCATGTTCCATTACTGCAATGTTGGCTGAGCTCAACAGTTTATTTTGCCAAACTGGTAATCAACCGTGGAACAGGTACTAGTAGAAATGTTGTTGTTGTGCATTTAGTCACCCATTGTATTTGCGACTCTGCAGTTCCTCAGAACTCTATGGAGCGTTTTAAGTGTCTTTCAAGTCATTGTTTTGTATTCATGGTTTGCAACTTTACAGTTGTGGTTTACTATCACTGTTCTCAACAACTCTGTTATTAGTTTTTGCTGTAGTTTTTGCTGCTTGCAACTAAATAATTTCCCCTCGCGGGATCAATAAAGTTACTATCTATCTATCTATCTATCTATCTATCTAGAGAAAAACCTTTTGATAATCTGCTGTACATTACCTGCCAATCAGCAAAGGCTGACAGACAATTAGCAAATAGCTAACAGTGGAGCATTTTAAGAACTAAAGAGACGTATTCAGATCCTCTGCAAAATGACACTCCAAAGTGCAAATCATTCACCAAACTGGGTTAGTGAAACTGCTGCTAGTGCAGCAGAACCATTGTGTAATTTTCTTAAAATGTTCCTTTTCCTTTTATCTGTCTCTTGTTCATGCTCATACTGTAGCCTGGGCCTATAATCAAGGTTAATAGCTTATTTTAATGTGATTGCTCAACAGGGTTGCACAACGTAATGCAAGTTGCGGTCCCATTCGGGGGTATCGTCTTTTAAAATACGTTGAGCTCTTCGGGGGCTCCTCTTCTCTTCTCACCAATATCACTGATCCTCGGTGGATGGGTGCCAACGATGGGTTTCAAACACCGGCTGTGGAGCCCTCCTGTCCTGGGCCGTGCACATCCCATGCCAGTTTGTAATGTTTCCAGTCAGGATGCTTTCTATTGCTTCTCTCTAAAAGTTAACAAGAACTTGGCACGGCCATTTTGTGTTGATAAATGTCTATATATATATATATATATATATATATATGCTCACTCAAAACTACAGATAATGACCTGCACCCTCGCAAAGACATAGAGAAACAATGTTGCACTGCCGCACACACATCTGTCACTTTTGAGCTCATAACCTGACAAACCTTTGATATAAGTTAGCTTAAACCCTTGATCTTGACACCACCTTCTGGCCAATTTTTACATCAACCTTACAACTGCTTCAAAAACCTTGACTTTCATCTATCTGTGTTTTTTTTTTTTCTTCATAAAGAGCATTACAGCCTCACAGAGCAGCTAGTGTGGCTGTAGACTCTTGTCTTTGCAGTTTGCTTATTTAGACCATGACAACTAGTTTTAGACTAGCCCTAAACTTAAAAACAAGCCTGTGCATATCGTTAAAAAGTCTATACACGTCTTCAGCTTCCAAACTCTCCTGCACTGATTTGTATGTGTATGTATATATTTTAGGTGTTTTTTAATTTTTAATTTTGCATAGTCAATAAGCTTTTATCAATGGTATTAGTTATACTTTAGTGAATCGGTGAGCCATAAAAGATGAACAAAGAATAAAGTATCAAAATGATAACAAGTTTCTATGTTTGTTTGTGTTATAATTCTGATTTGTGTTTGTCAAAGTGTTTTCTCCATATAAAAAGTAAAACGTTTTGATCAATTGATATAATTTAACTCAATCTGTAAATTTCAATATTCTATATTGATTTTTCAAAAAGTTTTTTTTTCTACCATTAGAGGGAGACTCTTATCGTTTCATTTGTGTGACGGTTGAAGCTTTCTTGCGTCACCTAAATTGGTAATTCATAAATAATATCGTGCACCTGGTGTGTGCTAAAGTGCAACTGTACATTAGGGACATACTGGAAGAAGAACATTTTAGACTTTAGCAGACCATGTTCACTGTCTGTTCACTGCCATATGAATTTAAAAAAATACCTTCAATAAAAAAAGTCTGCTTTTAGAAATCACCAGAGAAAGAGACCACACCCACGTGATATACAGTAGAGATTCTCTTTAATCTCACACCTACAGTTGAGACCGCGGTGTTTCAAACGGGAAGTTGTCTTCGAAAGAAAACAAGGTCAGAGTTTCTTACACTTCTCATAAGCTTAGACAGTCCACCGAGGGAAAGATTTGTTCTAACTACGTTCCAGAAGACAGAATGAATAAATCTTCCTGTACTCGTATCAGCTTTGACTTTGAACACAGATTTCTGCCTCCTGTTTACATCTTAGTCTTCATCATTGGTCTGGTTGCTAATGGATGGGGGTTGAAGTCTTTGCTGCAGAACTGGAAGAAACTGGGTAACGTCAATGTTTTTGTTCTCAACCTCGGACTTGCAGATATTCTGTATCTGCTCACGCTCCCGTTTTTGGTGGTGTACTACTTCATGGGGAGTAAATGGATCTTTGGAGATGCATTCTGCAAGATAACAAGATTCTGCTTCAACCTGAATTTATACGGCAGCGTTGGGTTCCTTACTTGTATCAGTGTGTACAGGTACCTGGCTATTGTCTACCCAATGAGAGTGAAGGGAAGAATAACTGTCACCCACTCTGTGGGGATCTCAGTCATGGTTTGGCTGTTGGTGACCGTTCAAAGTCTTCCAGACGTGTTCTACAGCAAAAGATTCAGAAACAAGCCTGGGAAATGTTATGATACCACCAACAAGAACTATGTTGAGGATTACCTGAAATACAGCCTTGGAATGACCCTCACTGGGTTTTGCATCCCGTTCCTCATCACACTGGGCTGCTACGGACATGTGATTGTGTTTCTCTGCCGCACAAAAACCACTGACACGGTACTGAAACAGAGATGCTTGAAGTTGTTGTGCATCTTGATTCTTCTCTTCTCTGTCTGTTACGTCCCCTATCATGTATTCAAGAACCTCAACCTCTGGTCAAGAGTTCTGTCCAGACAGAAGCTATGCCGTGAGTGGTTTAATGGAGTCTTCATTGCTCATCAGATTTGTCGTGGCCTTGTGTGTCTGAACAGTGCTCTCAACCCTCTGGTTTACCTCCATGGAAATGAGGATATTCTTGTTCCGCTCAGAAGACGACTCCAGCAAGCTCGTCAGATATTCAGCCGCTCGAATCTGGCAAACTCCGGCAGTGTGCCTGTGCCACAAACTGCAGATGAAGTTGAATAAGAGTTAAGACGTTAACATTAACTGTTAAATAACAGCATGCAGCTGTCCATCACAACTAGTGGTGTGAATTGACTGCAGTGTGTATGAAATTGTTAGTTGTTCTCTTACGTTTTGCTTACTGTACAGTAATATTTTTTGTTATCTCTTAAGTTACAATTGTCGACACATTTTGCAAATAAAAAAGGGCAATTAAGATCAACTCCAGCTCTCGGTGTGTCTCTGTTTTCTGTCACAACAGTTTTCTGAAGTGATAAAGATCACATCTAGTTTGCGGTAATTACTCTACGCCGTGCTTCACAATCATTGCTTCCTCCACTGCGCTGTGGCTTTGTAACATCCTGCTATGTTCTGTGGCCATTATAATCTAACACTAATCACTAGAACTCTGATACTCATGCCAACTCTGTTTGCTGCTGCAGCTTTCTCCACCACCACAAACTCAACACAAAGCCCATTTGTTCTGTAAAACTTAAAAAAAACAAAAGCAAATTTGGTCACAAATGTGTTTTATTTGTTAAACAATTTCCTCAAAAAGCTGGGCGCTGTAGTTTTGATCAAAAGTTACTAAAACTGGAGTAAAAGGTGCATTTGTTGGGGACTATATTTAACCGTGGATTAATCGACAATTTGTTCTCCAGTTCTGTTCTCCAGTTCTGGGCCAGCAGGATGGTGTTTTTGACCCAAAAAAACAACTACTGTGTGTGTGTGTGTGTGTGTGTGTGTGTGTGTGTGTGTGTGTGTGTGTGTGTGTGTGTGTGTGTGTGTGTGTGTGTGTGTGTGTGTGTGTGTGTGTGTTAATGAAGGAACACGTCACGCAGTGCAACAGTGTGACTCATTGTGTTTTTAATTGTTTTTGAACAACAATGGAGCTGTATGACACAGAGACAATATATATATATATATTAGGCTTCAGGTCATTGTTGGTGTTAGTATGATCAGACTTGTCCTTTTAATGGACAAGGTCATAATTTCACAGACTTGACATGCTTGCATCTTTTAGTTTTGTAGGATTTGGTTTATCAGGAGTTTTAATTTCCCCCCAAAAGCTTCTAACAGCCAAATACAAAACTGTTGAACGTTTAAAAAATAAAACCCTGACGCTGGCATGCATCCACTCACAGTTTCTTTCACTCTGTTCACACAGAAAAGAGGAAGAGTTAGGAATCATCATAAACATAGAGGAAAATATTCTATGTCTACATAGCCAAGCTAGCCTTAAAGTGCATTTGCACCTGGGTAGCTCACGGCTGCCGCTCTGCACCGCTCTCATTCGGCAGTTACAGCTGAAACGGCCATCTCAACCAACACAGAAGCGTCGTGCCCACCCTCCACTTCACCCACGGGGGAACAATGTTAGCTCTGTCAGTGCTGTTGCCATTGTTACTGCTGTTAGCAACCTTTAAATAAGAATCACCTAAATTACTTTGCCTTTGGGGCGGTAGCTCAGTCCGTCGGTAACCGAATGGTTGCTTGTTCAGACCAAGTGCGGACTGTGGACTGATAGCTACAGAGGTACCAGTTCGCAAGGTGCAAGGTACCCTGGGCACTGTATAGTAGTTGCCCGCTACTCCTGATATACTTGAATGGTTAAATGCACACGCTAAATGTGCTGTGCTGTGTGTGACAATAAAAGTTGATTTACATTCAACCATTTAAGACATCTCCGAGCATCTATTCTGTAATACAGTGATGTCTGAGAGGGAGAAACGCATCGTCTTTCGTCCTAATCGTGGGTCTGGTTGCTAATGGGTTGGAGATTAATGCCTTTGTAGCAGATATGGAAGAACCTTAAGATAATCAATGTGTTTATCTCAACCCTGGACCCATTTATGATGATAACTACTTTATAAAGAGTAAATTGATCTTTGGAGATGTATTCTGCAAGATACCAAGATTCTCCTCAACCTGAATTCATATGTCAGCGTTGGGTTCCTTGGGTCATGGTTTGGCAGGTGGTGAGCATTCCAGACATGTGTTACAGCAAAACATTTGGAAACAAACCTGGGAAATGTTTTGATACCACCAAAAGCATCTACAGTCTGTTGAAGATTACCTGAAACACAGTCTTACATGTACACTGACTGACAATTACATTTTAGTTTTTCTCTTCTCTCTTATCATGTATTCAAGAATTTCAATCTCTGGTCAAGAGATCTATTTAAACAGAGGATATGCAGTGAGTGCTCTCAACCTTCTCAGCTCAGACGACGACTCCAGCAAGCTCGTCAGATGTGATTTGTGACTTTTCACAGGCATGATAATTAGTGACCAGAAAAGGAAAAAGCATAAGATTTTAAAACTAATTCATGATGCACTTCAATCACTGTACATTACGTGAAATATGCAAAGATCACAACATTATTTGTTTGTTTGTTTTTTTTTGACAAAAAAAGACGGTTCAATAGATGATAGTGCAAATAATTTGAAAACTTAAAAGCTATTATAAAATTAGACTTTCCAACACTTTCCCATTTAGATTCTGCGTCCATATAGCGTTTTTTTTCTGAGCACCAGTGTCTTTTTTTCAATTGTTTTCAATTCTTTTTTTTCTCCAAATTAAGCAACCTCATCCATACAAACAATGTGGGCCAGCATCTCCCGTTGGTGCTCTTTGCTCTCTTAGAACCCTTTTTCAATAAAATACTTGGATGAAGCACTCGCCTTTTCTGCCAGAAAGACACTATATGGACACAGGCCCTAATATATTCACGTACGTCCTGTATATTGGTTCCTGTTGTTGTTCAGCAGATTCTGTACCACTGTAAATTACATATATTTTTTTCCATGAGGTTATCTATTCTTTCTTGGACTTGGATGTGGTCTTCTTGGTGCTTATCAAACGTCTCATGAGACATCTACAGGAGACCCAAACTAACGCGATGATCAGCACACCAAATGCTACAAAGACTGCCATCACATCTAGACTGTGATAGGCATACCATGGCAACTTATATGATTCAGTGCGTAGATGCGCTGCGCCCTTGTGCCTCATGATGAACTCCATCCAGAAAATGGCGCTGTCTATGGGTTTCATTGGTTTGTCATGATGAAGCTGTGACAGTTTGAGCATATTCTGTTTGTATGGCTTCTCTGGGTCTACAATATTCTTCAGGGAACTTGTCAGAGATTCAACATCCAAGGTTGTCACTTCAACAATCTCAGCCACTCCCCGGGACTTCAGACGTATCACGTTGTCGTACTGGTCAAAGATGAGAGGAATGCCCAGAACTGGGACACCATGGTAGATGGCCTCGTAAATTCCATTAGTACCCCCATGCGTGACAAAAACCTTTGTTTTATGGTGACCTAGTATATCGTTTTGAGGCAGCCATTCAACCAACCTGGTGTTGTTTCCCAGAGTGATGGGTCTTTTCCCGATGTGTCTCCACACGACCTTCTGAGGGAGCTTGGCGAATGCTGAGGCGATGATCTCCGATATCTCAGGGCCGAGGTCGCTCAGCAGGGTCCCCAGAGTCATGACAATGACCCCATGTTCACCAGAACTCTGCATAAATTCCTCTAAATCTGATGAAAGGGGCTTGGAGGGCTTACCCTGGAAGCCTCCAATGTAGACGACGTTGGGCATGCTGGGACGAGGAAACTCGAATACAAAGTCAACCCGCATTAGCCAGAGATCAGCTCCCTGCATGAGGGACATGACGCTGACATCAGGTCCAAAATAATGATCACACACAGCTTGGTAAGGCGGATTTGAGACAAAGTAGTACATGTAAACCAATATGCTATGACGAATTACATTATTGATTCTTTGGAAAAAGTCCATCTTGTCAGAGTTGTCGGTAAACAATTGGGGGACGTAGGAAAGAGGAGAAGGAGCGATGGCGAAGTGGGCCTCGCCATTGAAAAGCCAGCGCACATTGAAAACCATGGGAAGCTGGAGATGGTGTGCCAACAGCACTCCACCTGGAAATGCCGGGTCAGTCAGAAAAATGTTGTATCCAGTTTCGTTCAGCTCCTTAATTAGTGTCTTATTCTCAAAGATGCTGATGATCAGATTTGCCACGACTTTCTGGTTCTCCCCCATCATGTTGAAAAGGTTCCTATAAAATTCCACAATTGCCCATAGTGTGCCTTTATTCCGACGGATCTCTATTGACCTCTTCAAGAAGGACGTCATGAAGTCTTGGCTCTCTACGTTTTGGATCTGTTCCTGGGTGATGGTGATGGAGGTGTAATGGTGTGAGAATTCAGAAACGTACCAGCTGGTGGAGGAACGTAGTACCGTGATTTGATGGCCCTGAGAGTGAAGTGCCTCCACCAGGATTTTCATGTTAAGCCAGTGGCTTCCGTCCATGGGGTAAACCAGCACTTTTCCACCATCGCAACTGGAGGACAGAGTGGCGGAAAAAAGCAGGAGGAATGCCAGAGCTGGATATGACCCCATCACTGTAGGCGAGACGCAGAACTTTACTGAACAAATATTTGCAGTTCATACTTTACGTAAGCTGCAGATAAAATCCACACGTTATCTCCCATATTATCATGAAAGTGACCATTTATTCTTCCCACAGACATGGAGCCACATCAGCATTTATTTGGAGTTGTTTCTGTGCTATGCTGCTCAGGCCATGTCCTCACACAATTTATTTACCATAAATCTTTACCATAAATCTCATATTTTTGAATCTATGCTTGGTATGTTCAGTCTTCCACCTCACAGTCTATATTTTCTTAATGACCATCTGCCACAGTTTGCTCTTTGTTCAGTGTCTCTTTTTTTCCTCTCTTTTCGCCAGAACTGTTAATGTTCAGCGCCAGTTAACCAAGTCAAAGTCCTTGTGCACATGATGCATGAAAGTGTCATGCATCAGTGCCATGTGTTAGCAAAGCATGAAGTATTTTTGCAAAGTCTTAACAGTGTGCTAAGCATGTTATTAAATGTAAAATATTAAAATAAGGAGACTAAAGTTAAAGCAAACAGATGTAACATGACAAAAAATGCATTTGTCCAAATCCATGATTCATCTGGTCTGAATGGTTTGTCTGAAAATTATTGTGCCATCTGAAACTGTAATTTAGGTCACAACTACACACCACTGCAAAATGCAGCACACAGGATACAGAAAAACCTTTGCCTAAATGCCCTACTTGACTGAGGTTTACTGTAGATTCAGTTTGAGATGACATTTAAAGCTAAATGGGACATGAAATATGTACAAATAGGTGGTTTTTAATCTTTCGACACAAGTTATATTATTCTCAGTATCAGTAGTTTGTTACAATGTTATAATAAAGATGCAACGTCTTGTATAAAAGACAGGCAGGCTTGTTTATGTTATGAAATTCTGAACAATCTTAAGAGGAAAAAACACATTGTCCACAACAAGAAAAAAGCAAACGGAGCACTCATGCAGCAACACACAGTTTGTTAGTAAAATATCTCCTCACCTCAGACTTCTCTCTCGGACCAAAAAGAATCCAGTGTCCAGTCAATGAACTGTGCTGCTAAGCTGCTGGTCAAAAATGCAAGTCAATGTATAACTTTATGTTTCTCCCTCCTGTTTATCCAAGCAAATGCAACCATGCAGAGGTCTTCTCTAAACCCTCCGCCCATTTTTTTCTCCCACTTCAGGCTGTTTTGCTTCTTTGCACCGAAGAACATCTGGATCTAATTTCACAAACTTCCGGAATGTAGAATTTCACTGAAATATATTACAAAGGTGCTAACAGGTCTGATGCATTCAATCCCAACAACTATGTTTCTTTGTCAAAGAGTACAGAGTTTGACTTGTAACTTAGTTCCTACTTTAACTAATCAATAAAATGTCCCCATATGTCTGTGGAGGACCTTTGAGTTTGGGGACATTGACTAACCAGGTGACTTTAGCCTTTCTCTGCTTTGAACCACATGTTATACAAAAGTCTGCATGGTTATTGCTAAAGTCGTGCCAAAGAGGGATTCATTCACCGCCACCGTGGTTAATTGAAGGTTCATTTTTGAAATGTTTTTTTTTTTAAAGGGGAACTCCACTGATCCATCGTCCACATCAAAGTACATTCATAGGTGTTGGGGAGTACTACTGCATATGTGAAGAAAGTTCTAGAAAAAAGCCTTTTGCGGCTCGAGAGACAGTTTCGCAAAGCCTCATAATTTGCCTCTAATGATGTCACTATTTCTAAGCATGTTTTTTGGTGTGTTCGCACAGGATAAGTGAGAAAATGAAGTATATTCAAACCAGACAGTTTGATGCACATTCTTAATGCACCTAATACATTAAGGAAGTAATCACAGATGGTAAAAAAATGAACAAATTGCAGGCGCTGCGTCAGCTTCAGAAAGAGGATCTTGTAAATCGTAGGACAAACATGTTGATGTCTAAAAATAGATCATGTTTATTATGCATGCTGTCTGCTGTGAGTTCACAATATTATCGTCATTTGATTGAAATCCGATTAGTATTATGAACTGTAAAGAATTAGTATGGATTTGGCACATGCCATATGTCTCACAAGGGCAGTACATATATTAAAGTCGCCATGATGGATCTGTACTTTACTATGAAGATTAAATAATACAGTGCATCACTTCAAAGTCATATCTGAACCTGACCTTTGGGTTTTCATCTCAAATAACCCCCCCCCCATGCACTGACACCACACAGCTGACAACAGTTCCCTCACTGCTGTTCATCAAACCGCACATGCACCGTGAGTGATTGTGGTCTGTGAGCGTGAATGTTGTGTTCCCTTGCGACGGCAATCGGCTTCTTGTCGACCTTTGCACATTTTGGGACTCGCCCTCTTGAGTGCAGCTTCTCCCTCGCCATGTGTGTACCTTGTGAACTCTGGCCCTGGCAAACATTAAAGGACAAGCCCAGTCTTGCTACTATCATATGTCACATGTGGCGTGGAAAGAGAGGGCTCCGCTGGGTGGGGGTGGGTTGAGAATACTTTGGCAGAGGGGTTTAGTTTCTTTAAGAACTCCTGTTGCCACAGACCTCATAATCCAGTGTGTCGATGGTCTTTAGCCGCTCTTCTGGCTGCTTCATTGGAGTATAGGGCAGAAATGGAGTTTCCCCAGCTGGAACATGTGAGGCTGAGACGCAGATGTGACAGCGCAGGTGAGCTCACAGATGAAACTACCTCTGCAGAGTGCATGCCAAAACAACACACTGGAAGACACGTTGCAGCAAGGCTTCTACTACTATGTGATCCACGTCAGGTCAAAGATATGTTCAAACGGAGTGGGTGCAACACAAAAATAGACTTCAGTAGTAGACAATATTAGCTCCATTTAAATGCTGTTTATATCAGTGTTAGTAATAGAGTAGTGAGAGAGATATATTTACTAAAGGGAACAAATGTACAGAATGAGTACTAAAGAGCACTTGTACTTCATTGACGGGTTCTACTACTGTGTGATACATGCAGAGATGGGCAGTATTCCTATTACTTGTATTTGAAATACGTATTTCAATTACTTTTGAGTATTTTGTAATTTGTATTTGATAGGACCGATAGAAAATCTAACATAATTTGTAACAAAATACTTTATAGTGGAGTAATTTTGTTTTTAAAATACTCAAAATACTTTCTCCACGAATCAAAAAACAGTTCACGAGTTCAGTCTTCAGATCTGGTGATGGTTATAATATCAAGCTAGTGATCGATGCTAACATGCTAATGACGCTAGCATGCTGTCTAGGCTAGTGCATAGCCAGTGTTTAGCAAGTTAGCTTATCAGTGGAGTAGCTAGCTGTAGGAAGAGGGAGCTTGGGAGCTTGTATGTTCATGATAACCTTATCAAGAGACGTCTGACCATCTAATCTTGCACTGTATTACAAGTTATGCTGTATCTTCTATAATAATATAGATATATATATATATATATATAATATAAATATATAGTTCACAGTTAGCCAGGCTATGACAGTAGATGTCCATTTGTTCAAAAAAACAAAAACAACATTAAATATCCAATTTATTTGATTTAAAAGGAATATTATGAAAGTATTCTTAGTTTTATTATTTCATACATTCTACAGTTGGCTAGGTGGACAACATGTCTCAGTACAGTAATGTATTTAGGCTCTTTACCTGTGTACAACTGGTTTTAATTCTATATTTAGCTTTTATAGTATACATAGGCCTAATGTGTGATGCTATTCATATGTGATGAATATTTTCTTGTTGATTCAAAGCCAAAGTTTATGGGCTGTTAAGTCCCATTAATAAATATATACATAATCAAGTTGTTGTCTTTTAATAGCTTTGCTTAGTTACACTGACGTTCTGTGACTGTTCTTCCTTTTTGTGGGGTTCACCAGAGCTTTGTGTACATTATATATATATATATATATATATATATATATATATATATATATATATATATATATATATATATATATATATATATATATCCCAAACCTGAATGCTCTGCTATACCAAATTGTGAGAAAACGAAAAATCCAGAAAAAAGCATTTCCTATATTTTAAATCCAAAATAAATATATTGTATTTTGTTACATTTTCTGGCACCAGCATTTTGTATTTTATTTGAATACATTTATTTGAAGGGTATTTTGTATCAAAAATACATTTTGATGTATTTTTGCCCATCTCTGGATACATGCAGGCCATAGATATGTTCAAACGGACTGAGTTTAACACACATATGATATGCTAGTAAAAACAGACTTGTGCCATGTAGTGTTAGCTTTACGCAGCAATGCAGTAACGTCCATTGTTTAGTGAAGCAACTGCACAGGTACATATAAATAGTAAGAAATAGACAGGAAGTCAAGAGAGTTGCCGGCCATTTGATGGACTTCATTGTTTCTTTTCTATATTCCCCTCACTTTCTTTGTTTACAGGAAGTAAATGCTTTGCACGCTTGCTTGCATGAGTGATAACATTGTGACTTTATGGGACCGTAAAAGAGCCACGTGTTCAAACCAGGTCCTGCAACTCGCCTCAAATAAAAACACATTAAGATAAGACTCTGCAAGCTGATTGCCAAAGAAAGATGCTTTGTTTTTGTTTTTTTAAACTCCATGTGTGTGTGTGTGTGTGTGTGTGTGTGTGTGTGTGTGTGTGTGTGTGTGTGTGTGTGTGTGTGTGTGTGTGTGTGTGAAATAGTTAGAGAGCAGTAGGAAGAGGCGCAGCTTCAATCCCCATGTGGCCGTTGTTTGGGAGGACATGCTGAGCTCCTTCCAGACAAACACCCATTAGAATAACACATACATACAGTACCTCCTCTAAATGGTCGAGCTCATGCCAAAAAACAGGAAACACGGACCATTAGTGGCTATCACTGCTCAAGAGCAACTGCCTGTTAGACTTTGAACTTTGGCCAAAATCAGGTTGATGATTATCCCTGTTTGAGCTAAATGGAAAGAGTGACATTAAGGTTTTGACATTATGCCCTAAGTGACCCTTTCTCTTGGGATCGGGCAGGATACGTTTCTTGTGTTATACACAGAAAGAAAAAAGATACAGCTGATGTTCAGTATTTGTCTGGTTTGGAAGATTATCTGCTCAGAGCGCTGATGTCTCTGGAGACATGTGGTCTTCAAAAGCATCAAATTACATTGCTGCTGTACTACAAGTTTGATATTTCTAGAAATATGCTTATTTCCTTTTTGGCAGAGATTTAGATGAGAAGATCAATGCCATTCTTGTGTGAAGTTACTATGAGCTGCTGGTTATCTTAGCATAAAGACGGATTAAAGAAACGAGACAAAACACGTTAAGTATTGAGCTTTAGATTCAGATTTTGTTATCTTTGATAAGAACCAGGCTAGTTGTTTCCAGTCTTTGTGTAAAGCTAAGCTAACCAGCTGCTGAATGTAGCTTCATATTAAACAGACATGAGTGATATTGATCCTCTCATCTGGCCCGTCGGTAGCGATTAAGCCGAAATGTCAAACTATTCTTGAACTATTTCTTTAAAGAGCAGAGGGATTGCCTCCACATGGCTCTCAACATGGCGATCTGAATTTGGAATTTTGCACCTTTTTAAGTGCTAAATGCTATTTCATATATTTCAGAGGTGTTGAACATTTAGTTCACATTTGTATATGATCAGTTAGTAAAAGATTATGTATTTCTATAGATTAAACTACCCAACAGTGCATAAAATAGTCAATATTACCTCCATATTTAAATGCTGTATCAGTATTAGTAATAGAGTATTTGCGAGATATATTCTCTAAAAGGAACACATGTACAGAATGAGTACTTTGACTGCATTCAAATTTTAAAAGCTGTTATTTTACTTGGCATTAAGTATAGGCCTATTTATACCGTGGTACTTTATGAATGGCAGCTTCACTGAGGTGAGTTAGCTGATTCCACATGCACACGACGTTTCAAAATGTCCTGAACAAAAACTTGACCCTTTCTGACCCTCCAGTATCCCAGATTTACATTTAGGTTTAAACTGCCCTCTAGTGGTAAGAAAGGAAAATCACCGCTCTGAACTCTACACCAGTTTGACAAACAAACAGCACAGCTTGTTCAGTACCGAGTGTGCTCATCTGAATTCCAGAGAGGTTCCCACCTCTGTCAGATGACTCTGTTGCTCTTACTCTAACTGAGAATCCAGCCGTGTCACCAGATGTACAGCATGGTGGACGTTGAATGCTTCTCTGCCGTCTGACATCACAGAGATTTTGGCAGCTGCCCTCGGGCCTGTTTTTAAATCTTGAAACAGACTGAGAGGCAGGCAAGTGGCATGGCCTCAGGTCCCCCCCCCCCCCCCCCCCCCCCCCCCTTCCTGCCTACCAAGTACTTCTCCTTAGTAACAGTCAGCTGACCTGCAGTAGGTAGTGCTCAGTGAAGCACACAATTGCACACAGATCACAAAGCCTCAGTCGTCACTCAGGCCCCATGGCTCTCACGATCAACACAGAGCAGAAAAAACTCACCCAGACTCCTCTGCTCAAGATCTGGGTGCCATTGATGGGCTGCAAGCTGAACCGCAGGAGAGGATGTAAGTGCAGTGAAAACCCTGACTCAGCCTGAAAACAAGAAGAAACATTATCTGTTCCGTCTTGCTGCTGTTTGTTGTGCCACAACGTCAACTCATTCTTGTTTCAGATGAAGCTTTGGTGTTTGCTTAGACACTTCCAACAGCCGCAGGTGTGTTTCAGACTTCTGAATCCTTCAGGACTGAGCTCAGTCCGGTTCAGGGGGGGGGATGCAGGCAGCAGTCTGAGGGACAAAGAGGAGTCAGTCAAAGAGGGATGACAGCCGAGCTGGACCGAGCCAGGTCTTAGTTGGCTCTCTGTTCCGTGTCTGACGTCGGCCTTTGAGCATTTTGCTGATGCAGCATACTCCATTCATAATCGAACCGCCTCGATGCTCTCCCTGTCCCTGTATGGACTCTCACGGGCCACCCGGGTTGTTTTGGGGGGGGGGGGTACGGCTAACTGGCAAGCGACCCTGCAGTCTGCCTTACAGAAAACGGGCATTTTTTTTTTTTTTGAGAACTCTGTCATGACTGGTTAAGAGATACACAAACTCTTTAAAATTCTGGCAGGTTCGTGTGGAAGTTTCTGAGCAGAGAATGCTGATTCATATCAGAGGTCATTCCAAAACGGTGCCTCTGTTTTCTTAACTTATCAAATAATTGTAACGTAGTGACAGTCTGAACCCAAAGCCTTAGATTTGAAGAATAATGGTGTTGTATTGGGAACATTGGTTGAGTAAAGCTGAGCTGAGTTGAAACACCTGCAGTGAAGACACACTGACATTTTACACACTGGGAGATTAAGAGGGTTTTCCTCATGTGATTGTCGGCCATATGGCGCAGTACACTGTGCTGCTCTGGTTGTTTCTAAGATGTGACTCCCTGAGGAGGAGGAGGAGGAGGAGGAGGAGGAGGAGGAGGACAAGCATCCGTTTAGTAAACGTCGTTCTACACATCTTTAAGGGTGCATTTGGCTATTTGCAAATGTCATCGTCTTTATGTCTTGTTTAAGTGATGATTTCACTTTGTTGGTGGTTGCTTGGACAGGTTCCTGTGCCAGGCGCTGCCAAAGACGGGGCAGATAAGCCGTGTGACTCACAACACTAGTTTGCAGACATTTGAGCTGCACCTTGGAGCTCTTATTCTCTCTCTTAATGAAGATTACCTTGGCAGCGGCACGCTCAACACATGTCCTGCAGCACAGAGCCTCACAGAGTTGTACGTGACTCTCATTTAACCCTTAGGACACGAGGCTTAATGCTCTTCTGCTGAGTGATTCGCAACAACATCGCTTCAATTTCAGCATCGGCAGCATTCAGTAACTATTGCTTCATGCTATTGTGTGTTTGTCTTCATCTCAGCCTCGGTGCCTCAGTTCTGTAACTCTCCCACAATGATTGTGATGGTGGGGTTGCCAGCCAGAGGGAAGACGTACATCTCCAAGAAGCTCACTCGCTACCTCAACTGGATCGGAGTGCCTACAAAAAGTCAGTTTTCAAAGTAAATCCTTGAATTCTGATTATAAAAATGTATTACAGAGGCAAGGAATTGACTGTTTCAATGTTAGCTAAAATATAAAATCATCACACGTTGAAATGACCTTAAGCTTTTGTTGCTCTTAAGGGGAAAACTATTTATAAAACCTCCCTGTTTCTTAATCCAACCAGTGTTTAACGTAGGCCAGTACCGCAGAGAGGCTGTCAAGATCTATAAGAACTTTGAGTTCTTTAAACCTGACAACGAGGAGGCCATGAGGATCCGCAAGTAAGTAGAATTAGTTCTTATTAGCTTTATGTGGTCTGATTTGCCATTTCTCCTGGCGGATTCCCCATTCACTCATATTTTTGCAGTTTGTGCTCCTTTGCCTGTACGAGTGTAACTTCTCTTTCAGGGCCTGTGCGACAGCTGCGCTCAAAGACGTCGCTGCCTACTTCTCAAAGGAACAGGGACAAGTAGCCGTGAGTAAGAGGACAACAGAAACTGTCCCTCTAATCACAATAAAACACACTGATTCATTATGTATAGTGTGTGTGTGTGTGTGTGTGTGTGTGTGTGTGTGTGTGTGTGTGTGTGTGTGTGTGTGTGTGTGTGTGTGTGTGTGTGTGTGTGTGTGTTTTTTACTGTCCATTTCCTCTGGTATCACTGAGATTAAAGTGGCACAGATTTTACACATACAGATCAGTTTACTAGTCTGGAGAGTACCACTCAGCCAATTAAGTCTCTTGTATAATGTCTTCTGTGGATAACCCTGATGAAGTCATAGTCATTATCAGGGTCATTAAAGTTTGGATTTGGAGGCTACGAATTTATATCAGAAAGCCTGTGGATGGGGAGTTTATAAGACAGAGATATTTACCCAGAAGGCAAGATCTAATGAAAGGCATTGTCAAGTTGCATTATGGGAATTGTAGGACCCAGTGTTTATGGAGAGGAGCCAGGATATCTCAGCCTCTGTGGAAGAGATTTCAGCCCTTTTAAACAAAGAATCTGTCGACATAGTGTGCAACGACATATGTTCTGTTATAATTCGGGTGCTTGATTGTTAACCGTCATTATGAATAATGTAAATGCACTTTATTTGCCAATATTAGGATGGATCAATAACACCTACGCTCTGTCCCATCTAGGTATTTGATGCTACCAACACCACCAGGGAGAGGAGGGCCGTCATCCTTAGTTATGCAAAGGAGAGAGGCTACAAGGTGAGTATGCATGTGGAAGCTGGACATTTTGGCAAATATGCTAATAGGCTTTCTTGCTGAGAGAAGCAGTTAGCTTAGCTTAGCATAAAGACTGGGAGCAGGGGGAAACAGCTAGCTTGGTAAAAAAGGTAAAAAAAAATAAAAAAAACTGTAAAACTATTGCTTTAAGGATGAGATTAAAAACACAAGCACAAGGTCACAAGGTGGGAAAAGTGTATATATTTCAGTCATATAATAAATCTGAACTTTTAAATGACTTCTTGTGTGCAGGTGTTCTTTGTGGAGTCAATCTGTGAAGACCCAAAAATCATTGCAGAGAATATTAAGGTCAGTCAAGGATGTTTTTTTTTTTTATGTAAATGTTTGCAGAGGCTGAAGAGATATTGTGTTTTCAACAAATTTCTAAAACTGTCTTTCCTTTCCAGCAAGTAAAGTTTGGGAGTCCAGATTACGCGGATCGTGACATAGATGAGGCCTTGGAAGACTTCAGCCAGCGCATCGAGTGTTACAGGGCCAGCTACATGCCCATAGACGACGAGAAAGACAGGTACAGTCCCATAATGCTTTGCTTCCTGTGAGATTAGTGAGAAACTAAATGGTGCACAGGATAGTCTCTTCTCCTTAATTTCCAACAGATTCATTTCATAATTGCCTTTTCTCCAACGCCGACTTTGAACAGGAAGCTGTCCTATATCAAGATCTTCGACGTGGGCAGTAGATACCTGGTGAACCAGGTCAAGGACCACATTCAAAGCAGGATAGTCTACTACCTCATGAACATCCATGTCACACCAAGATCCATCTTCCTGAGCCGCCACGGAGAGAGCGAACTCAACCTGTTAGGGCGCATTGGTGGAGATTCAGGCCTCTCCCCGAGAGGACAGAAGGTGAGTAGATCACACTATACCAGTAGAGGAAGTATTCATATCCTTTACTTAAGTAAAAGTACTAATCCATTGTAGAGAAAACACTCCATTACAAGTCAAAGCACTGCATTGAAAATGTTACTTAAGTAAAAGTATATAATCAGGAAAATGTACTTAAAATATAAAAAGTAGAAGTACTCAATGCAGTAAAATGTCCATGTTTCACCGTTACATATTCTATCATTAGATTATTATTACTCGCGCATTAATGTAAAAGCAGGATTTTACTGTTGTAGTTGGTTGAGGCGGAGCTCATTTTGAACTATTAACTAATGAGTATTTTCATAAAAGATGGTGATTGTTTTCTCCATTCATCGATTCATGGTTTGGTTTGTAAAAATTCTGAAAGAGCCAGACCCAGAATGACACCTCCAAACATCAAAGTTATTCAATATATATACATAAAAAGCAATTCAAAGGAAAAAAAAACGTAAATCTTTCCATTTGTAAAAGCTGGAACGATGAACTGTTTTGGCATGAAAAATTACAATTATGAAAATAGTCTTTGATTAATCAAGCTTTAATTAATTCAGCTTTACTTGTACATACTGGTGGGTAGTTTCATTTATGATAAAGCATCATACTTTATTAGCACTTCATATGTTTTTGTAACTAAAGCTATAAAATAGATGAAGTAAAAAAACAATATTTTCCTTTTGAGATGTAGTAAAGCCGAAATCTGAAGTGGCATGCAAAGAAAAGTACTTGAGTGAATGTACTCAGTTCCATTCCACCTCTGTAGTATAAGTATACAGATAGAGTTCGTGGAGTACAAATTGCACTATTTGTTTCCAGTATGCCAATGCCTTGGCGACCTTCATCAGAAGTCAGAATATCAGCGACCTGAAGGTGTGGACGAGCCACATGAAGAGGACCATCCAGACCGCAGAAGCTCTGGGAGTCCAGTATGAGCAGTGGAAGGCCCTGAATGAGATAGACGCTGTGAGTTACATCTCTTCATCCTACAGCATAATCCTTCAAACGAACGACGCATACAAGGACAATTTTATATTTATAGATGATGCTTTCAAACGTTATCAGACAAAGAGTTTTTTTTTTTACTCGGTGATGTTCAAGTTACTTTTTCTAACTAAGGGTGTATGTGAGGACCTAACCTACGAAGAGATTCAGGAGAATTTCCCCGAAGAGTTTGCACTGAGAGACCAGGACAAGTATCGTTATCGTTACCCAAAGGGCGAGGTAAGTACTCCACTGAATACACTGTGAACTTTGTTTTAAAAAAAAAAAAATTCAACCATTGAAGTATCTGAGAGGGTAAAATAAGAATAAGTTTGGTTAAATTCTGAATAAACTTCTCAATTATTTTGTCTCTTGTCCAGTCCTACGAGGACCTTGTCCATCGTCTAGAGCCGGTGATCATGGAGCTGGAGAGGCAGGAAAACGTTCTGGTCATCTGCCACCAAGCCGTATTTCGCTGCCTGTTGGCCTACTTTGTAGACAAACCTGCAGGTACAGAAATCCAGGCTTGCAAATACCGTGACGCGATAGTATATCATGTTGTTTTCAACACCGCAAACACTCTTAATACTCTTCTTTCCCCCCCTCTGAAGGTGAGCTACCTTATCTGAGATGCCCCCTTCACACAGTGCTCAAGCTCACTCCAGTAGCTTACGGTAGGTGGTGAACGTCTTACTATGTGTGACATCTCCACATCTCTGGAAATCTCTCCCTGGCAGTCTGACTTTCTCCTCTATTTCAGGCTGTAAAGTTGAGTCATGTTTCCTCAATATTGAAGCAGTCAACACACACAGAGAGAGGCCAGGGGTGAGTTTCCACAAGCACACATTTGTCTTAATAGATACTTATCTTTGCCAACTATTCTGTGGTACATTACATACGTCTGATGACAGACAATAATATGTAAAGTTTGTATTGATGAAATGAATATGTGCAAAAGTACTTTATTTTGCATGGTGTCCCTTTTTTTGTTGTCACTTTTCCAGCGTGAACCCACCATTTACTAACAGCATGCTCATAATTAGTAATGTAATAATGGTTATTATGGAATTTGCGTTGCTGTCGTTGCAGAACGTGGACGTCAACAGAAACCCAGAGGAGGCTCTGCTGACTGTTCCTGACCACGCATAAATGCGGTCCTGTGAGGAAAGGACGACAGTCACGTGAAACGGAACGTGTCGCCACTTTATTAGTTTCACTAAATATTAGAGATGCACTCCAGTGAAAGGTTGATTGTGTGAAAACAGACGACTCTGAGGAGGGGAGGAGTCTAGAACGGTAGAAACGGAACTATGTTAGCGACCTGAAAACAAATCAGTACAGACTCCTGGACTCCTGCTGCACTGATAGCTGGAGACAATGTTTAAAACATGACTGTGACGTGTTCCTGTGTCTCATCTGACTATTGTATATTGTCACATTGTTTACAAATAGAGACAATAATAATGCACCTTGTTTTATAGCTGAGAGGAAAACACGTAAAGGGTTGTAGTGAGGTTGTCATTGCATTGTTGTTGATAATTGAATTATAAATGTGGGGATCAGCACCATGGACAGCACCCAAACAAACAAGACATGTTGATTTGGGCGCTTGACTGTTGTGGATACGACACCAAACTTCAGGCAGAGTTTAATGAAATATTGTAAATAAATAAAGTAAACAGTCAAGATGTTTCTGGGAAAATAAATCCACTTTACAAATCCTTGTTTGTGTTTGCTTGGCAGCTCTGTTGTGTTGTTAACTCTCCCACAGAGAAGCTGAACTTAAAAATGGAACAAACTGATTCCACAACAGACCAATGTTCTGTTCCATTCAGACCGATAATGGGTCGTTGTGAAAGAGCTCTTGGCGGGAGATGAAAACTCGCGTTTGGGAGTAATTTTAAGGAATAGAACTCAGACTGGAACATTTAGCAGGACTCCTACAGGGAGGAGGGCGGGAGGTGTTTTGGTAGCGGGGTATTTCCCCCCCAAATAGCCGAGCAGGGGTTAATAATCCCTCGTTTTCTCGTGCCCCTCGGTGGCAGCAGTCCGCGAAATTTCCAGTATGCATGAACACAAAGCTGAGGGCTGCTTCCTTCAAACCGAGCGCGACTCACGCAACTTTCTGACTTCGCCATCTTTTCTTTTTCTTTTTTTTCTCAACATCTGACGAATGTTTAGCGATTATCAGAACACGTTTTATTCTCACTGCAGTTGAGCCGTTTAAATTAAGGCGAGGTGAGGGAGGGGAAAGACTGCCCCTTGCACTAAATAACTTGTGTAAAATGTGAGGTATGTGCACAGCGTCCCCGCTGCACGAGCCGCCTCAGTCCCGCTGCACGAGCTGCCTCAGTCCCGCTGACAACGTGAGACCACTTCACCTTGGAGTCTACAACCTGAATCACTACGGACATGATGAACGTAAAGGTTCAGTGCATTCTAGTGTTCTTCACTTTCTGCCTGCAAGAGGGATTATCAAAGGATTATGAAGCAAAGCTTGGAGCAGATTATCTCTTACAGGTATATTTTCCTTTTATTTACCCTTTTCCGTTTTGCGTCAAAAGTCATCGATTGCTGAAATTTGTGACATTTTTTGAAATCCCCCCCCCCTCTGTTAAACCAGACTGAATGAAGGCAGGAGAACAGTAACAATAATAAAACATAACTTGTAAACAATAATAGCTGAACTTCAACCACTCCTGAGAATATGTGGTTGGTTGATCTGCAAAATTCGGTTAGTGATTTAAAAGTCCATTAGAGCTTTAGCAGCTCTAATACAACCAGTGCAGTGTCTCACTTAGCCCGGACATATTAAATAGCCCTGTTTTTTTTATATCAAGTAAATGATTTATATGTTTATATATGGTTTCCACTCTTAAACTTGTTTATGTTAAATTCCCAGCAATGACCAGCCTATGTGGTAATGTATTGACACAGCAATGACTTGTGTGCAAAATTAACATTTGAGAGCAAACCGTGCAGACCTCACTGGCCCTGTATACAGTGAGAGCATTTATTTCCAGTTCCACTTCCCTCCATTCATGAATGGCTTTGATTCAGACTATTTTGACACAAAATCTTGACCCAACCCTCACATAGGCAGATTACTTCAAAAAGGAGGCATTTTGAACAAGCGATGGTGCTAATAAATGATACTATGCATCATAACGATATGCCATTGGATTTTACAAAATGCACATGTTTAACTTGCTTTGTTTCTTTCCCAGAGAGTAAGACGTCAAAGCAAACCAACAAAAGTAGTGGTAAGTTTCTGTCATAAATTGTGTCACGTAAAATACCCGATATTAAGCTAATTAATAGATAGAATTAATAGATCGCTTCTTGCTTTAAATATGAGATTCTCCCTTCATTCCTGTTAAACATGTATTATATCTATGAATGCAAGAGAAAGAATATTATTAAAGGTCTTTTACACACATTTCTATTAATATATTTTACTTTTCTCTAATATTAGATTTTTTTGTGAAATATTGGAATACAAGATCCAAACTGTTAAATGAAACCATCTGAAAAGTTTAGAGAGGAAAAGTCAACAACTGCTAGAGACATGGCAATTGGGCCAAGCTATACCCGCCACTGGCTTAATCTTAAACAAATTGTATTTTATAAACTGCTCATATGTTGTTTTTAAATGTTAAATGATGTTTTTAACCGTGTCAAATAAATGTAGTGCGGTAAAAAGTTCAAATCTTCCCTCTGAAATGTAGTGGAGTGGACGTATAAAGTATCATAAAATGGGCTCGTATACGTCAAATTTGTACGGTACTTGAGTAAAAGTACTTTGTTTTTTCCACCACTGGTACAAAGTGACTCTCAGAACAAGCTTCACAGACAGGCAAAAACAGCCATCAGCACCTCCCAGGGGATCATCAGTAGCTCCACTATGTTTTCCCTCAGTTTGTGTCAAGGTTAACTGTGAAGCAATCCCCTGCAAGCATACAGTAAATCGGTTTGTATAGCACAGACCACAGCCTTCCTAAACACCAGTGAGCTGCAGGGGCTGATGTGGCTCTCTTCCTGCTGCCTGTCTCCTCGTCATGCAGTAATGTGGCCAGCAGATTGGTCTCAGCTGGCGCCGGCGTTACCGGAGTAAACAGGAGGAGGACAGAGACACCATGCTTTGTGTTGCAGGGCCAACCGTGACATAAAGGGGGGGGGGGGGGAGAGTTATCACTACGCTTCGTGTAAGAGTAGGGTGGGGTAGTGTAAGTACATGGTTGTCTGTTAGAGTCATACCTGATTGGTGGTCTGTGTAAAAATGCGGCATGAACCCCCCAGTTATGATCCGTGAGGATCATACAGAAAGGGGTGGAATGTAACTAAGTAGCCCACATTTACTCAAGTACTGTATTTAAGTACAAATTCATGGTACTGTACTTGTACTTTACTTGAGTACTTACACTTTATACGCAACCCTAATATTTCTACTCCGCTACATCTCAGAGATACTGTGAATATTGTACTTTTTTTTAACTTGCATTCCCAGTGCTGTGCTTCCATGTGATATGCAATGAATCCTCAACGTCAGTGCTCTCCTCCAACTGTTGAGAGCTGTATGCTATCTATTTGTGATGTCACTAGCTGAAGGTGACTGACTACCATGTGAGGTGTTCAGTGGTGTCCCGCTATGCTATTACCACAGTCCAGAGTTCAGTATGGAACCAGCTCCCCATCACCAAGGAGGCTGCCTTTGAGGTGGACCTTCCCTCCTCTGCTTTCATCTCCAACTTCACCATGTGAGTCATCGTCTTTCTCTTCTACAGTGTACAGCGTTTCTGCATCACTACTTCCTGTATTTGTTTATTAGTGTATTTGAGTGTCCGTCTTTCAATTTCCTTTGCATCTAATCTCTAACATCACTAGGGAAGTCAGGAAATGCTACCAATCACTAGTTCACTCACTGTGTTTTGGATGGTAATTCCTCACAACAAATGGGGACACCTAAGTCAAAAGTATTGACAGGAAATACTGTTTCTTGCCTGTATAAATAATATGAACCTGCAATATGGTGAGAGTTAAATAAATAAAGGTAATGTACTCATTAATGGGCAGCATCCAGAAATAAAACTTCAGAAGTATTATGTCAGGAACTAGAAATCCGGTCCAGAGGAGCGATGCATAATTTGATTACTAAGAGTGTTTGCTGAGCGCTCTCCTTCAAAAATGCTAAATATAAACAAAACAAATAAGTCAACACTGCAGGCCAAACACCAAAACCTGGAACTGGATTTGGGAGCGGAAGCAGGTCAGGAGGAGGGGGAACCTGAGGGCAGATGAATACCAGGCTTTGTAAATGCAAGTCAGAAAGTTAATAGAGAAAATGACAGGAGTTTGCCCAGTCCCTCTTTTCTCCGCTGCACAGTTTACTGAGGCAGCCTGCCAGGTTAGATACGCTACACACACACACACACACACACACACACACACACACACACACATGCCTACATCGACTGTATGTTTGCGTGCCTACATGGAGGTGGACTTCTATTTTTTAAGTATGTGTGAGTCTGGAGCTAGTACAGGCCTTTTTTTTTTTTACAACCATAATTCTTCACTTCTGTCTTTCATTCACACGCACACTTACACATACACCTTTTCACGCTCAGAACCTTCACAGTCGTCTGCACATCACCAAATACCCCGGAGAGGGGGGGGGGGGGGGGCTGTGGCAAATGTGTTGCGTAAGTTCTTTGGCATTTCTGTGTCTAACTAAGAACTCTGTGTTCAGTGTGTAGGTCACTGATGTACACACGTTCCTTCACCCCCCCTCTCGGCCAGCCACACATATAAATACAAGCGCCTCCATTTTCCGCTCTTGCCATTCTGCTCTGTTTCTCAAACAAGCCCCTCTTCAAGCCAGTGGGTTTATTTTAGTTAGCCCTTAGATGTTTTTTTTTTTCCTCTTTGGATATATTTGTTCAAAGGACTTGACCTTAATTTAGCACCTCGTCACGTGACATCAGTGGTCACCGAGGTCTAGGACGTGCACTGTGTGAATTGGATCCCAATTTGGAGCGGTGGTTTTGGTTGGGATTTCGGCGGGTGTAGCCGACAGAGGGCACTCCCTCGGAGCGTCATCTGCCTGCAAGATCTCTCTTCATTAATGCTGTTTTTAAAGGGAAATTACTCTTTTCCACTCGCCCTGTTTATGACCCCACCTCCCCTTTGCATGTTGTGAACTCCATTCGTAAACACGCACGATTGCACGCTTGTGAAGCAGCTTTGTGACCGCCCTGGAAATACAAGCAGCAAAATAAAGTAAATCACGCTCAGCAGCTCGACGCAGGCCAGGCGTGTTTCTGACTGAAATATAATCTGGCTACTGTGACTCACACAGAAAGCTGTTTCTTCTTCCTCTTTCCTCTATCCCATCAGCACCTCCAACGGCAAGGTGCATGTGGCCCAGGTGAAGGAAAGAGCCGCTGCCAGGAAAATTTACGATGCCGCTAAGAAGCAAGGGAAAACAGCTGGACTTGTTGCTACAAAGTCAGTCCCAGAAAAAAGAAAAAGAAATTCTGAATGTAAATCTGTTTCTTTTGCAATGTCATCCTACTACGTTTTTTACTCTGCTGCGTTCCAGAGAGAGGGAGATTGAAAAGTTCCGTGTGGCGGTAAGCGTGCCGTCAGGAGCTCGGATGTCCTTCTCCCTGTCCTACGAGGAGCTGCTGCCTCGTCGACTCGGCCGCTACGAGCTTAGCTTGGGTTTGAGGCCGGGACAGCCTGTGCAGAACCTCACGTTAGACGTCAGTATAACGGAGCGGACGGGCATCAGTTTCATCAAAGCCTTTCCTCTCAAGACGAGCCGGCTGCTCTCCAACACTGCTCAAGGTAAAATATGACAGAGTTCTTACCTGGTATCTAACTCTAGGCAAGAAATCAAATAAGCTCTAAAATATCTAACTATTCCTTTAATTGAAATGTAATTCTTTTTTTGTCATTTCTTATTACTGCTACATGGATGCTACTTTCCTACAGGTGATGCAGACGCCCCTGCCTCCACTCATGTTGAGCATAGCGCTGGCTGTGCTCGGGTTCGCTACAGTCCCACTCTACAGCAGCAGAACAGCATCTCCTCCAAAGGCCTCAACGCAGACTTCATCATCCAGTATGATGTGGACCTCAGAGACCTCATGGGTGAAGTCCAGGTCAGGAGCATCTCTTCATACCTGGCGTGTTTGAGTGTTTGTCACAATACAGGAATGTGTTATTGGTACCAGTAAAGGTTGTCTTCTCCCCCATTTATTTTTATATTCTCTTCAGGTGTATGATGGCTACTTTGTGCATTACTTTGCACCCAGAGGGCTTCCTGTGGTTCCTAAGGATGTTATATTTGTCATCGATGTCAGTGGCTCAATGATAGGCACGAAGATAAAACAGGTAAAGTGGACAAACTTTATGGACTCTATATGGTTCTACGATGAGAAAACTCTCTAAAATATAACAATATTCTGCAAAGATAATGTGGAATTTCTGTCAATAATTCTAATCATTTTTGTCAGTAGACCAAGCAGGCCATGGCCACCATTCTCGGGGACCTTAGAGAGGGAGACCACTTCAATATCATCACCTTCTCAGACAAGGTTCACACCTGGAAGAAAGGACGAACAGTCCGGGCGACGCGGCAGAATGTACGAGATGCCAAAGACTTTGTGAAGATGATTATTGCAGAGGGATGTGAGTTGAAATGTGATACTGTTTGAGTTGTGGCATTATAGTCAAGGTGATCGTTGTATCAAATGTTCTTATTGACCCACTCTTCTGTATCAGGGACCAATATCAACGCAGCTCTGCTGTCAGCTGCCCAGCTCGTCAACCCTCCATCCTCCGCCTCTTCCAACCACCTCTCATCCCATCGAGTCCCTCTGGTAATTTTCCTTACTGATGGAGAGGCAACCATCGGAGTAACAGCTGGTGACACCATCCTTAGCAACGCCAAGAAAGCTTTGGGCTCCTCCTCTCTGTTTGGCCTTGCCTTTGGAGACGATGCAGACTTCCTCCTCCTGAAACGCCTGGCTCTGGATAACCGCGGTGTGGCGAGGATGGTGTATGAGGATGCAGATGCAGCCTTGCAGCTGAAGGGCTTCTTTGATGAAGTAGCTAGCCCTTTGCTATCAGACATCCAGCTGTCGTACCTGGACGATCAGGCGTTTGACATCACCCGCGCCATGTTCCCGAATTACTTCCAAGGCTCGGAGTTGGTGGTGGCCGGGAGGGTCAAACCAGGGCTCAAGGACTTAAAGGTGTCAATGTCCGCCACTGATTTAAAGCAGCGTGTCAAGTTGGAGAACGATGTGTTGATTTCCCATGCTAAGGGGAACGGGAGTGCAGAATCACTGGACTGTTCGGGAGGTTTAGAAGGAATATCCAGTTTTGTGCGCCGTCTCTGGGCGTATTTCACCATCAAAGAGCTGTTACTGGCCAAACTGAATGCTACTGACCCTGCGACTCAAAGGTTACTGGCAGACAAGGCCACCAACCTATCCCTCAAGTATAACTTTGTAACACCAGTCACTTCTTTAGTTGTAGTTAAGCCAGACACAGATGAAGCAGCTCAAACTCCAACCACCGCACGACCCACCACCGCAGCCGCTATAACCACGACAGCAACGACTACTGCCGCCACCAAAATATCGACTGCTGGTCCTGCAAAGAAGCATAGTGCACCTTCTAACCCCAGGTCTGAAAAGAACAAACCAGTCCCTCCCCAGCCACCTCCAAAGCAAACAAAAAAAATCTCATCACCAACTTCCACAGCAAAAACAGCACCATCCAAGAAAACCACAACAACTTCAAGTCCCAGCTCTGTCAAAACTGCCCCAGCTCCATTCTCCGGTAAAAAGCCCACTCCTTCCCACAATGAATCCAAAATGGCTTCTCCTCCTCCTCCTCCTTCGCCTGTCGGTAAGATACCCACCTCTCTGCTGAATGCTCCAAAAACAGCGCCACCCCCTGCACCTGGTAAAGTCTACACCCCGCAGCCCAAAGCCTTGAAAACAACCACGCCCTCCACGACCACCACAATGTTAACATTCACCACCGGCACCACACCTGCGCTCAGCTCGGCCAGAACCGACCCTGCACCTCTGCCCGGGAAACCCCTTGCCCCTCAGCCCAGTACAGCGAGGACAACCCTGCCTCCTGTCAAAGCGACTGTGCCCTCCGTAGAGGCAGCAAACACCCCCACATCTGCTCCAGATGTTCCTAAAATCACCACGGCTGTGCCCAAGCTGTTGTCTCCGCTCACCTCTCCCACCCCGGCACCTGCTCCAGCTGTGGATGACAACAACACAGACCTGAGCATCGCAACCTTTGTGTCGGTCACCTTTGCTCCTATGCCTGGTGTGACAGATGGGCCACGCCTGTGGGAAGCAGCGGGGCTTCTGGGTAGGTTACGCTCTGTTTCGTCTGTCGAGTCTAATCTGCCATTATCAGCCAAGTTTCAAGCTGAATTTCAAGGATGCAGACTTTTGTGTATTTATTCCTAATTGAATGTTATTTTTCTCTCTACTAGATGTCTCTACTTTCATTCAAAGAAAAGGTGAAAGTGAATTTTCTCTTCATATTTCAGTGACAGTGAATTTGTTATTACATTTTATCTGGTAAAAATGTAATAAGCTGTTTGATAATGATATGCCATGATAATCAGCGACATGACAGCATCAGAACTGAACATGAATCAATCTCTCTTATAGATATCGACCTTGTGAAAGGTGAGTATAACCTGTAATGCTTGTTATACTGTTGTCCACTGTGAAATCTAAATGACCTCATGAGCAGCAGAACGTGTCCTGAACTTAGGTTCTCATTGCTTGCCTTCATTTTCCCAGACTATGATGCAACCTATGACTACGACTACGATCTCAACTATGATGCCTGTAAGTTTCAAATTCTTATTAGAGGTGATTCTGTGCTTTTCCGGCCTTAAAAATACATTTTCTGACTTATTTCCAGGGGATGATACCGCAGACTCTGGATCATTTGGTAAGTATTCAGTGGGTGTTGTTAACAGCTGCATGTCTTAAATAATACGTAATTTATTGTAGAGACACTGCTTGCAATGTCTGTGTAGTCCTGTCATTGATTTCAGTGTTTGGGAGTGAGGAGGACTGTCCTTTAGTTGAATGCCTTGTGCTTTTAGATAGTGCTTCCTCCAGATTGAGCACCATCCGGGTCTTCTCCTCATCAGGTCAAGAACTTAACATTTTATGTTTTCAATTACAATGTCAAATACATTCGAATATTTTATGTGCCTGTGTCGTATTAATGCTCAAATGTCGTCTGTTGTAGTTGATGGAGATCCTCACTTTGTGGTCCAGCTGCCAAAGCTGCATCAGAACCTGTGTTTCACAGTAGACGGCAGAGCTAATGACGTTCTCAGACTGATAGAGGAACCAGAGAGAGGTATGCTTACAAATAATATCTCTCATTTCAGTTCGGTGTATAAATATACATGTTTTAACATCAACTAATATGCGTTAGTAGCGTTGGCTTTTTTAAATGTATTACTAAATGTGTGCTCCCTTCCTCCTTAAGGCATCATTGTTGACGGCCACCTCATGGGAGCTCCCTCCAAACACGGAGTAGAAGACCGCAGCCGAACTTACTTCGACCGGCTCACCATTTCCTCAGCCACAGGCGGCTCTGGCGACATCCTGATCACCCTCTCATTGGACGCTGTAGTGGTGGAAGGGGAAGGGCGGGATCATCTTCCCATCAATCAGCAAGGGTCCGTGGCGAGGCAGGGCGTGACGGTCACTGTGGACAGCCATCGGAGCTGCTGGATCGAGCTGAACAAGGGTGTGCGGTTCCTGGTTATGTTCCATCACTACGAACACCCCAGCTACCTGCAGATGGCTCACCTGGGTTTCTACATCACTGATGGACGGGGTTTGTCTGCTTCAACCCAAGGCCTGCTGGGTATGTACACATCTAGACTTCACTGTCAGCTTTCACTGAATCTGTGTACGCTGCTCAATGTCCTTCATTCCTGCTTTAAGTGGACTGCAGAACTGCTATCATCCAAATGTACTTTAAGTTTAAAAAGTAAAGTAAAAGTAAAGTGAAAGTGCTCATCCTGCAGAAAAATGTCCCGTGACTGATATGTTATTATATGTGACATTATTTGATTGTTATATTGACGCATCAGTAGCAGCAAATGAACATTTGAAATGTGACAAGGTTGTAAACCACTGGTTTACTCTTAAACAAGGTGTTTTTTTTGTATTTCGTAATCTAATTTGAGGTTTTATATGTAAAATTCAAAAAATAAACTGTCATATAAATGTAAATAATACAATATTTCCTTCTAAAATGTTGCGGAGCAGAAATAGAAAGTAGCATGAAATTGAAATACTTAAAGTACAAGTACCTCTGTTTTAGTACAGTACTAGAGTAAATGCACTCAGTCACTCTCCGCCTCTGCTGTCCTTTGTCTGCCTACAGGCCAGTTTCAGCACGCTGACGCGAGCGTGACAGCGGTGAAAGATTACCTGGGTGGAGGTGCGCACAATGAGGCAATTTCAGCCACGGGGATCCTGAGGTGGGGATCAGAGAAAATGCGGGTCACCTTGCAGGACAAGACGCTGAAAGACACGGTGCGGAAACGCCACACGGGCAAGTGCTGGGTGGTGCCCAAGGCAGAGGTAGAGAGACTACTGGGTCATCCATACGAGAGCTACGTGGTGGATCATGTGTAATTCTAGCTGAGTCTGCTCCGCCTTGTTGCCTCTGTGCTGCACAGCTCAGGTCACAGCAGTTGTCATGGCGTGGTTATTGGACAAAGGAAGAGCAAAGAATTGGGACTCTGCGAGGCTAAAATGACACGTCGCCACACGTTGTCTAATATTCAGTAAGGAGCAGTGGAACACAGTGTGTGTTTACAAAAGAGGGGGTGACATTTTATAAGAGTAATGAGGAAGTGTGGTTCGACAAATATAACGGAGGACCGAACGATGCTGTTGTCCTCCCATCAGTGAATTTGGTTTGGATTCGAGCTCTGTGTTCTGTATCTACGACAGAGACGCCGTGTTCTGCTGTTCGCATGGCAACCGCAAAACGTCCATTTGTGCCGCAGCAGTTTGTGCTCGCTCCAAAATGTCTTGCACACTAAACTCTGTTCACGACTTCAAAGATGTTTATTCGATTATTCTTATATTTCATCTTGGAATGATTATAAAGCAAAGCCTTGTAATTATTAAAACTGTATCATTCTGTAAGTTGTATTTTTCTAGTACGAGTGTATATATAAAAAATATCATTGTATGTATGTGTAGATACTCTTCCCACAAAACTCACCTGGATATTGTGATTGCGTCTTCAAGGAGGATACACAAAACAAAAATCTTTCCAGGTTTGCCATGTGCTTTTTATTTTTCTATCATTTCATTCATAGTTTAATTCATTTTATTTGTTACACAAGACATTAGGCATTGCTCACAAACTAGTGATCAAACAAGGACAGTAAGTTTTCTACTACTCAGCCTGAACTATTTCTTTTTGTCAATTTCAAGGGATATTGTCAATAGTGGTTTCCAAAAAAAAAAAGCCAAACTGGATGGAGATTAAAACAGTACGACCACACATGAGGCTTTTGTTTTCAATAAATAAAAAGAGAGGACAGTATCTGATGCTGTGGGAGGGCAGGAGAAGGAGGGCTTCAGATATGTCTAAGTTCAAAAAAAAAAGTAAACAGTATTCCAGTTTTTATCAGATAACATGTTTCCAGGATGAAGACCACAGACAGGGCTGAATGATGCACATCGTGAACACACAGCTGTATAGATTTTGACTGACTGTTGCTTTATATTTTTCCTTCAAAACCGGTTTCTTAGGAATGCTAATAATCATAATAAATCATGATGCAACACTGGAATGATCACTGAATAAGGTGAACGTAAACACATGACACAGCAAATAACAAACAAAAAAAACCAAAGAATTTTCTGTGTGCATCACTTTAAAATCCTTTCTCGTCATCAGAACATGATCTAATAGCATAGCATATTCAGCGTTTGACATAAACCGTTCCACAATACGTCAGTGAAATTCAAATAAATAAAGAGCATAACAATAAGACACGTCAACACCCCAAACACGGGATAACTTTTGTTTAGAGTTGCTCGGGGATTTGTCGTGGTGGAATGGAAGTGAGATGGAACCGCTTCGGTGTTTTAAGGAAAACGATCAGGGCGTCTCATCTGTTTGTTGTTGATGCGTGACGAGCCACAGATCAATCTGGCTGAAAGTGAACGTGCGCTGCAGAGATACGAGGACTGCCTCCACTCAGGTGTACAATCGCAGCCCTGATAGAAAACAATATTCCCTCTATAGTATTTAGTCAGATCTGCGAAGCAACAGACAACAACAAACTGTACTTTTAACATTGCCAGAAACTTTTGCCAAAAACAGCAACACCATTTTTGGCACTAGACCGACCTGCCACTAACGATTAGTTGAAACAAAGCAGTCAACTTTTGAAAGGGCCCGAAAATTTAAATAAGACCCCAAAATTAAGGCTAAAACCAAATAAAAGCATCTTGGTTCGTTCTTGTGGGGCAGCACCTACAACTGTGGCTTCATACCTTTGCTACAAAGTCTTTGAAAGTTATGGGAATATCCAGCTTTTCCCTCTATTTATAACTACAATTTTCCATAGGATTTAGTCCCCCAGGGAATGACTTACCTAAATGACATACACAAGGGTTGAAACAACCAAGACACAATCTGGTGCTTTTCACTATGAGCCGAAATTTCAGTCTTCATCCTCTTCACTCAAAAGTGAAACTTTCCAAAATCCAAAACATTTCCCGCATACATTCTTTTCCCCAGAACACACCTCTTGCATTTCAATTTCAAGTACAATTTGCCGTAATCAATCGTTTTTTTTCATCGCTCATTCCAAATCCTCCAGAATACTTCATAGAAAGCCTCGCCTAACACTAGAAGAAGCCTCTTCATGCCTCTTTTGCTTCAGACATTCCCTTTTCTTCCCAACTTGAAGACCACAGTTTCAACCTCAGATCTGTAAACTTCATAAATTCAGCCAGTGAAATGGGCACCAAATATATAGAAATAAAACTCTTCAATAATTTAAAAATGTTAGAAAGTAAACTATTCAAATTTAAAATTAACATCACACAACAGAGATAAACAAAGGAAGTTTTTTGGGGAGGGGTGGGGGGGTGGGGTGGGTGACAGTTAATAGCCACTGGTTAGCTTGCCTGCTAGCACAGGGAACACAACAGCATTTGCAAAGTGAGCACTATCAGTTGACAGAACAGCCCATTTATATGTAATTTTTCATCACATTTTTTTTTTTTTTTCGCCTGACCAACAGATTTTTGCCAAAAGGAGCGGCGTCTTTTGACGAAAAAAAAACAAAACAGGTAAAAGACCAAGTAAGAGGAAAGTGAAAGCAGGGTTGACAGGAGCGATGTGTGGAATGGTCCAGCCTTCATACCGCAGTGTCATTTTGAGTCTATGTACAATACTACTGTGTGTAAAAGATGCATGCATGTCAACTGGAGGTGTCCCTTCCAGAGGATTCTACACTAAACCATTACAGATCTCTCATGTCAGAGCTCGCAGTTCAGACCTCTCAATCCCATCAATCTTCCATCCACCCAACCTCGGATAAGAGGAGAAAGACGTTACAGAAAGAATGAAATGCGTTGAAAATCGCCAACAACAAGTAATAAATTCACCTCTAATGATAATAGTTAAGACATGATTATACTGTAAATTCTACAATGGAATGAAAGACCGTATCAACCCTGCTTTTCAGTGACAGGGATAAGGATTGTGAGTATTTGCATGTGTGTGTGTGTGTGTGTTTGTTTGTGAGCATTTATGTGTTTGAACGTGTTTCAAGAGAGAGAGGGACGTAAGGAAAAGGAGGCAAACGGCTGAGGGCAGGCAGAGCTCAGGAACGCACCCTATCCGCCACGCTCGCTCCCACCCATTCGTTTTTAAAGGGCTGCTCAGGCAGCCCCGGCCCTCTAACCACGAGCACTGCCGCCTCTTTCGCCCCTTCTTCGCCCCGCCTCCTCCCCCGGCCCCGCCCTCTCTTTGAAGCCCCTATCTATACCGCTCACTGCTCATCCTCCCCAAACACGTCGTTCTGTTTGCGCTTCATGTTCTCAAAGTCAAAGTCGCTGCCGGTCATACGTTTGTAGATGTCCTTGATGTCGTTGCAAGTGGTCTCGAAGTGAGTGGTGGCATCATAGGAACTTGAGGCGAAGACCTGGGAAAGACAAAATGACAGGACTGAGAATCTACAGCCTTGCTAGCGGCTCCGACGTTTGAGCTAAACGCTAACATAAGCATGCTAACACGCTCACAGGGACAACGCTAACCTGCTGACGTTTAGCAGGTAGTGTTTACAAAGTTCACCATCTTACTTTAGCCTGTTAGCATGCTAACTCTGTGTCATGAATGTCAATCCATTAGAATATATCCTATTTTTGTTTTTGCTAAGGAGACTAGCGTAGCTAGCTAGAGATGTGACCTCAGCGTCTGAGCGGCCGTTCTAGCTCCATATGAGCTCGATTTAAGTAAAATATTAATAATAGAAAGACACATGCAAGTATCTGACCTTCTATAAAGACACACAAGGCAGTGTGCTGTTATTTAAAAGAGACAGTGTTGAACAATCAAGGTTTCCACTTAACAGCGATGATATAATTTGCTTTTTCTCAGAAAACTGTTTTCCTCTTACCTGGCTATCAGTACCATCATCTGTGGGCTCATAAAGGTCACTAATAGCCACAAACCTGTCAAAAAAAAACAAAAAACCCCTCCATTAACAAGTATAATCACAGGGCTGCTTCCATATCTTTATATCACATTGTGGTCATGTTTAGTGTCAATAGCCTGCTTGTTTGTTAAACCATGAATGCATGAATTGTTGAAATGCTGACTTTTGGTCGATGGGCTCCAGCAGCTCCAGGGCCGGCTCTATCTCAGCCTCGGGCTCGCTGGTTTCCACTGTGGTGCTGACGATGGCAATGTACTTCCCCTGGGCTGCCACGTTGTGAGCATAGGAGATCATGCACACGTAGATGTCTGGAGAATTGACAGAAGGGTTCAGAGGAGAAGTCTAAAAGCAACATTAACGGATTTTCTTTTTTGGCCACTTAAAAGTTAATATTGGAAACTTGTTGGCAAACAGTTGCTTGTTTACGGAGAAACTTTAACGTTTCTTTCTAGCCATGTTTTTTTGCTACCTCCAATAGTCTTGCTCTCCTTTTAGCTCTGTCTAGTTCTTTAGCTGTTATATGTTCAACTACGTTCATCATCTAGTCACTAACTTTGTCTTGTCATGTGGTGATTTTTAGAGCTTTTTTTCGTGAAAACAGTCACGTCTGGAAAAAAGCTGATGAGAGCCGTGAAAGTGATCCAGGACAGAACGGTTGTGGATCAGAAAACCAAAACAATGAACTGAAAGACTCTGGACTGAATGAGTGCCCCCTTTCACATACAAGTAGTCAAATGATCCACTGTTGATATAAGAACATTGATTATAGCTGCTTTAAGAGTTTAAAAAAATACTAGTACGTTAAAGAGCTAATGTGGGAATAAAATTAGCATGTTTCACTTTTTGAAATATGAATGCTTTATTTGTTGTCATAAGAGTGCTCTTTGATATCTCCGGAGCTTCAAATCAAATCAATTACATTGAACAGAAAGGGCATCTTTGTAATTGTTCTTACTGCTACAATTTCTAAAAATCTAAACTCTCTACCATTCAGTTGATTAGTTAAAAAATGACAATGATTCTTACCCGATTTGCGGTTAACCTGATTCTGAGGGATGATGATCTGGCAGGAGTTGGAGTCATTAGTGTTTTTGATGGGGTGGCTGAGGACGCAGATCACACGGATCACCTGACCCGCCTTCCGGACGCGGTCTGGGATGTAGCTGGGGTCGCAGATGAGCTGCTTACAACGAGCCACCTGCGGCAGGAATGATACGGCAATGGCGCATGGAGCATTTCAAAAGGACTAACATCCCCTCTGCTTGAATAAACGTAATGACTGATTGTAAATCTGCATAATCATGGACAATAAATCGGCGTACCTCGCCCTCAGACTTCACTCCAACCACGTGGCCATCTTCCATCACTATCTCTTCCACTGGTTTGTTCAGCATGTAGGTCCCTCCGTAGATTGCACTCAATCTAAAATGACGAAGTGGGTTCGTACATTTTTATTTACTATTAAAGACGAGCTGTAATCTATAATAAAGCACCACAGATATAAATATATATTAACAATAACCTGGCAAATCCCTGGGGCAGCTCTCCCAGACCATACAGGGGGTAGAGGTAGGGGCTCTTCCCATACCGTGCCAGCGACTCACTATACAGCTTGATACGATTGATCGTCTCCAAACAGGGAACATCAAGATAGCTGAAGGAGAAGAGAATACAACAAAGGAAGAGAATTAATCGGAATAAACAGGAATAATGAGACACCTCTAATTCTATGCAAATGCCCAGCCAAAAAGTATTCTACAGCTTTATTAAACTGTCATGTCAGCATATATTCCTTAGTTCTTTTCATTAGCAACATTATAAATGCAGTTTATGCTTGACATCATGCTGTTGTTCTTACTCATCTGTCCTGTAGAGGGCCAGGGCGTGGCCAGTGAAGTCAATGACATCCTGGCCGAGGTCAAACTTCTTGTAAACATCCCTCATCGTTGTGGTTTTGGGGTCCACGCCCTCAAAGGTCTTGGGGTCGTTCTCGTCGAAGTTGGCCACAAAGACTAAGAACTTCCGAAACCTTCGCTTCTCAAACATTCCCATCAGATCTGGAAATGCAACCAAAGGCTTATTGATGTAGTACGTGATCACTTCAAACGTGATTTGTATACTCTGCTCTTGATTATCTCAGACATAGACACGTTTGAGCAGCTTACTTGAAGCTAGCGCCTCGGTCTCGGTCGACGGAACCTTGTAGATCTTTCCGCCTTTGTAGACAAAGCTTCCCTCCACTACCTTAAAGTCCAGGTACCGCGTCACTTCTGTGTATAGCAGCATCTTCACAAGTTGACCTGCAATCACGCAGACAAACGCATCTTACATCTTATTATTTGTCATCAAACATTCCGCCTTAATTGCATCAAGACAAGAGACTGCCACTAGTCTGATTGGTTAATTCCTTATTCCTGGGCCTTAACAGTAACACCAATTACGTGTCTGTCTTTCTTCTCGGCATATGACGAGTGAGTTTCATGGTGATATATTAATTTATTGATGAACAAAATCAGTGATGCGGGGCTGACCGTTGGCCATGAGAAACTTGGGGATGAGGTCAACGTTCCAGTCCCTTCCTCTGCCCATTGACTCGGGCGGACTGTCTGGAAGACTGAAGCGCTTGTACAGCTGTGGAAAAAAAAAAAACGACAGTAAAGAGAAACATAAGCAACATCCTGCGAGGATGGAAATCTATGATGCTGACAGAAGCCAAAGCATTTCGGAGGATAAGGCGGTGAGCAAATGAAGACAATAAAAACAGCAGCTGATGCACAATGGCGCGGGATGTAAACTGAGATGTACTGAGGGATATAAAATATATTGATTGCTTTCATAGATCCCAGGGGCCCTTTACCTCCTCCAGAGGGGTGATGGAGGAGCTCTCGCCACCGTAGTAGGGGTTCCTGTCCATGTGTAGAACCTTTTTCCCGTTCACAGACATGATCCCGGACAGAATGCATTCCTGCACGAAACAAGATTCATAAGTCAATGACATCAATTTGAAAATGAAACGACCAAGGCTTAGGAAAGGGGTCTCCCTAAGATTTAATAAAGGACATGAACGACAGTTAAGAGGTTTTGACAGAAGGGTGCAGGGAGGATCGAAGGAACGGTGTGCGCATGCGCGACAAGATCGGTTCATCCCTGTATCTACTGTTGTAATAATAATAACAATAATAATAATATAATAATGTCTACTCTTAGAACAATGTGCGCATGGCGTTAGCACATCATAAAATGCAAATGATTGTGGCTAGCGTTCACAAAAAGGATATTTGATACCTGTTAAAAGTCGACTTTTATGCACGCGACAACCAGGATTAATATCTCTTAAAATGTATCGGGCATATTTCTGCCGCATCGGGTGTGATGAGAGAAGGGAATTGCGGCGAGAGCAGCAGCGGGGACGGGCTCAGTCGTTTAATGAACCCGTGCTCAGGCCTGCGCCAACCTCAGGATGGAGGCCTGTCTATGCAAAGAGGACCATGACACACACTGAGGGGTTACGCCTAAAAGATGATCCTGGCTGTAACACAACACTGAGCCGGCTGTAAGAACTATACAAAAAAAATAGAAAGAAAATCCTGGATGCATTGTTTGCGTCCTGTCACGCACACGCATGTCGAAGTACATTTAGAAACATTGTTTCTTATAACAATCTTCTAATGTCACAAGCACACGGGGGTGCAGGAGGCTTTCACTCCGGGGCTCGGATAGATGGGAGGATCCGTGCCTTAAATAATGCTATGGAAGCTCGCGCAATCAATCTGTTTCGTTTCCGTGCAAAAAAGCAAATGAAGCCTGACTACTTACTGTGAGCCCGGTGCCCAAAACGATCACATCATATTCCTCATCCATGTTGTATCACCGCCTTTCCCGTCTCGCCCTCTTTTTTTTGCCTTGAGAATTGAAGGGTATTGAAGGAAAGAATTACCGGTGACTTCACACAAACCGGGGGTTTCAGCTCCCTTTTCTCTGCCCGCGTGCTTTAAACGACTCGTTCAGAGTTAAGTATTATTTAATAATCATAAGGCATTAATGACCAATGGAATAAACTGTCCACACTGTCACCGGCGAGGACGACCAAAGATGGCCCTGATCGTGGAGCGCTCTAGTACAATGTTAGTGCGCGACGGAAAATAGTGCTCATTCTCCTCCTCTCTTCCCATCATGCCACACAATGGACTCAAACTGAACAGCTGACTGTAATAGGAAACCCCGCGTAGAGCTGGCGTTATGAAGCGATTACATATATGTTCAGTTTCGTTTCATACTTTGGCTTAGAGTTCAACGTGTTTTTGCAATTTTAAATATATTTTGTTCCAGTCTGTGCGTTCTCTATTCTATTTTCTATCCTTCCTTTCCAGTTGTAGGCGCAGTGGTATCCCTCCGCTGCCACACACCACAGCTGTGTAGATGGGAGTTGCTTTCAACTGACTGACCTCACGCAGGCCAGTTTTCAATAGAAAGAACATCATTTCAAAACTTTTCTCGCTTGATTTTTTGTTTTGTCTACTGTTCTACAGGTAATGCACCATATGTGGATGATGGGACATGATGCCACGAGGAGGGAAGAGGAGAGCCAAATGTAAGGGTGTATCAGCACCATGGACAGTTGTCAGGTGTAGGTGTCAGGTTCAACGTCAAATACGTGTATGTCAGAGTATTGCACATTCTGTATAATGGCATTTTATTGCTATAGCATTAAATGTTCTATACGCTTCCCCAGTAGAAAAACAAACAAACAAAAACAAAACATAAGTCACTGGTTGAAGAAGTATTCAGATCCTTACTGTACTATGTAAATACTCCACCAAAAGCACAAGTATTGCATTAAAAACCTTAAGTAAAAGTATGCAACTATAAAAATAACATATACTTTTATTAAATTTAAACAGGGCCTACTCAGTTGTTTTAGTATTATGATGTTTTTGGGATTAATATTACTGCTGCATTAAAGTGTATGTTGCATTCTAATGTGATATAGCCCTGGCTCTTTTGTTACTGTTCTATTAGTTTACTATGCCTGTATACTGAATCTGTATTACGTTCGTTCTTTTGTTTAAAGGATAATAACTGCATAAAGCTAATGTTAGATAGCTTGTGTCCAGACTGAAAGTAATGAAACTACTCTGGGTTTATAATGCGACCGGAACAAGGTGGAAAAAGCTGCGGCCTGTCGTGGTGTTGAGACGCGGCAGCTGTGGGCGGGGCCGAGTGAAAGAAGCAGGAAGTCCCTCACATGACTGTCAGCTGGTTTGCGTCACGTGACCAGAGCTTTGCGGAAAAACGAGAAAAATGGCAGGACCGAGGTGCACCAGTCGAGTGAGATTAATGGCCTTTCTTGCCCTTTTCGTCACCCTTTTCTCCACAGGGGGCTCCGTTGCTCAAGTGCCACTCCTAATGTGGTCCAGCGACGGGTAATACTTCATTTTGTATCACTTATTTGTTAAGTAAGAGAGACTTTGGACTGTTTGTCATGCTAATGTGCTAACACCTGTTGCTAGCTGAACTGTGTTTCTACTTGTATCCAGATAACGCTAGCTGTTCGATAATGTTTGATAAATTGTTAGTGATCTTCGGTTCACCTGTAAACTAAAGTTACTAGAACACATTTCGTAGCTACCACAGTTCCTTAACACACGGAGCAGAGAGGCGTTAGACAGGAACAACAGGCCGCTCATGTAGACGGAAAATACAGTACAGTGTACTGTATTTACTGTACTGTATAGTCTACTACTCTGAGGTTTAGTCACATTCAGTTGAGGGTTTCTCAATGCCAACAAATCTTTTATGTATTGTAAGAAAAAACCGTTGAGATTAAAATAGATGGCTAAACAGGAGACAGTTGTCTTTACTGTACAACGTTATGGCTTTTGCAGAACAAATGAAGTGCGTTGAAGTGACGATTTGTACAACCGCAATTAAGAACAATCGTAAAAGATATCACACTTTGTCTTTGCATGTGAAGTTTACCACCTCTGGCCTCACCTGCAGCTGGTCACATCACGACCAAAGACCAGCTGACTGCCTACATTACCTCGGCCTTTGCCTCTGGCCCCCACACTGTGCTGCTGTTCCTGCAGGAGAAGGTCAGTCCCTGAGACGTGAGCGCTATATTCCTGCTCTGCAGCAGACATGGTGGTTACAGTACATCACTAAACACATTGGAGCTAACAGTGAAAAGTAGTGTGTAGGAGGACTACTCTGAGTTTTTTTTTTTTTTTTTTTTATAGATTTCACTGTTCATCCATTATAATGCTTGTCCTTGGATATGGTAATAGTGAGTCATGTGTAGTTGCACTGCAGTCCCATGTGACACTGTGTAACAGTCTTCTCACTCTGGTGTGACTGTGAGCTTAAGCATTACTTCCCCTTTCACAGTTCCTCTCGAACACGTCGTTCGGGTTTTGTTTTGATTAATAGATATTTAAGTTGCATTGCTGTTTGGCTTGTGTTAAGCTCCAAATATTTTTCCACTTGTTAAACACTTATGAAATTTCATTTTCCTTATTGTTCAGTTAAGCAAAGATGACTTCACAGTCTTTGGTGGAGTGTTTGGAAACAAGCAGGATAGTGCCTTTCAAAATGTTGAGGTACGTTTTTTTAATAACTTTATACATCCTAAATGAATATGATTTTGTCAGACTGATAATATTGATAATTCTTTCCTCAGGCTGCACTGCAGTCTTCTTCCTCGTCAGCGATGCTCCCTGCTGTAGAGTGGTCGGATTCCTCTGCCATCCCGGCTCTGCTGCAGGAGAAGCTGGGTGTCTCACCTCTGCTTGTAGACGCAGATACTCTGTCACATCTCAGTATCAACACATCTGCCAGCAATCTACTGCTCATCAATCTTCCTTATTGTACTGGGTAAGACTTGTGTTCTTTAGCACATCAGTCTATGTAACTATAAAGTTTAGCTCAGTGGAAATAAACTTTTTATTTTACTGTGTTTATAGCTTGGACAAGTCCTGCAAGAAAGTCCTACTTGACAATGGTAAGTTTGAACTGTTAAGATATTTTATAGTGTAATACTATCAGCATTTTGGTCACTGTATAGCAGGGGTATACAATTAATATTAATATTCCAAAAGGTCCAGATTGAGAAAATCTCCTCGGGCAAAGGTCCGGAACATTACAATAATATCTAACTTGCGCTATTTAGTGGAATATATATATATATATATATATTCAAGAAGCCTAGCTAGTAGTAGTAACAACGTCTTTGTGTAGCCAACAACTGTCAAATCAAATAAAGAAAGTACACATCAATTATATTTTAACAATTATTATTCTCAGTTTTCAAATTTAAGTGGATGGATTATAAATAATACATAGAAATACATAAATAAATGTTATTCTCATTTCAAGTAAAAAAAAAAAAGGGCTGGATTAAAGAATAACTGACATAACAGAAAGCTTTTGAAAAATGTGCGTCTTAATTAATAGCAGACCATCTCAAGGTGTCACTTGGAGAGAACCAGGACATTCTGATGTAGCTTTTCAAAATTAAAGCCCTTCAAAATCTCATTCATGAGCTAACTTCAAATCACATTCATGAGACAGTATGTCTAATTTCAGATTAGATTTTAGAGGAGATGGTGCGTAGTTACAAAATCATTTCACCTCAGGTTGATAGCAGACCATCTCAAGGTGTCACTCAGAGAGAACCAGGACATTCTGATGTAGCCTTTCAAAATGAAAGCCCGCGACCGCGGTCCGCCTATTAGTGACCCCTGCTGTATAGTACATTTATGACGTGTTCACTCAAGTGTATTTGTCTTTCAACAGATGAAATTATTGGGAAAGTTCTGAGTATCATGAAAGACAAAAATGTCCTATACACTGCGATGTACACAGGAGTCCAGCCATCACGAGTAAGATGATCGAACAGCACATCAGTCACCAAAATGTTACCTTTTTCTATTTGTAATGATTTCTATGCTAACCCATCATCATAAACATGTCCCATGAAGACATAAAGAATCATAACATACATTTTGATTACTTAATCTCTGTAGGTGATTTCAGAGGGATCTATGTCTACCCAGCCCGCGGGGCGGTCCTTGCTCCAAGCCGCTGTGCCCGATGTGAAAGCGCCCATCATGTTTAATGTATCCGGTAACCCTTGCATAATGCTTTGGGCTCAGAATCTCAACATCAGCCTTTCGGAAGGTTCCGTGTGGATCGACCTCGCTGCTCAAACGCCTTCCATGACGGGATCCGTATGCAACAGCACCAGCTCACTGTGAGATGGCCAGCATGTTGCCGTTCTGTTGTTTATTCAAGAGAACTTCAGTTTTATGTGCTTTTAAAAGGAGAGATGTCATTTTAAATGTGTTCTTCTTCTCTCACATCAGGCTCGTCCTCAGTTATGCATCAGGCTACACACTAAGGTACGGTAATAAACTACTCATACAAAACAATATTTATACATTTTGGAAACTTTTTCTTATCAAAGTTTGAAAAGATGATCAATAACCTCTCTTATATCCTGTTAAATATGTTACCACAGACAGCAGCTGCCTAACTTACTTATATCTTCCACCACATTTAACACTTCAGAGATTAAAACAAATATTTTATATCATTTTATGAATATGTTTTAGAGTGCCACGTTAGTGCTGTCTGTCTCAGTATTTTTTGATACTACCAGTAGAGTCAAGAATTTTCTAATCCTACCTACAGGGGTGATATTTATTTATCTATAAATAGATTTATTAAATAAAGTCTTTCACACTGATATGCTGTCGTTGAGGAACACTCTGCCGTCGATCTGCAGGTTTGCCATGAGTCGGCGGTACTATCCTGTGTCTGGACGGCACTGGTTCACCTTGGATTCTGTGCAGCTGCAGTCAAACGGTCAAACGGCATCTTACAATGGGAGCCGCAACATCTACGCCCCTGCAGAGTATTCCTTCCACTGCCAGTCCGTCACCAGCTTCCGAGATACTCTGCTAGTGCCAAACAACGACAACGCCACTCCGTGGAGGCTCAATTTCATCGACTTCCAGGTACGATTTAGAGAAGCGCTGCATTTTACATCCTGCCACTTAATATTCCTGCAGCAGGGAAGTACTTTTTCAAAGTGTTTGTGATCATCAGGTGTCTGTTTAGTCTTCCTGTTCACTAGTTTTAAATGCATTTTTTTCTGATACAGATTCAGGGCTTCGGTTTGGCCAATGGAACAGATTTCTCCTATGCCAGTGACTGTGCAGGGTTCTTTACCCCAGGGATTTGGATGGGGCTGCTGACCGGACTGCTCCTGCTGTTAATTTTCGTATACGGTCTGCACATGATCATGCAGCTAAACACCATGGATCGATTTGACGACCCCAAAGGTCCATCGATTTCAGTGCCTCAGTCGGACTGAAGCGCTCCCGAACACAAACACTCCTTAGTCCACCAGTGCCTCCTACGAAAGTCCTTCCTTGCCGTGTAGCTTTTGTGTGCTTGGGCCTTTCTTTTTTTTTTTTCTTTGAAAATATTTGGACCTTTCCTCCGATAATCTCTCCTGTAGTTTTCTTTCCTGAATCGTTCCACTGCTGTCTTGTGGATATTGTTATCTTTCCAGGCACATTCCAGTTCATCTCTCCGTATTTGCAAGTGCCAAAGTGGAGACACCCTTTTATGTTAGCTGACTTTGAGCGGGTGTGCTAAAAGATGATTTTGTGCCACTGTTGCCCAGGCACTGGCTGTTTTTCCTTAAATGATTAGCAATAATTTCTCGTACCAGAGAATGTCTTCTGTGCCAACATGAATGTGATTGCTGGATGCTGTAGGACCGTCTCAGACCTCAGTTCTTATTTTATTTTCAGACTACTGGTTTTGAAAGAAGTGCCTGTATGTAAAGAGCAGATTGCTTTTTGTGACTGTGTTGGAATTGCCTTACAAAAGTATGCTAATACTTAACCTTGGATTAGTTATGCTCTCATTACTGACAGACAAATCCAAATGAAAGTGCCACCACTTACGTCCAATGTTTTCTTGACAAATAATATATTTATATAAAAAGTTTACCCCTTGCTTCAGATTCATCAAAAACATGTAATAACAGTGCCTCAGTTCTGCTTTTATCAAACGTATTAATGTGCCATGACATGTACATTGTCTCCAATTGAAAATAAAAAATATCTATTAATTGTAGTCTGTGAATGCAAAGACTTAAGTAATCTTTAACGTCAACCAACGATGCTGTATAGATTTGTATTTATATATATATTATTATATATTAATGCTGTCAGTTTGCGTAATGAACGCACCAACCCAGGTTGCCATCGTTACAGTAAGACCAAACACCACGACGTCATGGCAGGTCGAGACGGAGCTGACTGCGTGTTCGTGTAAACGTTTCTTTTTCCTTCGGTTCTCACAACTTTCTTGCCCCACAAACTGTTTCCAAAAAATGTCCGGAGCTCCTGTTCAGAGAGCAGTTTTTGGAAGCTGTCAAGAGAGGAAACTCTTTCCCGTCAATTTTGCACCCGACCGGCTGGGAGCATCAATGTCACGACAGGAAGCGCCGCACATCGGTCCTGGGTGCTATGACAACGACACGGTTCGTCTCATCGTTTAATATCTGCCGTACATCGAATATTTGCGGAATAATTTGTCCTCAGGCCTTTATATGAATATAAGGGCTCTAAATGTGTCCATTCCCTTCGCAGTTTGGCACCATACTCTATGACTTGCAGAAGACACCGGGGAGTACGAAAGGATATAGTCTCTCTGCGAGGACTGCAGCACGCTTTCCGCCCTGTAGCCCGACGGTAGGCTACATGAAACTGTACTGAGAGCGTGTATCGCGAGCACTCCACCGGTTCTACATATGAAGTTCAGTTTGTTTACACGGTGGTGAAATGTAACTACATACCCAAGTACAATTTGTATGTATTTGTACTTTACCTGTATATTTCTATTTTATGCTACTTTTCATTTATACTATTCCACTACAACTTGGAAGCAAGTATTGAACTTATTACTCGTCATGCATCGTAATATTAGTTATTTATTACTTTACAGTTTCAGTATATTAATATTATGATGGGTTATGGATTAAGCTGGCTGGCAGTTAATAAAGTAGTTGAAATTGTCTCCACATTTATAAGCGGCATTATAATAATAATAATCCAAAGATAAAATATATATGTTTTGTATTATTATTATTATATATATATTTTATTATATATATATATTATTATATATATATATATTGTTATATATATATATATATATTATAATATAATATATATATAATATATTATATATATTATTATTATATATATATATATATATATTATATATAATATATTATATTATATATTATATATATATTATATTATAATATATATATATATATATTATTATATATATGGAATACCTGTTTAACATGTTTAAATTCATTTTGTTACAATGTCTATCCCCAGGCAGCGACCCCTTCCCCACAGCAGTACCAGCAGGATCAAAGCCGGTCCAGAGTCCCTCCCTCAGGCAAAACACCTTTCAACTCAACCACACAGAGGTTCAAAAGCACGTCGTGTACAGTTGAGGACAGCCCAGGGTGAGACAGATACACACACAGACACACAACAATGCCGACCCGAAGTGAGCTGACAGATAACTTTGTGAAACAGGCCTGGGGCCTACGCTCATGATGCAGTGACAAACAGGAAAGTAAGCTGGCCAATGTGCTTCGGGACCCCAGACTGGTCCAGACTGCCTCAGATGGAGAAGAAGTCACTCAAGGGGAAGGTAAGGTTTTTACCCCAAAATGTAAAGCAAACTGAAGGGGGTTCATACATGCAAACACATATCAATTTTCAAACTAAAAGCAGGGCTAGAATAAAAAAAAAAAAAAAGTTTGTGACAAGAGGTCTTTCTGGGGCTGGTGAGGATAATCTCAATAGAGACCTGCCCGTACAAGTTAAGGCCAAGAAGGTGAATACCACATCATATACTTATGCATTTTGTTCTTCAATCACTTCTCATCCTGGATTCGTTTGAAAATGTCAGTAGCATTAATGCTATACTATTACTTTTTTCGACATACTATACAATAACTTTTTACATGACTTTCTTTGACATACTATACTATGATTTTGATTTTTACAATATTTTTTTTTTCGACACGCTATACTATGACTTTTTTGGACATACTATACTACTACTATTTCAATGATGAATTATTACTTTTCACAACATACAATACTATGACTATATTTGACATACTATAGTTAGTATAGTGACAAGGCCGTTGGCCGGGACAGCATTATCAGCGGTAACCACCGTATGAGTGCAGTGCAGAGCGGCGGCAGGTAGCTAGCCAGTGGGGCACAACAGAGAGGGTGAGCAACTTAATCTCTGCTCGGGATTCCATTACTCCATTATATCTTAACATTCCAAACAGTTGTTAGCTGCTTTATTAATGCTCTGGTCCCGTATATAGAATGCTAACCCTTAACCCAGACATGAGCGGCATCAATCTTCGCATCTCTGTCTCGGCAAGAAAACATGTAAGAAGTCTGATGAACAGATTTAAAAAAAAAAAAAAAAAGTATGTTTTGACAATTATAACCGATTTTGAATCTTGTTCAGTTCTGCTAGAAAAAAATTGTGATTTTCTCATGTGGAATGATATTGAGCAACAGCTAATACTCTTTTATTTTTTTTTCAGCTGAACAGTGAAAAGGCGTTCCTGAAGCACAGAAGCAGAGTGGCCTACATGAGTTTGTACTATTAACTGTAAACCCATTGTGACAGTGATGTAAGATCTCGTCTCGGTCCTCATTTTGACCTGTGCCTTTAATGTCAATTTACTGGACCTGTACTGTTGTCAAGAAATGTTTGATACCTCAATTAAAAGTTGGAAAAAAAAAGAAGAGAAATTTATTTTTCTTTATTCATAAAATGACTGTATTTCTGTAGGGTTTGTATATTACACCATTGTGTTGCTTACAAAGCGACATTACACAATATTTGAACAAACGCGAGTGCTTGCTGAAGAAATTATGATAGTTAACAAGACGAAAGGAAAGTTCTTCAATAGACGTCAGCTTACAAAATGCAAATGGCAGTGCTGGTCCCGGCTCACGCAGCAGGTTGTTGCTGCTGCTCTCTGTGGAGGGAATCGCTGACTGAACTGCGTAAAGCACCGACCACTGTGACAAATGTGAGTCCGTCGGTCCATAGTGGACTCATTTCTTCCTCCTCACTTTGGGCTTCTTGACTGGCCGAAGATACGGGTTGTCGATCACATTGTCCTCGGTGGCCTTTGCGGAAGGAACAACTCCGCCAGGAGGAAGCATGGAGTTCTCTTTGTCAGCTCCTGGATCATCCTGAGTGAAGGAGGGGGGGGGAAGAAATAAGTGAGAAATGAGTGTTGGACCCGCTACCATACAACTTGAACATCACATTGTAAGGAATAATTTGACATTTTGCGACAATGTGTTTATTTGCTTTCTTACAGGGAGAAGATTGATACCACTGGTGTGTCTGTGGGTGTAGCATAGAGCTAGAGCACAGTGTAAAAATACCAATAAAAAAAGGCCCTGCATTGAAAATGGTACTTAGGTAAAAGTAAGCAAGTTCCCCTTTAATGTCATGTAGAGCCTCCAGGAGCATTACTTAAGTTTGGATATGGAAAATGTCATGTAGAACATACAAAAGCAGAATAAAACTGGATCAACCTGTCAGCTGCAGTGGTGTCTGCTCATCAGTTTTATTAATAATATATAACGGTCAGCGGTACACAATGGCGCCTTCCATTAATTGTTCTGCTGAAGGAGCGCAAAGGCTCATGGGACTGTGTTATGGACTGTTCCTGTTCTAGTGTAAGTGTGTTTCAATGACGTTCTGCTTATGTTTTGGGTGTGCTTGTGGGATTTAGTGCGTGTTGTTAGTTTGGTGCTCATGTTGTGCTCAAGGTCGTGGCCGTGACTGACCCGTGTGGAGAATGATAGCGTATTCTGTGAGCTGTTCAATGTTCATGAACAAGCTTGGAAACTTCAAAACCCTTATGAGTGAATTCTTCCACTGAGTTCACCACGATAAGATTAAAAACAGCATGTTGGACTTTTTTTTTTTAGCTTTTCAAATTCACGTGCACAAATATGTGGAAACAGAGACATATTCCCAGGAAGTAACTATTTTAAAATCTAAAGTCTGGCAACTTCTAGAGAGACACTGATGGTAGGAAAACGCAGACCACATCGGACGCTGGGACGAGTTCCTGCAGTGGTTAAGACTTACACTGATAGTGTTTCCTGCTGCGTTCTCGCTGTCTGTCTGGTCGTCCTGCTCAGAGGAGTCCGTCTCCTCCAGCGTCTGCAATTCCAGCTCTGAGGGCAGGAGGGCGCTGAGATACGGGATAGTGCTTGGTTGTGCTGCGATCACTGAAAACACATTCGCAGCTATTAGAACTTTAACTTGTGTAAATACGACATGCTTCCGGTAGCATAACAGGCGTACAGAGAACAAGACCGACTTCAATGTGTAAACAAGGTATTAAAACCGGTTTGGGACACACAGGTCCACTTGGTGGAGTCACTCACATGGGAAGGCAGTGATGTCGTCTTTGAAGAGGCTCTGAGTTTCTCCGGTCTTGGCCATGAAGCGCGTGAGCGCTCGCTCCACGTCCCTCCTCTGACTCGCTGCTTTTTCTCGAACCACTTGGTAGTCTGACACGGGCTCTCTGAACGTCTGAGTGGAAAACACACGGCGCACACACACACACACACACACACACACACACACACACACACTTCACCATCTGAACTTAACCTGCTACACATAATGAAGGGGCTTCCTGCTCGATGCCCTGATCGCAATGGTGAAACGGAAGGGTGTTTCCTCGGCATTCACTCAGAGTCCACATAAGGGACTTTATTCTATCTTCATATATAATATTACTAAAGGAAAATTAGTTCAGGGTTTGTATCGGGATCTCTGTCACGGCTCGGTCTGGTTACCATTCACACATGGACGGATACTTGTACCCATTGCTTCCTTTTTTTGGTACTCTCTTTAATAAGAAAAATGTAATTTTATTTAGCACATGTTTCACTTCACCCCCCCCCCTCTCACCTCCCAAACCTGTCCCAGTCTGTTACTAAGGCGTGATGTGAGAGCGCTGGACTCACGGGTGTTTTGATGTAGGTGTGAGGGTCAGGGAACTCCGGGAAGTGGCTGGGGATGTGAGCCGGATGTGTGCGTTTCTGGCCGGCCGACAGCGCTTTGGGAGTCACGGGTGGGTTCGTCACTGGAGCTGAAATTCATAAAAACAGAACACAAAAAAGGTGAGAATACCGTCACCAATAGATGACGTAATCCACGGAAACGGTACTCACGGGCAGTTATCACCATCCTCTGGGATCTCTTGGCATACACAGGCAGGGTGTCGGCTTTGAAACCTGCAGAGAAACAAAACAGATTCGACGATGTTCTCCGTGTTACTTTGTGATATCGACGCATCCTTGATATGAGACCTACCCATTTCAATGAGTGTGACCACTGTATCCGACAGGGTGGGGATGCTTCTGGCTGTGTGTTCACAATAAGCTTTAGCACACCGACCTATTTCAGAAATATCTAGAAAAGAGAGGAAACACGTCGGGGTTTAGAAAAGTCTCTCCTCAGGAAGACTAAACATTTTGCAGATGCAACAAAGAGATATGATACGGAGTACAAATCCAGTACCAGTGCTCCTTCTCTTCGTCTTAATAAGATGTATTGTCAGTCCTGATTTGCTGAACCACTCGCCTTCATTAAGCTTTCTTTAACATGTAATAAAAAAAAACTATTTCGATCCAAAAGTGTATTAATAGAAAAACTATTGTGAATCCTTCCGGCCACATGAGCTGACCGCGAACGGCACCGTGGACACAGTTTCACCGTAAAGGTCTCCCACTGCTCGCACGTTAAAACGCATTCATTGATCGACGCGTATGCAGGATGTGATGCATCAGCTGCAGCACATCAGGCACATCTGGATGACGGCCAACACGCATAAAGAGGTCTGCATTATACTGATCCAATAAATTCCTACAACTAAGAACTTCAACAGACAATTCTCCTTCCCTGCTGACATGATTGCTAAAAATCCGTCTCTACATTTTTGGCATAACGAAAAATGATTTTGTGATCCCGCACATGGAAAGGTCGACATGCGTGCGCTTCAAATGCAAGTTCATCGAAATGCGGACGTGGAAGATTCTGCATTGATGCAGTAGGAGAACATAATGGTGAGTCTGGTTTCAGTTCAGCACAGCTGCATCTCTGTGTTTCACTGTTGTTGCTCTCGCTACTAATAGCAATACCATTAGCTGCTCTGTTTCAAATGTTAGAATTCAACCGTGGCGTTGTTATATAATATCGTGAATTGGCATCACTTTACATCTGAATTAACTGAATTCAAAGCTGTATGGCATGGACAGTTAGTCAGTTAAATTCATTTTTCTAATATTAGGAACTTTATTTTAAGACGAAAAATTGTCAAAATCTTTCTGTGATATATTGTATTTTTAAATGCTGCCCTTATTTTACTTGAAATGAAAAAATAACATTTATTTATTATCAAAGTATGTATTATTTATAATTCATCAAAACTGATAATAAATGAATTAAATTGAATTGTCTTGATAGTGAGTATTTACTACATACAGACACTGATTCAACTGTTAGGCTACATCAATATACATGGAACTAAATCATAGCGCAAGTTAAACATTATTAGGATGTTCAGGACCTTTGCATGAGGAAATTCTCTCTAACCGGACCTCGTTGAATTCTAATTGAATACCGTCGCTATAGAGACTGTTGCAGTCAGATTTTTTAAAGCACTTTCTAAATAAAAAGGGACTTCAGATTTCTGGGACTGCTTTTATTAATTGTGCGATTGTGTGATGCATTTATTTATTCATGATTTGACTTGCCTTGACCGAGGATGCTGGGATGGTTCTAATTATTGCCGTTTAAAACGTTTTCTATGTAGTTATTGTTAGGTGTACTTTTGTCTGCCTGCCTGTACTATATGCTGTAACACAAACTTTGAGGTTACTAAAGACTAAACTGATGACGGCAACGTAGTCGAAAACATTTGGTGAATAAAGCGCGGTGCCCTGGAGAAGGACTGTGCGCCCCGTTTTCATTTTAATACACAAAAATATTAAAATATTCGGCGCTTAGGAAAATGAACACGTCTACTTTAGGATTCATACATACAGCTTTGCATCATCTCAGTGAGCGTCTCCACTGCTGCCTTCTCGGCGCTCTCGAAGCCACACTCCGTCAGGAGGGCGCTGACTACAACCTGCAGGGTGCGCCGTCGGGCCAGGTGGTAGTTCTCTGCAGGGCTGGTAGCTGCTTTACCGCCACTCCCACGCTGAAAAACATACATGAAATAACACGTGTGGTGAGTGAGAAAAAAAAAAATACATCAGACACTTAAAAGATCCCCATGGAAAAAACTACCTCATTCCAGCATGAAAGAAAGAACCGTAACATTAAGTACGAAGGTAGGAAACTAATACAACCAAATAGATTGTGAAAATAAAACCATTAACACAGTATTACCATTTTAGGTATATAGCTTTTATCTCCCATTAGGCTGTGAGGAGAAACTCCTAAATATAGGCGGGGTGTAAGTTCTACCGACAATTTAGGGCTGGGTGATAATTCAATATGATAATTCCATCGTCTTTCAATATAATCGTATTATGATGAAATCATATAGGCTGTGTAGACATCATGAAACACAATAATGCTGTCTAAATGTATAATAACCAGCACATACTAACTTTTTGCATTTTGCATTTAAGTTCTGAATTAAATAGAAAAATACTTTTCATCATTACTTTTCATTTGTTCAAGTATTTACTAATTTATTGATGCAGCACATTGTCTGTTTGCTAGCATGTTACAACTCATATCTTTATTTCAAAAGAATTTCTAATTATAAAAAAAATAATAAAGTAATATTCTAAAATATGATGTCTTATTCAAAACACAGAAACATGAAAAACAAAACAAAAACAGTAGTGCATCTGTTGAATTTGCATCATGAGGAAATGTAAAAAGTAGCAATAAAATTTTTTTTAAAAAAATTCTCTGGTCAGATAATATGGCTTGACATCAGGGAAAACATCCATCAACTTTGACTGTGTTTGAGCACCAAGCATCACTGATGTCAACACCTCCTCTAGTCCCACCGGAGGCGTCCTGCGCTCTGTCCTGCCGTCCGCCCGTCAAGTGCAGCGTGATCTGGGATGCAACGATGGAGTCAGATCTCTGTAAGGATGTGGGCACAACAGTCACCAACCTCCCATTGTTGGGTTCGCCTGAAGTTTTACTTCTTCCATCTTCTTTTTTCTGCGACCAGACATCAGACAGCCAGGAGTAGGCTAGGTAGTGGAGTATCCTTAGATCCTAGCTGGGTTAGCTTAGCTTTCAGCTAGGCTCTCCTGCCTGGGGCAGTTTGGTGGCGTTTGGTCCGGATATACTGGCTGGTTGGTCCGGATATACTGGCTGGTTGCACGGGCAGTGATTGTCTCAAAGTCTGCTGCACTTAATCCAATCCCAACGCTTCCTTTTCTGATGTTGATGAAGTTATTCTGTCATATGCCATTAGTGCTCTAGTAATAAACGCAACAAAAAAAAGCACTTATGGCATATGTCAGATACAATCATCAACATCGGAGAAGGAAGCGCTGGGTTTGGATTGATTTGTGGAGAGCAGACATTGAGACGATCACCGCCCTCGGCTGGCCACCCAGTCAGACCAAATGCTACTGAAGTTGAAGTCGAGAGGGAGAAGAGCCAAGATGAAAGCTAAGCTAACCCAGCTAGGACCTAAGCAATTCTACCACCCAATCTCATCCTGGCTAATGTCGGGTCGAAAGAGAATTCAGGCAAACCCGGCAAAAGGAGGTCGTGACTGTCGTTTCCACATCTTTATAGAGACCTGGCTCCATCGTGGCATCCCGGGTCAAGCGGCCCTTGACAGACGGACCGCAGGACTCTGGAGGGACAAGAGGACTCTGTTTACATCAATGATGCTTGGGGCTCAAACATAGTAAATATTGATGGACAACGTTTACCTGATGTCTAATTTTGAATGTGAAGATGTCAGTCATATTGCCCAGAATTTAAGTAAAGGTACATAACACTAGTTACATTCCACCTTTCATAGTATTCCATCATATCAATTATTATATTATTCTGTTTTCATCAAGTGCATTCTAATGTAGTTCGTCAAAGAGATGCCAATATAATATCAGACTTTTTATAGTATTGGGTAAATTACTGAGTGTTATATAAATGTAGTGAGGTAGAAGTATAATATTTCCCTGTGAAATATAACGCCAGTAGACTAGAAGTATTAAGTAGCATAATATGGAAGTAAGTGCAAGTAAAGTAAAAGTCAATGTCCCAACACTTCCCACCATTGCTGTTTGACAAGCTTAGCTTACAGGTGCACACGTAGCTACACATTAGCAGGTGTAACGTTGAAGGAAAACAAATAAAGACAAATGAACCAAGACCTACAAACTTACCGTAGATACCATGCTAATGTTAGTAATACTTGTTGAGAGACACATTCGGCACAGTTGAGTCTCTTCCAACAGACTGCTAACAGTTAGCTAACAGCTAGCTTAACATTACAACCTAACGTTAAAGGTAGCGTTACGTTAGCTACATCCTGCTAATGACAGTGAGTATAAACATCGTCTCTTACCCCTCCTGCATTCAGTGAACCTCCCGATGCCACCGCAGGATCTGCCATATGTAATTATTTGTACTCTGTTCGGATTGAAAAAACCCAAACTGTATAATGAGAAAAACGTTATTTGTCCCGACGGCCGTTTAGCCTAGCCGCGGTTGGTAAACACGGTGTGAATTTATGTCGTCATTTCCTGTTCCGTCGACGGAAGATTTAATCCACTCGTAGTGCACACACTGCCGCCATCTAGTGGTTGTATGTAGAATTACGACTATATTTTCAATCCACGTTTAATTAATTGTCCTCGCTGAGTAGAGACTTGTGGGCAGTGGTGGAATTTAACTAAGTAAGTGAGTAAGTACTTTGTTCTACCTAAGTACTGTAGCGTACTTAAATACTTAAATTCGTATTTGTACTTCACTTGAGTACGCTATTTATTTCCCTTATATGCAAACGTCATACTTCTACTCCACTACATCTCAGAGGCAAATATTGTTCTTTTCACTCCACTACATTTGTCTGACAGCTTTAGACGTTAGTTATATTTCAGATACCATTTGCATTGCTGTAGATAAAATTACCCAACATAAAGTAGTTATTAATAATAGGCTGACATAAACAGTGCAACGTTAAACAAATCTACAGCAGTTAAATGCAACATACGCATTAATGCAGCAATAATATTAATCCAAAACCAAACAGTGATAAGGACCGTTTTTACTTGAGATAAATTATGTAAACCTACATTTTGCTGATAATATACATACTTTATTGAAGTATGGTTCTGAATGCAGAATGTTTTACTTGTAATGGAATATTTTCACAGTGCTGTGTTGCTACTTTTACTTCAGTAAAAGATTATAATACTTCTTCCCAACACTGCTTGCAAAAAATGCTGGTGCTAAAATCCAGCATACAATAAGAGCGGGAAAAATGCATATAGCACAGATGTGAATGTGGGGATGCCTTACCTCTCATTAGTAATAAGCACAGTGACAACAAAGATGCAAAATTTGTGTACTCAGCATACATTTGTCACAATGAAGGTAAAATTGGTCATGGTAAAATTTTAGTTCATCTTCTCTTTATATACAAATGTATGTCATGTCATGAATACATCTATTTGATCATCTTGCAACATGTGCAAAGGGCTATATTACTCTAAAATCAGACTGGAATCAGTTGCTAGCTGAAAATATCTTTATTAGAGTGCAAAATGATTTAAATCACACACATTCCATTTTTCGTCCAACACATTCATCAAGTCACATCCAAAGGTATCTGCTGCCCAGCAGCGAGACATTGCTGTACCCTCCAGTTTTCAGTGTATTTACTAGTTTTTTTTGCCAGTCAAAAGGGAATGTTTAACCAAATCTGAAATAAAAGAATGAGTACAAAGTGACCAGTTCTACGTGGTGTTTTAATTTACCACCATCACCATCAACATTGTAAGTGTCGTGTCCATTTACACCAGGATGGGAGGGTTTCTTTAAGAAGCATGTAAGCGGATAGAGCTCCTCCGCCCAGCAGTCAACAGGTGTTTGGCCTTGGCCTCAATCACTACCGTGTTTAGCACGTCCACAACTTCGGGGCGAACCGAGGTGGTGTGTGACTTCAACGCCTGCTTCTTCTCCTTCTTCACGATCAGCTCTGCTGGTGCGTCCTCAACAGTCTCCTGCGCCGCAAATGGCAGGAGAACAGTTTCCACCAGTCCACCAACAACTCCCAGCACGGCCATAGTCGAGCCAAGCATGTAGATCTTCAGCATGCCTCGGCTTGGCCTCTGGTTTAGCATCTCCTTAGCGAACGGGATGATCTCGCCAATGGTTTCCATCGTGTGGTGCTTGAGTCTGTTGAAGGAAAAAACTGATGTTATGTCAGGGAAAATTGTAAGAGAACTTCTTTGCTTTACTGTTTAAAAACAAAGTATTAAAAAAAACTTAACTCAATCTTTCCACTATACACATACAATGTTGATACTGACAGATACTCACTTTGAAGCACACCCCAAACTCTCAAGTGTTCAGCCCAGTCAAGGATTCGCAAGCAAACAGACGAGGGCAGATCCTGTGATTTAAACACAAGTAGGAGTCAGGTCAACTCCCACAAAGGCGATGGAATGCATATTCATGAGGCTATAGAGCAATTGCTTTTTGGAGCAGGGCCCTTTTTGGGTAAAAGGCCACGGGTTTCTCGGACAAGAAGTGAAGCAAATATTCCCTCTAGGTGAAACCGTGCGTATGACATCACATGAGGTCGACATGTGTTGCAGCAGATGCATCTGAAATACTTTCCATGTTACTGAACATTGAACCACATGAGTCATTGGTTGGTGCTACTTGGCTTGTCGCTGTAAATATTGATCCTCATCAGGAGAGCTTAGTGTCCAATCACAGTATGTGAAACTATGTTATGTCCCATTTATTGTCGGGAAAGGCATTGTGATCATGCCGTCATGAGCTTCTCTGGCTCATGCTCGCTGTCTGACCATAGAGCTGACCATGAAGCAGCGAGAGATGGCAGAGTGTGCCTTTTGTCTGAAACTCTCTGACCTTAGACCTCGTCCACTCACTGCAAGAGAGGAGGGAGTGAAGTTAGGCAAGTGAGTTGTGAAATGTGTCTGATCTTTGTCACAGAGAGAAGTGTGATCAAATCTCAGTGAAAATGGCGAACGACCGAAGTCATGAGATGTCTGCATGTCGGTTCAACATCTGCACACCAGATGTTAGAGACACCAGAGCAAATAATCCAGTTGGGTTTTAGCCATGCTGTGGCTCAAGAAATGATGTGTCAGTTTGTCTGTAGGTTTACCACTTTGATTCAGACTGAAATACCTCAACAACTATTGAATGGATTGTCATTTTATACACACATTCATGGTTCCCAAATGACATCTCCCACTCATTTTGGTGATCCCCTTAATTTTCCTCTAGCGCCACCGTGACGTTAACATTTAGTTTTTTATTAAAATATCTTCATTTATTTTTTGCTTTTTTTGGTCAGACACATATGCAACGCTGAGTACCTTGTACTATGTGTGGTATTTGTTATAAATGTACGTTGGTACATAGAGGGTGATAAGAAGCTGTACCTGGAGGGACTTAGGACCCAGGGGAATGTAGGTGAAGCATGGAACGTGGAGGGAGTCTGTACCGGGGCGGTAACGTGCATGTGAAGTTATGCTAATAAAGAGTTAAGAGCAGTTTGTTCTCACGTGCTTAGATGTTTATTTAAAAACACGACAATATGTATTTTGATATTGTCACGTGTGATCCTATAACGAGACGTGTCACCCGGGGGGGGGGGGGGCGAGGGGGGGAGGCGGCAGGAAGAGACGCCACACAAACAGCTGTTCACCGCTCGCTGCCCGGTTCTTGTGTTAAAAATGTCCGCTTAATAAAAATAAAAACAACTGCGTTAATGCGCGATAAAATAATTGTTGGCGTTACTTTATTAATGCGATAATAACACGTAAACTTGCCCAGCACTATTTTAAATACTTCTCCATAACTTTCGCTACAGGCTAGCGGCTAGCTGAGTGTCTTCTTCTGCTTATTGGAGCTTGTTAAACAACTGACCGACGCATTACCGCCACCAAGTGGTGGGAAGCTATATTGTAACTGAGCGTCTCACGGATAACAGTAATATCGCTGGTGTCTTCAATTGATAACCGAAAAATACCTGATATTGTGGTAAATCTTCCAGTTGATTGTATTAGTTGTGTAGAATTGTGTTTGGAGTAAAAATGGCTTACATGATAGTATTGCCCAGACTTTTTTTTTAATCTGGTATATAACATGTATACATGCATTATATTCGCTCTGAATAAATGCATTTTTTTCCGATGGTATATGCTACTCGTCTGAGCCCTCGAGACCCCGAATTCGGGGGCGTCGTGCAGAACAGGTTTTTGTTTATTTATTTTTTTGTCCACATTTTGTTAATCTATGTGAAACGTATTGCGAGGGCTGCTTTTGAGCCGATTTAACACTCTGAATGAATACAATCATATTATATAACTACATTTTGGGCTTGTAATCTGTGTGCCAAGTTTGCTTGTGTTTCGAGCATTTTTAACCTCTCAAAATGACCATCGTTTTTCACCACGGCGAAGACTGCGTTACCACGGCAACGGCGTAAACATATATAATCTGCTCTTTTCTTTGGACAAAATGTGCCCGGTCGTTTCTGAGGGCACTTTCAGCATGTTATGAAAAGCTGGTAAAATAACAAACAAAACAATTGTTAACGTTTGTCGACCTCTACTGGTGATTATTTAGAATTGCAGCAATTGCAATAAGGGTCAAATGTATTTCTGTCCCTGTAATTTGAACTTTACCCAAAATGTGCAATTTAACTTGACCAAATTGAATCAAACATGACCTTTTGAGTTCATTATCCACAAGCCTAAGTTTTATTTTGACGGCAAGTCCTTTTTAAAAAAGATTTATTGGGTATGAATGAGAAAAATGTTAATAGTTTTAGTCAGTTTTATTTTGGGGTTAAAAAATATTTAGCATTTATCTTTCCAAATATTTCCAAGAGTAATGGTACATGTATTGATATCTGTACACATTCTATGCCATGTTTTATTCTCAATTCATTCTCTGAGCTCAGATTCCCATTTATTTTCAAATTGTAAAACACCTTTACATCAGTGTGCTACTAATTTACTATTAATCATTCCAATCTATGCATCACAAATATATATTGTTCAATGATTGGTGTGGAGTCATTGTTTGAAGAAGAAAGACAAACAAAATGGCAGCGGAATTAAAGTAGATCCTGTACAGGCTTTATTTACGAGCATCCCATCATAACACACGGACTAGATCGATATCAAAGCCACTCACAGCTGGAGGGACACAACACAGACTCTGAAGAGTGAACCATTTACACTACAGTAAGTGGAGAAACATCTACAACAGTGTATATGAATGACATTTTACATTCCAGCAGCTTGATGGCAGTGATAGATATGAGTTCAGTAAGTTCTGGATATACTTGTAGTATTTACACTGTTAACGATTTGTGAGTTTGAACATGTATGCTTTTTTTTTTTTTTTTTTGTCTGTATAGCACTATTTCATCATTATCATTTTTATAAAAAAAAAAAGGAAAGAAAATACATTAGAAAAAAAACAACAACAACAACAAACAAATAACACAAAGAAGGTAATAAAGATAAGAAACAACGTTAACAGGATATATTATACCTGTATGGCTTATTTGAAGCAGCAAGCATGCATTTTTTTTTTTCTTCATACACTCTATTGCACTTACAAATGCAGGTTTGCTAAAGTATAGTATTTTACACATGAAGTATAATAATATTGCATTGTGTGTATTTTTCTTAAACAACATGTAACCACAGCGCTCTAATAAGACTGGACACTGTGCGTTGGTGAATTCAACTCTCCCTGATCAAAACCCAGTAAGTGTGACATAAAGCCTTCATGAGATCAGAGGTTAGGGGCTGCATCACAATGACTGAGTTAGACATTCAGCAGGTGAGTGAGCCCATCCCTTGAATACTTGAATTCTGACCTGTCCTGTTTAACTGAAGTCTACCCTGTGCATCTGAGTTAAAGTGAGTCTTGTGCATCTGAGTGTTCGTCTGTGTGTGTGTGTGTGTGTGTGTGTGTGTATGTGTGCACCCCGCTCTAACCAAATGGCCTGTGAATGACACAACAATTTGTAGGTCATTTAGCGTGCAATAAGAACACATGTCTTGCTTTTTGCACGTCATTTGTACGGCATGTAGTCTGTACTGACTGCGATGAAAGCGTAGCCGCGTAACTATGATATGCTGTCAAAAAGTGATGTAGCATACAATGCGAGAGGGACCGCTTATGGTGGGCAGATGGGTCAAACAAACACAGGACTTCACGGTGGCGACGTGGTGTTAAGTGACACGCAAAAACTAGCATATAGATGACACGTAAAAAGCCAAAAATGCGTACTAACGACGCGTGGATATGTCTTTCTATTTATACGCCTTTCCATGAGATTGGGTTGGTGTGTGTGTGTGTGTGTGTGTGTTTGTGTGTGTGTGTGTGTGTGTGTGTGTGTGTTTGTGTACGTCTGTGTGGTTGTCGAGAAGCGTCATAGGCACTCTTTCCCAAAAAAAAAAAATTAAAAATCTCCCTCTGCCTGTGTGGACCTCTTGGACCGCTTGGGTCCGTCAGAGGATCAACCACGCCTCAGTCACAGTACCGGGGGACCCGCTGACACAAAACAGCTGCATGCTGAGTCAGCACAGCAACACTGACCTGCAGAGGGCAAGAAACACACTCAGGGTGAGACACAGACACACACACACACGCACATGAACAGCACATTAACAGTCAAACAGTATATTGTCATACAGCATGTAATTAAGGGCCCTGCACACCCACACAGGGAGTTATTGTGGCTGAAGTTGGGAATTATGTGAAGTCACCAAATTCCATGTACTTAAAGATGGAATAGGCCACCTAAAACAACCTAAAACAACATTTTCCAAAAAATAAACTTGAACAGGTACTAACCTTGTGCCCATATCGGCATATCGGTGCTAAACTAAACAAAACCGTAACCTTCTTCATTGTTTTTATTACTTTTTCCCCGTCTCTTTAGCGACTTTTCGTTTTGTACCGCGTCTTACTACCTACTTCCGGTTTTGTACCTTCAAAATAAAAGCGCAACAGGAAATGCACCGACTGCAGTGACAAAACGTCCAAAATAAAAGACACACACAAAAAAAGAACAATCTATTAAAATACCCTACACTCTCAGAGGTCCTTTACAGTCACCAAATTCCATGTACTTAAAGATGGAATAGGCCTTTTTTTTTAAAAATGGGAGCCATATTGACATGTCACAGTGGGAAAAGCACAGGTTTAAATAATACAATCAATGTTGGCTGAATTCCATTAAGCTGCTTCAGTTTCAGGGTCCGGGTATCGTTCATGCTAGTTCACGGTCACACTGCCATGGAGCCCACAAAGTCAAAATGTCTGCCTATCATAAAGATGTAATATAATGATTGCTATGTACAATGTATTTGCAAATTATTGTTATAATGAATTTGTACAATGTATTGAAATCGGTTTAATTGATGCACGCTGTAACATAATAATTCCATATAGTTCCACGATACTTTTGCAACAATTTTTAAAACGTGTGCGTAACGACACTTTACATTAACGTAGGCGGTGACGATATGTAAATGTGTTACTTGAACCTACCAAGTAAAATGCTTGTTTCCACGCAAACTTCATGCAGCATTCACATGACCGAGCAAACTCCCGTCTGTAGAGTCTTGCCGTTACGATTTTTACCGTACCTGAAAAAAGAAGAGAGAGAGATTTTCTTCATGTGGCAGTCCTGCTGTGATGTCATAAATATAAAAAAAAAATGCACGACATAAGATGAAGCTGCTACACACCCGTTGAGGTTGGCGGGCTCTGAGTGGTAGACGTTCTTGCCCTGCTCAGCCATGGTGGGAGCGTGGTGGGAGCCGGCGTGACTCTGAGTGGCCTTCAGCGTGTGATAATGGCTCTTCATTTCAATGGGGCTTGTGGGCAGCGACATGTGAATTGTCCCGTTTACGTTCCCATGGATCTCCGTCTTTGGGTCGAATTTGTCTGGATCGAGACGTTTGTGGTTGTTCTTTGGGGAGGACACGTCGACCACCTTGATGTCTGGGATACTGGTCTTCCTCAGGGCCACCTCCGAGTGGGCCAGCTGCAGCTTCTTCATGTGGTTGATGGCTACTGCTGCGTTATAGGCTTGCTGCAAAGTGAACACGTCCAAAAAAAGAGATCTGAGAGCCATATAGACATAGCTTCGCTTTGGAACACTCTTAGAACTACAATAGATTTATGTTTAAAAGTAATTTTTACTGCTGAACAATCAAGTGTCACTTTGGTTCCTCTGACAGTAAAAGCCCCACATCAGCTATCAGTGGCCTTGATTACTGAACAACATTGTATCAAACTGTCCTTAATCAGGAAGGATTTAGGTAGGACACCTGATTAAGCTACTATAAACTACAGCTCCTAAATGAGCTTACCGCATCAAAGCCAAGAAATCGGCAAGGACTAACCTTCCACTTGGACTTGGCAAAGTTCTTTTGGATCTGAACGCTGACGGAATAGTAGATGTCCTGACTCCGGGCCGTCTTTCCGATAATCCTGGAAAACAGATGACGCAACGGAACGCTTGAATATATTTCAAGGTAGGCGTGTTAATCCTAAAGGCATCAGTGGGGATACACTCCTGTATGTCATGCCTGCTTCTTTAACTTGTTGTGTCACTAAAATGTTATAAATCTAAGGATTATAATACAATTTATTTTGCTGTCCCTTATCCTAGAAGAGAGATATAACTGCTATTTGGGATTCGTGCTGCATAGTAAAACAGCAATAACTCACAATGAAATATGTTAGATTTATATAACTTTCAAGACATATAAATAATAATAATAATAAAAAAAAGTAACTTGTTATTCTAACTATGATACAGTAGCCAATAGACATTTTACTGTGAAAAGAAAAGCCTAACTCTGCTCAAGAAATGCAACTATACTGCAGTTTATATTGTTTAAAAGCATACAATACAACGTATGCTTTTAATTTGATGCATCATAACCAATATTTGAATCAAAATCCTTCCAGGCTGATGATTGACACTCACCAGGGATGTCGGAGCGCGAGGTCAGTGGAGTAGCGCATGCTCGGATTCTTCTGCATCATGTTACGGATGAAATCTTTAGCTGCAGATCAAAAGATGACACACACACACACACACACGAACGTTAGGGCTGGGGCTGTACGGAGGAACAAAGCTGCTGGAGCAGGCTGTGTACATTATGTCTCTATGAAATTACCAGATTCAGATATGTCATCCCAGAAAGGCGAGTCAAACTCATATTGCGCCTTCATGATCTTGGAGAACAGCCTTGTCTCACTTTCTTCATAGAAAGGCGGATATCCACAGAGTCTGAAACATAAGCATTTATTATTGTTGGACAAAGGGGAGCACTGAAGAAATATTCCACACATGTATATTTGCCAATGTGTGCAGGTAAACAGCAATGCACAGTAGATGCTCACTAGATGGTGCTATCACTCAACCTCTGCATCATTATAATGTATTTAGGTATCTGTGTCATGCTTAACACACACACATGACCAGCAGTGGCTTTTAATCTGAAAATCCACTTGCGACAATGAGTTGATTTACAATCTTGGTAGTCTATTTTCTTTTTTATTGTATCTCTGTCTTACTGATGTGTGCACACATTCACCATGACTTTTATACTTACAAGATGTAGGTGATAACTCCAATAGACCAACAGTCCACTGCCTTGCTGTAGGGCTTCTGTGCCAAAACTTCAGGAGCTGAAAGAGCGGAACAAATGTCAACGCTAGGCCTTTATTAATTAGACCTGTATGCGGAGAAACACAGGTATAAATATATAAATATTACATGTTGCAATGCTGTCTTAACTCAGTTAGTGTCCATACACCATTCATTAACAAGGCGTGTCTCCTTACCTACGTATCCTGGGGTTCCACAGGCTGTCGACATGATGTCATTGTCTACCATCTTGGAAAGTCCAAAATCACTGATCATGATTTTGGAGTTCTCTTCCTGGCTGTAGTACAGGATGTTCTCTGGCTGCAGAGGGACAAAACAGACAGGAGAGCCGTTCACGCGTTGATTGAATGCGTTTGAACAAACTCTTGAGTATCACTTTCTATAGAAGGAGCACTGCTGCAACTGGAGCTGTACCACTTGCAGTCTTGCATTTTTGGGAAATACGCTTATTCGCTTTCTGGCCGAGAGTTAGATGAGCTAAACAATACCACCCTCATGTCTGCATGGTAAACTTTAAGCTACAGAGAAAGAAACAATCCAGCACATAACGCTGTAAAATGATTAATTTAAGAGGTTGCATAGCTAACAGCTGTTTGCTGCTATATCAAAGCTCTGAGTGCTGCAGGGATAACATATTTTTGGAGGCTAACTCTGGAAGTTAGCGAGGGCTTCCTTGTCGAAAAGAAAATGGTTTTTTTTCCATTGGATTTTGGATAATTGCAAAAAAATAAGCTCTGTGGCAAAAAACCCCGTTTCTGATACTAAGAGGTTTTGTTAAACAAGATAATCTCCTCAAATGAACACCACTTTTATGATTTGTGAAGCGTGAATAAAAGACACTTAAAAGCTTCACAAGAGAGTTATTTACTGACGTATTCCGTACATCGTAGAACAAACCCCTACAAAAACACATCGACTCCGAGACGAGGGAACCGGAAGTGCAAAAATGCTAACTTACATCCTGCAGCACTCTATGGACTTATTGTTCAGAGCAACTTCAAAGTAGAAGTTATCATTTTGAAGAACTATTTTGTATTAAGATATAATTTCATCAAGTGTTTTTAATAGTAGCAGTGTAAAGGATCATAAAGTATCGATGATTGATGGTTGGTAAGTGGTCAAGTAAATCAGCCGACCTAAGCGACTGCATACTATGTGAACTATTTAAGTATTTAAGTAGTGAATGTAAAAGTATTCAACCATTTAATACAAGGTCCTATAACGTGGCTTTATCCCAAAAGTGCACTTGAGTAAAAACACTTCATGCTTCAGCCAAAGCAAACGTATGATTTTTGTATATTATCTGATATATATATATATATATATATATATATATATTATATTATCATACCTTGAGGTCACGGTGCACTATGCCGTTCTCGTGCAGATAGCTGACGGCCTGCAGCACCTGCTGGATCACGCTGCTGGCATCCTTCTCCGAGTACACCCCCCGGTCCAGGATACGGTCAAAGAGCTCCCCGCCTGAAACACTGGCAAGAAGGCAACACGAACATCAACGCGCGATCTTAAATCCCACTTTATTTAGGTGACCTGCTCGTTTTAATTATCATACGTAATCGAAAAAGACTCACAGCTGCATGATGAGATAGTAATGGCTCTGACTTTCGTATAAATCCTCCATCCCCACAACATTGTCGTGTTTGATTCTGTTTAGGAAAACGACATTACGGTATCGCTGTCATAATCCCACAGCAGAGCATATTCGCAACAGACACAACCATCCACTGACTACTTAGAGAATATGAAATGAAAGTCAATCACACGGTAATTACCTTCTCAGCACAGTGATCTCGTTCTCCAGATTGAGGTCTACTTTCTGCTTCTTTTTCACGCACTTCATGGCAAACAACTTTTCCGTCTTCTTCTCCTTCACCATGTACACCTCTGAGAACGCCCCCCTGTTCGTTTAACACACAGACACATTGAAAATCAGTTATTAATGGTGCAGTTGTTGATTGCTTTGAAACGTCACAGAAAGATATAGCAAGTGTCCCCCAGGAGTCTTCCCTCGTATTAGAATGGGGACCTGAACAGCCTCTTGGTGGGTCTACTTTCCATGTTTCCCAGCCAATCAGGGATATTTTGCTTGCTTCTGTTTTTGTCTATTTTGTTGATGGGTCAAATGTGACTTAAGTTATAGAGATCATTTATTTGCAGGGCTGGTATTAACCTACATGAAAGTCTTTATGATTTAGAGTGCCCGTGGTGTGAGTCCCATTTTTCTGTATGGGTAAATGCTAATTGGCATATTATGAAATGCGCATATTGCTCACAGTGCAAGGAAAATTTCCATTTCATTCTCACATATCTGTTCGATATGAAGCTGGTGCAAGGCGATATTAGCTTAGCATAAAAACAAGGGAAACAGCTAGCATCTGTACAAAAACCCAAAGTGTGATAAACGAAAATAGTGTGGGACTATTTCCACTGTAAGTTAGGAGCTACTGGTGCTAGTGATGTTGTTACCTTCGAACAGAACAGAAGATTTAATCCCCTGTTTTGTTTCTATAACTTCATCGTGTTTCTTCTCTTTGCACACTTGCGTCACACAGAGATGCAAACAGACTCAATTTCTTGGAGCGCATCCGAATTCAAATAAGCACACGGCAGAAATAGCAATATCAAGGGGTTCAATTAAGGTCTGCTGAAGATCTCTGTGGCTTAACGATTCACATGCCAGAGGCTTATTATGGTGCTCTGTGCTGCGTTGTCTGGGAATAGTTGTTCTACCAGGTGGATTAGTTGCTTTATCCCCCGACGTAACAGAAACAGCCGCTGGCTGAGAGCTCTGGACTCCAAGGTCCGAAACTGAGCATGTGCGGCAGGGATCCTTGGGAACAACAAGCTGCCGCACAGTACAGTACAGTACAGTACAGTACAGTACAGGTCACAGACAGATGTCAAGACAGCCCTGCCCTCTGCCTATAAGGTGATGACACTGACCCTGAAGGATGAAGGAGTGTACCATAATGAGGACCGACACACGCGCCCGCTGGAGGATCTGAGTATTCATTTAACAGCTCAATGTGAAATTATGACAGTTTCCAGTTTCATTTCCCATTGTTCAAATACGTGTATCTCACATTTAGAAGGCCAGTGTTGCCACACACACACACACACACACACACACACACACACACACACACAGACTTATACAAACTGCAGAATGGTGGAGGCTCAGGGAGGCAGACAACAAGCTGTCCGCACAGCATCATCACAGCACTTCACATCCCGTTGCTCAGCTGATTTCACCTTGGTTACCGCAGCCCATCCTATTCCTCAGATCTCCTTGAAGATTATTGTTACTCTCAAGAGAAAATCGTCAATCAAGCCCTGAACACGAAAGCCAGGCAGCATCCTTTTATAAAAAGACAAAAGGGCAATCAGAAATCACTGGCGAGCTAACTGGAGTGTGTAAATTTGGGAGCTTAAAAGTCAAAATTGTAGATGAGAACGAAATTGCTCTGTGCTTTTTGAGAGTTGCATTTACCCCTGATGAGACTGTGTGCTGATTGCCAGGAAACCATTAGGATGTTGTTTAAACTACGTGTGATGACAGAGGCCCAATGGGAAAGGTTGTATTTGGTGATATCCTGTCCCTTCTGGATTCGCTTCCTTTTATTGTGATGGAAAAAAAAACAAAACTGAGAATGGGCATAACAGCTCAGAGGGTTCAGTCTGTTGACACCTTCAACAGGGATGAAAGCAGTCCAGCAAAACCATTCAGTGGCTCAGAGTCTCTCTTTTGGTTCCTTGTCTTTAATCTAATTGCAAACTAAAGTATAATTTCGCCTTGAAATTGATTTTCAATACTTAAGATGAGGTGAAATAAACGTATCACGAATAGGTCTAAACTTCTTTGCCCACATTTCCATAACACTCCCAGAGCTGTTTTTCAAAGCGTTTGGGGAAATAAAAGTAATTGCTGCAAACTAATTGGGCCACGTATTATATCATGCACTGTACTCAGGAGGGCCTCGCCTCCTTCACTGTCCAATCACCGGCGAAAAACCTTTCAGCAGCCTCCTCAGCCCTCAGCACAGAGCCGCTCTGTTTTTCCCCGAAACACGCAGGCAGCATTGGCGTGTGCGCCTTTATTTACCGCGGGCCTCTGATCTACTGTTCCACAGCCACCTGCTGAATACCTCAGAGTACCTGCAGACCGTCAGCGTCGACTTCACAGGAATTAGGTCAGCACAGGAAACTGTCAGCTGAGTGTGTGCAGAGTATACAGTAACACGCAGCAAAACATTATCTTCATCGTTATTAAAAATAGCCACATGTGAACTGATATACATCAGTTTTTTTCTTCTTTTATGGCTGCAACTAATGATTGATTGATTAATCAGTTTATTATTTTCTTGATTCATCGATTGTTTTGCCCATAACATGTAAGAAAAGAATGAAAAATGTCTCAATTATCTAAAGCCAAACGTGATGTCATCATGTTTTGTTTTGTTAGACCAACAGTGAAAAGCCACTTACATTCAGTTTAGCTGACGCAGAGAACCAGCAACGCCTTGGGAATATTTTATATTTTTTGCTTTAAAAATGACCTAAATGATTATCAAGTTATCAAAATAGGTGTTGATTATTTTTCTGAAATCTACAAATAAAAAAAAAAAAATCACCTAAATGTTGCAACTCTACTTGTTTTCTAACCTTTTTTTCTCTCTATATATATATATTTTTTTTTTGTGGGAAAGTGAAAATGCAATGTGATTCTCAAGAAAACGATATAAAGTAAAACAAATATTAGTTTTTTTTTTAGTGAATTAACTGCGAGGTCGACTCAAAGCCAGACCGATTAACCCTTTGCAACAGCTAAAGTGCGATGTTGTCTAAGACCTCAGTAAAGTAGGCCTCCCCATGTCAATCCAATCAAACCAGTAATCTGTCCTCCAACTCAAACAGCATGTGCAGAGTGTATTATCACGCCATGTGCACGTCAAGACACACAAGTTTTACTGTAGTGCCTTAATATCACTAAACTAAACATCCAGCGCTGGTCAATATTCCCAGAGGTTCTAAGAAATACAGGAAGAATTTCTACGTATACACAAAAACTGAACAGGAAATTAAAGCTAGCTCAGTAAATATTAGGATTTCTTGAATAAACCAATACTTAAATAAACAGTGAGTAAAATGTACTTACGATCCCAACTCCTCCATGAAGTCGAAAACCTCCTGGATGTTTTCAGTGACCTTCTTCCATATGTGTTCCGCCTCTTGACGACCCATTTTTGCAGAAGCTTCAACGGGGATTTCTTTCAGAATTAAGGAGGAAGAGAAGAGTAGATGTCAACACTGAAGTTCCACAATGCTCCCGTTTTCTTTCCGTGACTAAATTCAATAATCCTGGCTTATTGTCCAGACCCCCTCGTGATCATAATCATAAACAGAAAGTCCTTTGGGATTATAGAAGAAGTCATGATGTAGCGGGTGTGAAGGTCGTCTGCTGCGCTGCTCAGACTGTCTGCGGGAGGACGAGCAGAGGAGACAGACATGTGCCGGCGTCTGACTGACAAAAAGGTCGGAGCAACTAATCCGTGCGGTAACCAGCACACAGGACCCACGCTGCACCAGGGTCACATTACACTGTATGATGCTGAAGTGTATGAATACAAAATCCATCAGAGATATCAAACAAGGAAGAACATTTTTTTGCACTATCAAAAATTTGTACGTTAAAAAAAATAAAAAAAATGCAACAACACAACTGATCATCATACAGTGATATTCACGTCTTATGTTGAGCAAAATAGTTGTCTTTGCTTAGATAATGAACATTTCTTAGGATTAGAAAGAATTACTTCTCTAATGAAACTGAAGATACTGAGAAGGATTAGGAGCACTATAAATGAGCAGGTTACCCAGTTTGGTTCCCTGCCCTCTTTTCTTATATAAGGGATAAGCAACTCTTGATCTGGAGACCTGACCTTCTTACAGGTATAAATACCAGCGGATAGCCTCAAACAACTTCACTTTACGTGCTAAATAAATGTCTTTGACTACAGCCAGTGGAGGAAGTATTCCAATCCTTTACTTAATTAAAAGTACTAATATCACAATGTAGAAATACTGGAGGCTAGAGGGCGTTCCTTAAGCAGCTGTTTCCTGTTCTTTGGAACTGTCCTTTAGTCCTGCTCAAACTCTCTAATTGCAGCCTGTAAAAGTAAAAGTCCTGCAGTGAACATGTGGACAATGTCAAATTAAATTAAATGCAACTCTAATTGGGATAATGTGCTTAAAGTAAAAGTACCCGTTTGTCCCCTCAGACTGTCTAATGATATATTATACCATTATTATTATAATTATAACTATTATAATAATAACTATTAGTATTATTCATGCTTTTATTCAGGATTTTACCGATTGTTGATTAGCTGGTTGAGGTGGAGTTCATTCTGAACGATTAACTAATGTTTATCGTCATTATGGATTAGTCTACTGATTATTTTCTCAATAAGTAAATTAATTGTCAGGATTGCAAAAATTCTGAAAATAGCCAGAAACGCCACAACAATCTTAATTTGTACAGTAACTAAGTAACGAAAGCTGCCAAATAATTGTAGTGAAGTAAAGGGGACAATATTCCCCTCTGAGATGTGGAGAGAAGTAAAAGAAAAGACTCCAGAAAAGTACCACAAATTTGTACTTGAGTAAATTGGTTTAGCTACATTCCACCACTGACACATGCAGAAAAGGCACCACTTGAAGTACGCATGTATAAGAATATATGCGCAACAGATGAGGGGAACATCTGATATCTAAGTCTGTGAATCAATCCATCTTTCATTTTTCTTTTGTCCTCATGCATATGTGCAAGGACACCAATACTGCAGTACACTTAATTTAAGACATACCATTTGCATACTAAGGATTTCAGAGTGTTGTCTATTCACACACACACACACACACACACACACACACACACACACACACACACACACACACACACACACACACTGCTGAGCTCAGAGGGTCTGCTGTTTATCCACGCACACAACAAAAGCTCTTGCGCCTTTTGTCCCCCTGTTGTTCTCATGGCTTCCCTCCGCAGCAGCCTTGTCGTTTGTCTGACCGCGGCGTTTGAGCAGCTTAAAAACATGCAGAACACTGCAGCTGTATCTGATGCACACACACACACACACACACACACACACACACACACACACACACACACACGCTGCCATGAAGAGAATCCCACCGAATGCTGGAGATCATGTTCAAAACCGCAAGCAGTGACGCAAAACCCCGTTTGCGGAGTCAAACCCTGCAGCATTGATCCGCGATTTAATGCGGTTACTGTGCCGTTGTTGTTTTTTTTGAAATTATGCCAAAATCTTTCTACATGATCTTCATTCTACAGAGGAGTCCTACACTGCTCCTCCCTTAGCTGTAGGTTTGAAGTCGAGTCGCGCGTTTTTTTTTGTTTACACTAAAGCACTCTTCAATGAATGGACAATAACAAAGCAAATAGATGTGTAACTGACAGTGGATGGTGCTATGCAGCCCTTTTTGTTCTACTCTCGTGCTACCAAGTTGGCTGCGGCATCGCGCGGAAAGATCACTCTGCGGCAAAACAGCGAGTGATCAGATATTCAGAGCAAGCTTGCAGCACGCAGTTCTGAGCAACAGTATGATACAAGCAAGTTCGGACTCACGATGCTGAATGTGAATGCAAAAAAAAAAAAAAAAAAAGCCAAACTACCCAAAATTACGCACAGAATACAAATTAGGCAGCGCTGGGCTGAACAACTACAGCAGCATAAATACAACGAGAGTAGTTTTAGTGACTCACTTCATGAAGAAGAGACTTACCCAGAGACTGCGCGCTTTTGGATCTCTGCTGCTCGGACTCTCCTGCCAAATGCTCGCCGTGGTCTGGACAGCTTACTTTGTCTGGGACTGTACAAGTACCTGTTGTCAAATCAGAGATTACATCCATGGAGAGAGCCGAGGGGAGGGGCTGCTGACAGTGTTACAGGTGCACATTGAGATTGCAGGTCAGGCTGCTGCTGCTGCTGCTGCTGCTGGTGCTGCTGCTGCAGTCATATCTTTCCACGCAGCAACAAGTTTACACAGATTCATTCAAAACAGCAACATGTGCACGCGCATGCGCGGCTACGCACACACATCAGTTTGGCAGGCCTCTTCGCACTGACGGTGGACTAACATTTTGAAATGCGTGGCCGGTAGTAGTAGCATCATCTAATGGCTTAATTAATACAGTGGACGTGTATCAATGCATTATGATATTTATATGTACTTATATCAGATAGAAAGGATAAAAACTATGAAAAGGAATTTTCTTAGTTATTGATTGCTGATCTAGTTCATTATTTATTACAGTGCTCGTACAAGTACAACATCAAAACTGGGAAGTGGTCATGTTGTATTGTTTAAAATTGAACCATAGTAGATTTATTGTGCCTTTTTTGACACCGATCTACAGAAAAAGCTCCTGTAATCCTCCATCCCACCAATTTGTGTCCCCTCAAACCCCAAAAATATACTTTTTTATCATATCTCACAGGTGCTTTATTCTGTCATCCCACACTCATGACTGCCAATCAATATATTCCTATATGTCATATCATTGTTTCCTGTTTCTGTATGAATTAGTCCTTTTTTGAATAATAATTTTAGATACCAATGTATTGGGGTCACAGGGGCAGGGCTGCTCAAAAGGGGACAGTTTTTAGTGGCCAAAAATAATCATGTTCCTCCTAAATATAAGCAATTATAACCAAACCAGATAATTTTAAACCACACAAAACACTGTTTATTAAGCCGGTTACACAATGAATACCCCCTCTCTTGAATATGGTGTGTGTGTGTGTGTGTGTGTGTGTGTGTGTGTACCTATGTAGCCCACATCACTCAGTAAATCTCTCTCAGATTACATGTGTTTAGTAGGAGGGAGAAAGCATGCAGATGCAGTCAGAAGCAGTCAGATTGCAGCCTAGTTTTAATAGATAAAATAGAACGGATGGGTCCTAATTTAAAGTGTCACACACTGTCAGGGGGGGAGGAGGGGCTCTGTCAATTATTTTCAAGGAGACAGACACAGATGTCCTCATGTTCTCCGTCTATTTTCGTTCACAAAAATAAGTTAACATTTTGCTATGATGGTTGTTTCATACAGTGTTTATTCTTGAGGTCCCCAGGGACCCCAGACAGCAGTCCTTGTGTGTTGGTGAGGGTTGAATGACGGTTAATGACAAAATACTTGTGTTTATTTGTAAGAGTTACACTTAGCTAAATACTGTATTGGACTTTCATAGTAGTCCGGATGGTTTAGGTGTGTCCTATTATGGCTGAATACTTCTGCAAACAACTATTTGGTCCTTTATATGTATATATTACTGGAGTCATCTGGTCTTTTTCCTGCTGATCAGTGTCAGAAAGCCTCATTAAATCTCCTCTGAGTCAAGTTAGTAAAAAACTTCCAATTCAATTGTAATACCTGTATATTGTAATAGATAACTAGTGATGTATATCAATCATTAAAATGTATATCAAGTGTTTGAATCAATGTATGCATTAATAAACATTCTGTTTTTTTCCCCTCAGCAATAAGCAATCATTAAGCGTTTTCACAGTTATTCATCCAATCTAAGGTTTTATATTCTAGGCCGCTCTTTCAAGAATAGCAAGAAAAATCAAAGATGCTCCTATATTAACGGGTTATTAATGATCTATAAAGCATTGCTAGATTATTTATGAAGAAAAGCCATCTGTTAAATCTCTTAAAGGAGGGGCATGCCTCATTAGAAAGTGGCACAAGACAACAGGAATGTGTTTGGGAACTTGCTTCACACCTGGGCCACAGATGGGGATGACTGCAGCATTAGGCTCTAAGCGCGTCGCGGTATACAACATGGTCTTCCAAGGCGACCTTTAACAGGCTTATGTATTAATCTGCATCGTGTGCTCATTTCCCCTGCTGCCCATGAAGCCATACAGTGACAGAAGACAGTTGGCCCTCTGTGTGTTTACTGCACACAAAGGACACAAAACAAGAATAATTATGCACAAATATTTCTAATTAGAAGCAACATCTATGGCAATGGAGGCGTGTTTTTAAGACTTTTATTTTTTTTACTGTTATGATTTCATGTGTCATCAAACACTGCAGTGTTGATCCCGTGTGATGTCTGCCAGGTTCAGTTTTACAGCTTGAAATGCGGCCTACCTTGTACTTCTAGGCACGTGCTGTAAATAGAGAGACAGAATCACAACGGCTGGGCCGGCTCATCGTGTTGTCATGGATACCGCAAGGCCAAGAGGTTGTCATGTTCATCCTCCATTTCAGGTGTTGGTTTTGAAGCTAGAACGAGTTCAAGCGTTTTCCATTCAGGAGGGACAGCAAGCGTCGGGCCTGCAGGAAACAGCAGCTTCTATAAGGGAGCGTGTCAGGTTTGATGCGAACGTTAAACTGTTATTACACAGTTATTACAGGCTGCAGTTAGAGAGAGTTTGTGCAGGACTAAAGGAAAGTTACAAAGAACGGGAAACAGCTGCTTGCTCAAAGAACGCCCTTAGTTTGCAGTACAGCTTCTCAAAACTATTCCAATATATTAAATCAAAAAACACGTAACATTCTATACTGTTACACCCCCAGATGGGGAGGAAGTGTTTCGGTCCTTTACTTAAATAACAGTATTAATTCCACACGGTAAAAGCACTCTTTTACAAGTAAAACTCCTGCATTGAAAATGCTACTTTTAAATTATTATATACTAGTATGTATGTATTAACAGGAAAATGTGTTTGAAGTTACTTACTTGTACTTTTGTTACATAGTTGTAGTGATACTTTCACTGAAGGACCCGAGTCCTTCTTCAGTGTCGTGTCTAAACAGATTGATGCAACACTAAACACCAGGCCTGATCTGTGTAACCTAACATCACCAACCAGCTTACAAGGGAAAGGATCAGTTTGAACTTTTTAACCCCCCCCGTTGGTGGAATTAACCACAACTCCAGTGCCTCAGATCGTGGGGACCAGAAGGTGGCCGGTTCAGGTCCCACACGGACCAAGTATGGAGCGTGGACTGGTATCTCGACAGGAGCCAGTTCAGATTCTGGTCATTTCAGAATTATGTCCGTAAAATAACAAGGAGTGACAAAAACTTAAATTTCCCCAGGGGCAATAAATAAAATAAGAATTAATAAATAAGAATGATTTTAGTTTAGTTTGTTAGCATGCTAACTTTTGCGAATTAGCACTAAATACAAAGTACAGCTGTGGCTGGTGGGAATGTCAATAGTTTTGCAGGTATTTGTTCATAAACCAAAGTATTGGACAATATACAAATTTGACCTGATGATGACACAAAAGAAAAATGAGGGAGGGGTCACCGATGTCGTTAAGATTTATCCTGAGAGGAACATGAACACCTGTATTAAATTTGATTTCAGTGCTTCCAATAGAATAAAAATGAAACTATCAATCAGCTGGTGGAATTCAAGGAAAAGTCAATAGGATTCATTCTCTGGGGACCAGTAATGTTTGTACAAAATGTCATGGGAACCCATCCAACACTTGCTGAGACATTTCAGTTTAGACCGAAGGGGTGGACCGAAAATCAACAGACCGGTGTTGCCTTCACTAGCTCCGGAAAAGTCTGTTTTCACACAACGGTACTAATATTTGGTATCTTAGTACTAGTGGTACCTGGAGCAGTAGTGGTAATATCAATTACAGCAGCTGTGTCAATCACTGTGTACCGTCTACAAGCTGTACCAGTAAAAATATTGGTTGTAACATCAGCAGCAGCAGTGACTATGGGGAGAAGGTTGCTGCAAATCTGCTCTGCTCCATTTATGCAGCTGTTTCCTGTGTTGCCCTACAGCCAAGTGCAATTCATATCTGTCATTCTGTATTTTACAATACATCTCTTGCACAAACTAGTTATAGAGCTATTACATCTTAACGTAGGAGACTTCCTGAACGTATGGAGGACATCTGATTTTGTCATTATACATGCGAAAACAAAGTGCTATTTAAGGGAAACATCATCTTATAAAAGCTGTTGCATAACAGTATGCAGTTAGACTTGTGTTAAAACTGCAGTATGTTTGACTTGTGTATGTCAAACTATGTACGTCTAACTGCAGTATGCTGCCTTATATTGTGTTCTGATTATGAATTCTGTATGATGATTTACATTGTAAAAGTAGGTTATGTTTTCATACAGTAAGAAAAGTCAATATGTGATGCAGCAAATTAAAGGAATAGTTCTGCTTGTTTGCGAGAAGATAAGAACAGTGGTACCACTCTCGTGTCTGTACAGCACATGTGGAATTACCGCCAGGTGACAGTTAGCTTAGCTTAGCATAAAGACTGGAAACAAGGGGGAAAAGCTTGCCTTGACTCTATTCATAAGTAACTAAATCAAAACGCTAAGCTAAGCTAAGCTAGTTGGCGGCTGCTGGTAGCTTGATATTTAGGCTACAGTACAGACTTGGGAGTGGTATTAGTCCTCTCATCTAATACGAAACAAAGCAATTGAGCACATTTCCTAAAATGTTGAACTATTCCTTTAAGAAGTAGTCCCGGTTACTGTCAGCCAGCAGCCTGGTTAACGTTGTCTTGTGCTCATCATAGCTGTAGAGTGATACAGAAGGATTTAGCATGGTGCTTCAACTGTATCATCACATTTCACCTACACATCATCTGCATTTGTGTGTGTGTGTGTGTGTGTGTGTGTGTTTGAGTTGGCAGGACCAAAATGTGTCGTAATATAATGTGTGTATTACATTCTCCAGGCTGGTCCATGGATGTGGTGAAGCTGTGTAAGAAATATCGCCACGGTGGTGTGGTGGCCATCGATCTGGCAGGCGATGAGTCACTCAACTGTGAAGCCAATCCAGAGCACAGGAATGAGGTGAGTGTGTTGAAATTTATAATATAACAATATTAATATATTATGTCATTAATATTTAATGTCAATATATTAAATCAAAAAACACGTAACATTCTATACTGTTACACCCCCAGATGGGGAGGAAGTGTTTCGGTCCTTTACTTAAATAACAGTATTAATTCCACACGGTAAAAGCACTCTTTTACAAGTAAAACTCCTGCATTGAAAATGCTACTTTTAAATTATTATATACTAGTATGTATGTATTAACAGGAAAATGTGTTTGAAGTTACTTACTTGTACTTTTGTTACATAGTTGTAGTGATACTTTCACTGAAGGACCCGAGTCCTTCTTCAGTGTCGTGTCTAAACAGATTGATGCAACACTAAACACCAGGCCTGATCTGTGTAACCTAACATCACCAACCAGCTTACAAGGGAAAGGATCAGTTTGAACTTTTTAACCCCCTCCGTTGGTGGAATTAACCACAACTCCAGTGCCTCAGATCGTGGGGACCAGAAGGTGGCCGGTTCAGGTCCCACACGGACCAAGTATGGAGCGTGGACTGGTATCTCGACAGGAGCCAGTTCAGATTCTGGTCATTTCAGAATTATGTCCGTAAAATAACAAGGAGTGACAAAAACTTAAATTTCTCCAGGGGCAATAAATAAAATAAGAATTATGTCATTAAAGTGACGTAAAACAAAGCGGTCCGAAAAACAAAACAATTAACATTGCCTCAGGCTCTTAAAGATCCATTGCGACTAAATGAGTGGTCAATGGGATTACACTAACGGGATCAGGAAAGTGCTCAATGCTTTAAATAACTTGATCGGTTACTAAAGTGTTCTCATGAGAGGGAGAGTCATAGAAGACATTCAAACTCATCTATAGACCTTCAGAAATCAGTCAACAAAATGTAATCAGGATTTAAATCCACGAAAGAAAAATGAGTTCTTTTAAGTTAGTTATTGAGTGTAACATAACTGTTCACTGCTCATAGCCTGTTTAAAGTGAAGTTAGGGCCACAAGTCTGATATCTGCACACAATCTATGTTATATAAAGGAATCAAATACTGTCCCTACACCGTCTCTGATAAGCGGCTGTTGCCGTCTTATTAGGTTTACCGGTCCTGTAGCGGGAGAAGAGTGCACCCCAGAGGTTAGAAGTCAGAATAGCGCAGGCAGTAAAACCCCTGTACTTCTATAAAGGGTTATGGTAATATGTACGAAAGGAAACCAAACACCTGAGAGAACTGGACATCAGTTAAACCACCGAAGACCTCAGTGTTTTATCAAAACACGAAAACGAAATGATTAAAAGTGCATGAGCTTTATTTGATACACTGTGAAGTGCCGTCCAGGCGGCACAACATAGCAGCAGAACAATGAATGCATAAGGCTCCTTTTCACTACTGGTCTTTGACTCAAATTTTTGGCTATTCTGCCAGAACATAAAGAGGAACACCTGCAAAAGATGAAAGATAGCATTTATAAATAGATGAACCAGTCTGTTAAGTCCCCCCCCCCCCCCCCCCCCCCCCCCATTCACAACCAAATCCCCCGTGTTCATACAATACACCACTTGAAGAGCAGCCCACTGTCGAAGGCCATCGGTGAAAACCTCGACCCCTGAGATCAACTATCCCACGTGCCATCGGTAAAAGAACGTGGTGAACAGCAGGGAGTGCTAAAAAAAATAAAAAAATGAATAAACGAAAAAAGGAAAGTGGATAATAAAAATGTTATCATAAATACCAATAGTGGAATTTATTAATTGTAATATTTTATCTACCTCTTTTTTCTCATATTTCTAGAGTTTATTCAGTGTACAAATATTAAACATAGAATTAGATGTATATTGTGTACAGTAGCATGTATTCATCAAAATATTTCTCAAAAACACCATCCACCCTGTGCTTTCCACTTAAATCCATCTCTACGGCTGGTTCCCCGCCGCTGTACTTCTACGCTGCTTAGTCTCGGTTTTGCACTTCGAGTCCCATGTTTCTGACACCAAAACAAGGCCCAGGCCCCCCCCCCCCCCCCCCGGCTGATTATCTGCCGTGTGGCGGTTGCTCAATGGTGCGGCAGACATTACGGGTCCTTTTTCATATGCGGTCTGCTGCTGTGACCACACCATCGGGCAGGGCTTAGCTGCGGAGTTATTGGACGCAAAGCCTCAGATTCCCAGGTTTATGTCTCCCTCTAGGGGCCGGATTGCAACAGATTCACTCAGCTTCTGGCCCCACACACACACACACACACACACACACACACACAGACACACACACGCCTCAACTCTTCCTCCTAGTTGTATAAAGAGGGACCGCTTACCCTCCTCCTCAACAATTCTGTATCATCTTTGGCTTTGCAGAAGTTAAGTCTGAAAGCAGTAAGTCTCACATGCAGTAGACGCGAGGGCATCCACTGCACAGCACGCACGGGTTCACGCCGAGTACGTGCGCGCCGTGAAAGCCTTACGACCAGTGAACCTGAGCTCCAGCCTTCGAGTGCCGCTTGGCCTCCTTGATGGAGAAGGCCTCTTGCTCCTCGCTTATCTCCTTCATCCTCTTCTCATCCAGAAACAACACCAAGGAGTCCCTCATGTCCACCACCTCGATCATCTGTTGAAGGACCCGTTCTTCTTCCGCCTGCTGCTCTGCCGTCTTGTCTGCCGGGACAAACGCGTGTGCACACACACTTTAATGAGGCTAGAATCAATGTCTTTATAATAACAGTGAACCGATGGCAATGTGAGAACAGAGCTAGAGGGAATATGAGGCTTTCAATCATCAGGTGGACAGAAACACTACTCCAAATGAAGGATGATGGTGTGTAAAGAAGCAGCCGTTTGCTCATAAGTAGGGATGAAATGATTACTGCTTTTTGGCATTTCCAAGTTCAGCCAAAGCTATTAAAGTACAATATGCTACAAAATACACGGATTGGGTGAACAGGGCCACATTGCCAAAGCACTGATGTTGTCATTAGAGAAGGAAAAACACGCAATGATTATCTCAATAGCCTTGGCTTAACACAACCGGTACTTGGCTTGCTCTCTTCTAACTGCTTCAAAATCAATAGGACTATTCAAGAAGCACACACACACACACACACCGCAGTGCACACCAAAGTACACACCATTCAGCTCCATGTATTTCCTGAGCTCCAACTCCAACATGCTCTGCTTGTCTTCGAGTTCCAGCTGTCGAGACCTGAGAGAAACACAAACATCCTGCTGCAGGTCATCACAAGGCCACATGCAAACAGAGTCTGACTGTAAACCGGTAAGGTAAGAACAAACAGTAACCACCGCGTTTTGATGTGGACGCCTGCTCTTATGTGGTGAATGTGTCACTTCCACTTTGCACAAAAAGCGGTGTTGTATTCTCAGCGTTCTCAGGCTTCTGTTTCTTTTTAATTTGCAAGGTGTACACTCACGCCACCATGAGGTCAGACTCCTCGGACACCAACGCGTTCTTCTCGTGGACCAGTTGGATCCAGTGCTCAATCATCTCCGGAGAGCCGGCGCTGCCTAGAGGCGGAAAGAATACAGAGTCTGGGTATCTGCGTTTGATGTTCGTTTGTAGAGAAAAGAGGAAGACAGGTTTTTATGGAAATTCTAAATATAGTGATGTGCTGCATGTGACACAACAGCCACGTCAGTGAGTGCATCTACAGGGTTCTTGAGGCTGAGCCATGCGAATTCAGCAGACTTAAACATTTTTTTATCCCATCAATATACATGTATTTAGTATTTTAGTACTGTATTTATAGAGCTCATGGTATTCATTTTTTTATGGAAACACCTGGTGTTTATTCATAATTAACTAAAAGCGTATTTACAATTTGCAGAGCAGCCACTCTCTAGTTGTTTACTTATTTATTTATTCATTTATATTATTTCCAAAATCAACAGTAGCTCATTTGTGCTTTCGCTTCACTTCCTATTACCAGAAGAGAGAGGACTTAATATCATTTACCAGTCAGCATCTTATTCCAGCAATAAAAAACAACCACTTTTGGTTGCATGGAAACATAACATTTCTGTGAGACTAATTCTAAACTGTTGAAACAAATCTCTGTATTTTTTAATAAGAATTGTGAAAACAGGGAGCCTGCTGTTAAGGTGTGGATCTTACCAGCCTCTCCACGCAGAGTTCTCTCCAGCACTACACCCTTATCTTCCAAGTCCTTGAAGGTTACCTCAATCTCCTCCAGTCTCCTCTGGATGGACTGCGAACCAGAGACACGAAACGGTAAGAAAGATCAATCATTATTCAATAATACTTTAACCTAAAAAGTCATTTCCATTGTCAGCGGCGGAGTCCGCCATACTGCGTTTACTCTAATCTCACTGATATCAGCCAAACATATTAGAGTTCAAGTTATTTCTAATGCAAACCAAACATTTCCCACTGCTGCTGCATCACATTTAAAGCGTGCAACTTGTGTAATAAGGGTGGACTTTTATTGTGAAGAAGCCACTGGGAACATATTTGTCACACTAAAAGTTAATAAAAAAAAAAAAAAAAAGTGTCTTCAAAACAAATCACGGTGATTGTCAGGGTGTTGTTATTTTAGGTTTCTCCTTTTTACAGTGGATCCGTTTTAAATAATGAAGGGAGTCTTGGGACGAGAGGGAGCAGGCACACTAAGCTTTTAGATGAAGAAATGCAGCCGGAAAGATAACCGGCTGCTTTTACTGTACCCTGCTGCTGTGTTGAAAACTACTTGCGCTGGAGTGCAGCATGAAATCAGACCCTAGTTGCTCATGGCATGATGTAAAAATAGATTATTGACTGACTTCTTTATTAAATCAACTTGTATATCTGACAAAGTAGCTACTGCACAGGGAGCGTTTGCTGCCCCCAGGATAGTGAGTATTAAACCACACTTGCTGTTACCGCAAGTAACCACGAGCGTCACCAAATCAACCAGGAATGAAATCTCAAGGATAAGAACTCTAATATACAAAAAAAAATATTGCATATTCATATACAAGTGAATTGCTTCAGTGAGTGAAGGAGTAGGAGAAGCCACAGACCAATAAAACATAGATGAGCTGTGAGTATTGGAACGCTGTGAGAGACACCGACCTGGGCTTTGCGCAATCGCTGCAATTCGCTCATCTTGGCCCGCCGCTCTAGTGTCCTCATCTTCATCAACTCCATTTTCTCAGCCTCAACCGGGTCTGATGGCAGAGTCTGAAACTAAAAGTTAAAAAAGGGTCAGTATCGTATGGCTACAGCGGTTTAAATGTAGCCGGCTCACTATCATATGAACAGGAAAATATCAGCTCCATTCCTCCCCTTACTTTCTCATCAAATAAGTCGACATCATCTTGCTCAAACATCTCATCGTCGTCATCATCGTCGTCGTCGTCGTCGTCTCCATCGACGCCCTCTTCTGAGGTGCTGTGAGCGTGTCTGAATGTTGTCTCTGTGGTACAAACGGAAGAAAGATGTGTTACACAGCAAATGTTTCTTTTCTTTCTCTCCTGCAACCAGCAATCTTTTTTTCTCCACCAAGGATCAGAGAAAACGAGTCCTTACTTACCCACTCTCCCTGGATGATTAATGTGGACACTGAGCCGGGCGTCTCTGCTGATTCTCGGAGAAGAGAGATTCCAGGGGGAGAACTTGGATCGTACCCTGGTCTGCCCGCTTGGCATCTCTTTTCTCTTGAAGCAGCGGCGATTCCTCTTCTCCCGGAAGTGGCTTGCGGTGCTCCCGCTCCAGTAGCCCTCCTCCTCTTGCCCATCGAGGCCCTGCGGTTTAGGAGGGCTTGGAACTCCTGCGGTCGCAGAGGAAGAGGAGCAGGAGGAGGATCCACCGGGGGTCTCTGAGTCAGAGTCCACGCTGAGGCTCTGGAGGTTCACTAGTTGGCTTTTCTCCTCATCGGTCAGCTGAAGCTTTCGGAGCGTTTGCTTCGGCCGGGAGTCTGGCGCAGCCTTGGAGCTCTCTTTTGTAGGGGTTGGAGACGAACGGTTTTCTGGCATCGAGGGGTTGACAAGGTGGACCGAGCGAGGTTTTGCTATTGGAGGTGAGGGCTGATGGCTGGGTGTGGTCTTCTGAGAGAGGCGGGGCTTTGGCACAGGATAGGACACTGCCTCCTCCTCGTCGGTGGGTGCTGCAACCTCAGTTTTAGATGGATGATGTATGGGAGTTTCTGATGCATGTGGTTGTTGGGAGTCCTCTTTGGATTCAAGTACCCGGTGGTCCTGTCCTTCAGGTTTATGTGACTGTGAGTGAGCAGAGGGACCACAGTCCAGAGTATGCTCATACTCCTCATCTGATGGAGATGGGGTATAATCATCACTGGAAAGCCTGTTCTCCTCATTTGTTCCTTCGCAATCCTGAATACAAAAAAAAAAAAAAAAAAAGAGCACAAATTCCTGTTTAATGTGGTTTGTTCCTCAGACTACAGCTGCTTAGACACAAACGAAGGAGTTTGAAGATATCAGAGCAGGCACCATGAGGATGATGTATCGTGCAACAGAAGATTGTGGAACTCGAGCATTGCGAGCAGAGGGATTCAACATGGAGTCCCGAGCAGCAAGCTACACAACGGTTCACATCTGCTCTGTTCAGTGACCCACCTTAGACGACGAGTCAGGCCCGTTCTCCAGCTCCAGTTCTTCAGAGTGCAGCTCACAGTAAAATCTCCCTGAGGGGACATCACAGACAAAAGCAATAGAAAAGGAGTTGAAAAGTCGGAGACAAGTGAATGTTGACGTGCTAAAGAGAAAAAGCCTGCTGTTTTTCATAAATGATTAATGGCCTTTCAGTCGAAATGGAAACCCCTTTAAAAAAGGGTCTCGGTGCAAATTATTAATTTCATAAATTAGTAAGTGACACTCCATTTAGCAATTAACATAGCTGTTTAAACCACAAATACAAGTGCTTTACACTGAGCAACAAAACATGAGCTGGTTAAACCGAGGATGAGGCAAACAAGAGGCTGCTAAAAAAGGAGAACATAAAACAGATATTACACCAAACATGTACACATACTTGGGGAAACCTTGAGAATTACAACAATATTTTGTGAAAATATGACACCATCTTGTATTCATTGGACAAACCTGTAGGCTGGTCAAAGGTGTATCCTCCCAGTCTGAGAGTGATGCCGCACCGATGGCAGGTGAAGCAGCTCCGATGGAAGAACTTGCCCTCAGCGCTGATGCGCTCCAGCAGGTAGACCCTCTGAGCACAGAAGTAACACTCCTCACTGTTTGTCATGGACACAAGAGCACCAGGTTCGGGCTGAGGTTCGGGCTCAGGATGGGGAGCAGGATCGGGAGCAGGATCGGGTGTGGTGGGACTGAGCTCAGGGGACAAAGGAGGCGACACCGTCTGAGGGGAAAAGGCAGAGTTGAATTCAGTGAAGAAAAAACTAAAATAAGAGAAGAATTGTTGCAGGAAGCTACACAACGCACACTGTCCTCATCTCCCATCCTCGTCTCTCTACTTCTTTTCTCAGATACCAGCTTTTCCTGTGGAGGAAATAAGAAAAACTATTATGCATATTATGTGGAGAACATTCAAACCATTATAATGACTGACTAGAAAACCACTTTCCTTCTTATAACATCTAACAATTCGTCCCTAAATAACGTCCGTGAGTCACGGACAGCAACAGAACGCAGACTGAAGGCCCAGACGTGAACTCCAGCCAACAAGCCGGCGTGTTTGAGAATACCTTTATCAAACATTTCTCGGCGCTGTGTAAACAGTGAGCACACAGTGTCACAGTGGGCGTACCTTGCGTCTTTGCAGAGAGTTGTGCTTCAGCTTGTTCAGGAAAAAGACAGCCGACTGGGTCCTGGAGAAAGACGGAGGCTTGGACGACGGCAGGAAGGCTGCAGGGTCTGTAGCCAAGAGATATTGAAAAAAAAAAAAATAATAATTGTCAGAGAGGGACGCGCGCGCACACACACACACACACACACACACACACACACACACACACACACACACACACACACACACACACACACACACACACACACACACACACACACACAAATTCAGTTTATCTTACTAGAGCACTAGGCTGCACACAAAAAGACACCTGAGCCTTAGTGTTGGCCTACTTGCAGCGCTGCACACAGCAGCTTAAAATATTCTGAGTGTGCCTTCTTTAATATCTCCAAGGTACATCTTCTTAATGTTGATACTCAGTCGGAAATATAAATGACCCATCTAACTTGTATTTTCTGTAGCGCCACAGCAGCTGAATTCAACTTGTCAATCCACATTAAAAACTCCTCAGCTCCTGCCCCGACCACCACTCCCATCCTGTAGCGTTCAGATAAGGTTACCGGAGAGTGACAGCTCCCTCCTGCCTGCACATCAGGCGGCGGATCCCAAGCAGAGCAGCATCACAGACAACAGACGAGCGTTTATCACACCCACTTCAGCTCGTTCAGTGCCTCCAAACGCTGGGCTCAAAACAAATGTACACTGCACAAAACTCCCTCATGCTGCAAAGACTGTAAAAAAAACAAACAATACCTCTGCTACAAAGAGCCGGGAGAAAATCCTCCTTCAGTGCAGGAATAGTAGATCCTCTTCAAGAGAAGCTAGTCCCATCAGACCTGATAAGCCAGGTCCACACGGTGACTGTTTGCTCTGCTGCTGCTGCTGCTCGGCTGGCTTAGTGCAGGAGAACAGCACTACCAGTGGAGCTGGCACTAAGCACAGCACTGGCCATTTAAGCCAAATGAATTCTGGGTAGCAGGCTCTTAAAGAGACAGCAGTGATTTGATCGCTTCTCCAACACATTTTAGTGGGAAGGCACCTGACCCTTTTAAGTCGACGCTAATGCTTTGCAGTGTCGAAGCAACCGATATCGATGCAGCTGTCGCCAAAAGCTAGCTTCAGAAATATATCATGATATAAACAGCATTTAAAACAACAACATACATATATATATATATATATATATATATATATATATATATATATAAAAAAAAAGGTGGCAAATTGCTCAGTGTTTTGGGGGTTTGTTAATTATGCATTGACATTCTTTTACCCTTAAACTTTACCTTTTGTGGGAACAGTGAAGGCATTTTTGACCTGGGTGAGGTAGAGGACCATGGACAACTTGTCTATCTGATCACTTTTGGCTAAGTCACCGGCAGACATGACCGGCGGGATGCCCAGCTCCTTCTCTAAGATACCGAAGGCCAGTTGGTGGTTGTGAACAGCGCTGGACTCGTCCAGGGAGGACATGTCGCTGTGTAGGAATTAGAAAAGCTGGGATCACTCTACATTATTAATTATAGACGAGTCTTTTCCCCAGCAAAGATGACAATCGCATGTTAAATGTAAATACTTCATGCAAACTTCTTTCAAAAGAGCTTTGTCAAAGTAACACAATCAAGGGGAGCAACTCACATCAGCTTAGGTCTGAAGCGGTGGATCAGAGCACACAGAGCCAGCCCGGACCTCCAGGATTGGGTGAAATCATTAATATTCACATTCTCATAACCCGCGGTGTGCTTCTGACACCATCTCAACAACTCCTCAGAGCCATTGACGGAATCTGCAGTGACAAACAAAGACAATGCTCTACAACTACAGTAAGGTGGTTTCAGAGTCATAAAAACATCCCTCTCTGGTATGTAAAGATGGTGCAAGTGATTATTATTATTATTTTTTTTTTTTTTAACGAGGTGTTAATGTTGACCACAAAGTGCTTCCTGCTTTACTTAACACAGCTGAATATAGCCACCGTACAGGCCTTGAGTGCCCGCATGATGAAGAGCAGCTCACCTTGATGCAATGGAGACAACCGGCTCTTCTGATTCTTGATCGATGGATTGAATTTATCGACATCATATAGGTGCTGCACCTAAATACAGTGACAGGTAGATCAATACATTCAGACTATATTAACTCGTAAGAATCAAAACCACAGAAATGATGAATATTAGCAGTTCTACTTCAATGACAACACGTATATAAAACTCTTAACACAGAAGAAAACAGCTATGGAGCAGTTACTCAAGCCAATACTTATTTCAATAGTATTAGGACAGAAAACAAAGTCTATTTGTTACCATTGCTTTGCTTTTACGAGGCTGTGGGGCGAATGCACAAATAATGCTTTGCGGCCGCTGATAGCGCCATTAATTGCGCATCATTTGCCACCGCGCCGCTATCTGCCTCGTCTCAAGGTCCGATTCACAAAAGATCCCGGGCTAATGATATTACAGTAAACACGCCCATAAAACTTTTACAGCCGAGTGCAATTTGCTCTTCTTTTGAGTCTGATTAAAACGATCTTTGTGGAAAAGTATAAACGCGCTTGAGGCCAATGCATCGGTTGTGTGGGGGGGGAGGGGCTTGTCAAAATGTCACTTCCATCCAAACATCCGGAGGACAGTTAGGAGAGAGTAAAGGGAAAAATGGAAGCCCAGGATTTGGGAAAGGAGGGAGAGGGAAGAAATACTTTCTTTATCTATAGTAACCTTATTTTTCCCTCTAATTTATTTAAAAAAATTACGTGTCAGGGAGCTTTATTCATTCATTTTTATCTGTCATTGCATCCTGTCACTGCTTTGTAAAAATGAAAGAGTTTGAGTGGACACCAACGAAGACACTAATAATTTCCCTGAAACTGTGTGGCTATTAGCGCCGATCTTTGTGAATTGGACTGTTTTTGCAATGAAGCTTATTTGCATAGAAAGGGGACAGATTTTGTGCTGAATGTGTGCGTATTACCAGAGTTAAACACATACAAGTAGCACAGGAGCACAGAGACGCTACTTGCTTGGCAGCACAGTTAGGGGTTCATTTCGCTCTTTGCAGGTGTTTTGAAAATTCCACGTTTCTTTTTGTCACATTTGTGCAGATTTAGCGTCCGCAAAAGTCAGGCCAACCTTTTGTGAATTTGCTCCCGAGTGTACTAGTCTGTAATCTGCTGCCTTGACCTCCATGATGATTAAAGTGACTGATTCAAATCTCTGTTGAGTAAATAAAGGATAACAGTCCTGACCTGGTTGGTCTGGATGGATGAGAGGTTGGCTCTTGTGTAGCGCGTTTTGGGGTCAATGCTGTAGCCAGCGTAGTTTTTGCTGGTGTTTTCTGGTGTGGTCTGGGACAGGACCTGGTAGATACTTTCACTGTACATTTGTGAAGAAACAAAAACAAAGTCATTTCAAGCCAAGCACAGCCCCCAAATCTATCAACACATGGAAACACAGAGAGGAGATTTAACAGGAAACGGAAACTAACACTAATAAAGGAAGAGAGTGTGTGTGTGTGTGTGTGTGTGTGTGTGTGTGTGTGTGTGTGTGTGTGTGTGTGTGTGTGTATATATATATATATATATATATATATATATATATATATATATAAAAAAAAATAACTGGGTGGGATTAGAGAACAGAAACAGAAGTCTTCGAAATAACTTTAACATGTAAATCATGTTAGGAACGGTCTGGGATTAGCATGTACACCCTTTTATTTTGAACTAGATGACACCGTTGTTTATGTGCTTGAAAATAACCAGCGAGTTTCTGAACACTTTATTGTGTATTCTCTTCAGGTTTACCACGACAGATTCCTTAGTTAGGGGTTATGGTGTTTATACTGTGTGTCTGAGAAACAGAAAGTAACACTTTGTTAAATTAGCAAACACAAATATGGAAAGTAAAGAAACAGGAAGTAGTTGCATTATGCGCTTGTATGTATTGTTTGCCGCTTAGTAGTTTTAAGAAACCGGCTCACCGCTCAGCCAGGACCTTGAAATGTGGGACCCCCATGCCCCAGCTCCTCACCATCCACGCTGTGTCAAAAGAAGCTAGAAACCCACGGGCAATACCTGTGCCCAGAGGCCAGAAAGGCTGCAGAGAACAGAGCAGAACTTATTGTAGCACAACAACATAATCCTACAGTCGACAGCATGCAATGTATTAAAACGTATGGGACCAAAAAACAAACAGCTGCCCGGCTTTTCATGCAAACTCTACAGAATAGCTGAACTTCCAGATAATCACGATCTTTATGTAAACAACACTAAGAGTTCATGGCTACGTTTAGCATATTAGCATGCTAACATTTGCTAATTAGGACAGTAAGTACTGCTGAAGCTGATGGGAATGTCAACAGTTTTGGTCATAAACTTTAGTAATGGACAAATTGAAATTGTATCAATTGATAAGAATGTAGGCTAGGCATGTGCTGTATAAGCATTATGCTTCTGCCTCTGCCTTTTCTGTCATATTGTATACTAAAATGTATGTAGGCTATATTTATTATATTGTGTGTGATGGCTGAATAAAAAATAATTCTTGACCTGATGTATAGCGCTGGACAAACACGAGAATCTCCAAAGTTATTCACAGTTATTAAGGGGACATGAATGTCAGTGAAACATTTGACCTGCTGGTGGCGCTCAGGGATTCATCTTCTGGGGACCATGAATGCATGCATTACTGCCAGCCCATCCACTGGTTACTGAAATATTTCAGTCTAGATCAAAGTGCCTGACTGATCAACTGACCTCACCATCCCTTGAGCCGCTCCGCTAGTGTGGCTAACAATGTGAAGTAGGGTCAATTTTGCACCACATCACCCCTACCTCCACCAGGCAATCTCCAACAAGACCCATCAACAACTTCTTCCCCCTCCTCTCCCTGACCAGAGAGGCATTCTCAGCACGCTGCATGCAGGTGAAGTCGAACATGGCCACGTCTGGCTGGCCGGCATGGTTCTTAACAAACTCAAGGTCAGGCAGTTTGCCACCGGTGGAGAAGTAAGCAGCGTCATAGGCGTAGCGGCACAAAGCCTCACGATCCACGTTCGCAGGAGCCAGCAGCTCCTCTGCATTGCTGTAGTCCTGTCGAGACAGAGCGAGAGGTGCAATCTGATGAGTCATGGCATCTTGTTATGATTCTGAGTGACACTTCTTATATTTGGTTTACAGCTCTAACTAATGGGCCAGGCTGCAGAAAGAGAGAGAGAGAGAGAGCGAGAGAGAGAGCGAGAGAGAGAGAGGATTGACAGTTTATCTCTTCACACTGGAGCACCTGCATGGCTGTTTCATCCATCTGGTTTGTTTATTTTTCTTCACTGGCCAAAGACGCAGCTCGTGCCAATAAGAATCACACTTTTTCTTGGTAATGGATGTGTTGTTCTCACCTGTTTAATGACCCCGTTCTTCAGCAAGCTCTTCTTCTTGGCAGTCATGACAAAGTAGTGGGTGTCGTCTTTGTAGTAGACAATATTCTCCAAATCAATACCTGGAATGGAAAATGGCGAGGGAGCATGGTGGTCATAAAAAAAAAAGAGAAGCGAGACCGGCGCAGGAGAGTGGGAGAATCAGGAGGGCTCACTTCAAGAACATTTGTTATTCGAGAGGGTTATGTTTCTACATGATTAGCTTGCTTATGATTTTCTACGAGTTTTCCTGGTCAGAGTGAATTTAAAAAGTCATACAACTGGGTGCTATTGGGGTTATAAGGCGTCACATCAAAATCAAGGTGCCGAGTTGGTCAGTAAGCAAGGGCGGATTTCATCAGGGTTAACGCTGTCACAGGAAATTAACTGACGATTGGAACACAGATTAAAAGCCTCGCTGCCCTTTTCACACTCCACATTGAACCCGACCTGACAGTGTGAACATTCATTTCATGCCTTGAGGGTTTCGTTCAGCGAGGCACAACAGCAGAACAGTATAATGAAAATAGGAGTGCTGATATCCTTATTAGAAATGTTATGGCTCAGTGACTCTCTCATAATTCCTGTTCTCACTCAAGTGCAAGGCGTGGTATAAAATAAGTTCATCAAGCAATCGATTTCCTCTTTTCTTGCTTCCATTTTACAATTTACTGAAATGGAGCTTATCTTCCACCCAGCTGAACGTGACTGCGTAGATGTCACATGGATTCGTACCGGTCTCAGTGAGCAGCTCTTGGAAGAACTTCTGGTTGTAGATGCGGGCCACGCCGCTGATCTCTGCTACATGGGCCTCTGCAGCCGTGTGTCTGTTGATGAAGTTGGTTGTGATGCCGATAGCCAGCTTGCCTCTCAGCTCCTTATGCTTAAAACCTGAGAGGTTGGGAGAGGAGAAAAGAGGAAACTGGGCTGATGAAAGCTCATTGAATATAGCTGCTGGGGGAAGTTTCGTGACTGTGCGTAACCACCGGGCCTCGCACAATTTCTAACTGGTTGTTCCCCAATTGCAACAGTGGGGACGGAAGTGATTCAAGAGGACATGTGTGTTTGTCTCACCATCAGGAACAAACCTGCCTCCTCCAGCAGAGATGAAGACGTCAAACTGGAAGGTAGCAGCAGGATGAGACCCCGGCTGCAGCTTGGCCATCCAGCCTGTTTAGAAACGCATCAAACTTTGTTAATAACTTTGCTGCTTTACATAGTGATGGTTCAACTGATGATGGCGTACTGAGAAAAACTAGCAGGCAGAGTGACTGCTGGTTGGCAAATGTGAGTACCGTTTTCCCCCGAGGGCTCAATCAAGCTCTGAAACTCCACCCCGGTGTGCACCTCCACCCCGAGGAGAAGAGACACTTTCAATAGAACCAACTGCAGCTGACGGATGCCTGAAAACACACGTGTACATTTCATCGGAAAGGTTTGTGTGAGATATTCAAGATACAGTCATGCAAACAGAAAGGTATTGGGAGCTAGGGCTGTGATACATAATTATTTCTAATACTTAGTAATTTAATATCAACACATTCATGCATTAATTGTTTAGACTTTGTCAGAAAATAGATTTCCCGGAGTCAAATGTGATATCTTCAATTTGCTTGTTTTGTCAGAGAACAGCTGCACATCTCCCATTTGAGAAGCCTAAATTTTGGCTGATAATTGACCTAAATTATTGAAAATTAAAATTAAAACAAAATGTTATGATGATCCCTGGGAGCATTGCAAAACAACACCAGACCTGAGCCACGGTGCAGGCCAGTCCATTAAACCCATTAATTTGTCACTCACTGATGTGATCCAGCGACCCGGTGCAGAATTTGCCGTAGAACTTCTTGGCTCCGAGCCAGCGGAGGTCATAAATGGTGTAGGGCCACAGGTGGAGAACATTGTTCCTGGAGAAGCACTCTCTCTTCTCCAACACCACCACCTGAGCCCCCAGCAGGGACAGCTCGATGGCCGTTCTCAGCCCACATGGCCCGGCACCCAACACAAGACACTGGGAGAGAGAGAGAGAGAGAGAGAGAGAGAGAGAGAGAGAGAGAGAGAGAGAGAGAGAGAGAGAGATAAGGAAATTAGGTAAAAAAAAGTCCTGCTGGGTAATCTGGGTGCAAAGTTAAAATGAAACCACGTCATGGTTCAGATTTCCTTATTGTCCTGTTATTGTTGTTTTAAAGCTCAAGCCCTCGACATTGTGTGTGTCACAGTAAAACAAGTGATGTACCCTCCATGAGCCCATGAGTAGACTTTTTTTAAATAGCTTGAAAGGACCATTGACAAGGTTGGTTTAAATCCGATCAGCAGCATGATAAACAGATGAATGGAAAGACTTCATTCGTTCTCCCTTCCCAATAGATTATTACAATTATATAGTAATAGATTACGGTTTGAATCATTTCAGTTCAGCTAAAACCGATATTTATGTTAAAAATTTAGATGAGATAATTATCTAATATTACGGGTTTTTCAGTGTTTTCCCCAGAATTCAGAAAAATCTCAAAAGCAGCATTTAGATTATGGAATGACAAAAAGTCCACACTGTATCCGGTTCGTGGTGGGTCAAATTATGTTGTAAATTGTCATAATAAGAAATTAATAATGCATTGATACAACTGAGCAATAAAACAAATCAAAAAAGGAACGAAACTGAACCCGATTCAAAGCCAGCTTAGTGCACGTCTATAAAAAGAATTATCAATATAAAATATTCTTCTATCAAAAAAGCCAGCCACATCCTTTTTAAAATACAGGAAGACGAAGAGAGTCTCTAGCTGCCTCTACCTTGTTTTTGGTGCAGGCTTTTCCTTGCTTGTAATCCGGGTGAGATGCCCTTTTGTCCAGCTTCTTCCACAGTTCTTTGGCCTTCCAGTAGTTCAGTCTCTCCTTTAACTTGATGTAGAAGCTACTGAAATCCTTAGGATTGATGTCCAGTTGCCTGCAGAGTGCGGCGAAGTGTTGCTTCACATCCTTACAACTCTGGGCTTGGACGAAGAGGTCAAACGTAGCATGTGAAGGGTTGGCAGGGTCCTGGCTCGCCATAGCGGAGGAGGATGGTCTCTGGGTTTGTTGGTTAACTGTGAAAGAGGAGGTTAAAGCAGAACTATTCAGAACTTCCTGAGTGTAGATAACTGGGTCGAGGGGATAGGATTACTGTAAATTATCAAAAGGGTTACAAAGTCCTTGACGCCTTTGTCGTTAACATTTATAGTCTTCTACCTTCTGTGCTTTGGGCTTTCATGTTCTCCTAAATATAGTCCAGATGTTTAAATGGGTAGGACTTCCTCGTCACCTAGTACACCGAGTCATGACTAACTTCCTCAATGTGTTTTCTGCGGCTCGCTGCATCTTTTCCTTTTTTTTTTTTTTTTTTCACGACCGCTCTGCACTGAGCAGCCCGCCCACAGCTAATGTGTCATCCTCACACACACCGCCTCAGGAGGTGTGCCGGTCTTCAGTTTCAGGACGCAAGAGTTTAAATAGTTACACACGGCTAAAACACATAGCGAGCATGGAACTTCTTCCAACACATCCGGGATGGAATAACTGTCGAGTATCACCTCAAGCAAACAAGGAAAACTAGATGGGGACACAAGTTCAAATGAATATTAGATCTTAATAAGAATGTCTTGCTGTTGATAAGTATGGCACTATACAAGTGTACAGCAGGTCAGCGCAATTAAACACCATGTATTGTTTTAGAGAAAACTAACAATAGATTAATCTGCCGACCATCTTCTCCAGCAACCGATTAATGGTTTGGTCGATAAAAACATCAAAAAACAGTGATCACAATTATTTACAGCCCCAGCTGAGTTCCTCAAATGTCTTACTTTGTCCAACTAACGGTCCAAAGGCCAAATAAATTCAAATTTACTATAATGTAAGACGAGGAAAGGCAGCGAATTCTCACATTTGAGAACCTGGAACCAACAGCGGATTACTAGAATAACTGCAGATTATATTTCCTGTCGATTGACAGGCGTAGAATAAAAAGTAGCTGTTTCTTAATTATAATTATTAAGTCAGAGCAAGAGTCATTTTGAAAACTGGTGATGTTGATATCAACATTAGCAACATTTGTAATTACTTAGGACATTTCTTATTATCCGAAACATTTGGTATACAATGGAAGCTCACAATCTGTCCGTCAATATTTACTTAAGGGGGGTTATTTTTTAGAAACTACTGATGATAATCTTTTACATAAATATCATACTCAAACAATAAAAGCGCCGTTCCCACAGTATAGTACGTTGTGAAGTACATCTGTGGCAGCGAGCGTTTCCTGTAAGTAAAACTCACGCATCACTTCCTGACGATAAACTCACAGCAACTCCCCTCTGCTACTGAATCTGCAGCCCCGAGCCTTCGCCACCTGAGACGCCGCGTCTATAATTACAGGCACAGACCACTGCAACGTGTGAGTGCATGACGGCGCTCGAGTGAGAACCTGATGGTATCGGCGTCAAGACCAACATTCTTCCCTCACATTTCTTAACTGCTGTAGCTACTCACTGGGGAGAGAACATCTCGACGACACAGCTTTTGAACAAAACGTGACAAGAAGCTACAACTCTTCTCCGTCTTCGTTTATTTGCATTACTGCCTTTCAATCTGTTGCACATGGTTCCAATTACTCAAACTAGTTACCGCCGACAATAAAAAGCCTCCACGGAGACCCAAATGATACCGACCTCACGCAAAGGCTTCAACATGAAAGCATAGCTGAGGTGAACATAATCCAGCTTTGGTGCAGCCAGATTTTCTCATGATAAGCATCCAAGGACATCCAAATGTTTGATTTTTGAAGGATAATCATATTCTAAAATCAATAAACGTCCCATCTTCCATTTCCATATCCGCTAAGTGCAATGTGGACACAACAAGGGCAAGTAAATAAGCTCCCAGGCATGCTCAGCGTTGAGTTACCTTCGGTCCGAAATGATTAATCTAGGTTGCTTCGGTTAAAGTCTAACGGGCTACAAATGGAGCCAGCGTTCTGCCAGAGCAACAAAAAAAAAAAAAAACAATTGAGAGAGAATGAAAATGAAACGGCCTGTGAAGACAAGACGACCTGTCAAAACTAAAAATAACTCAGACGATCATCTTTTATCTAATTCTCAAGGAGGCTGCTGTATTTATACTCTGTTCTGATGCTTAGAAGCGGAAATACAGCACAAACATAAAAGCATAAACTACAGTTAGAATCACCTTTTGTGAGGCTCCTAAATATAGTCTGCAGAGGGTCATGCTGAATGAAGTGTCATCTGTGGCAAAGGTGTACACACACACACACACACACACACACACACACACACACACACACACACACACACACACACACACACACACACACACACACAGTCATCATCATCTGACTCGAGTTGAGCAATTCTAGGCAAGAGACAAGTTTTAGCAGGAATTCTGTGGACAAGATGAGGCAGATGCAAGAAGGATTTAAAAGGTGAATTGACCTAATTTTCCTCGACGCCATTGGATTGGATTGGATTGACCCACCTTGTTACATGTGTAAGCTCTGCTCAGTGTGTCTGGCAGCGCAGTGTGAATCAGGATGTTGGATCAAACACTGATCTCCAGCCTGGCAGGGTTTTTTTTTTTTTTTTTTGGAGAGGGGACACAGCAGAGAGACAAAAACTAAAAAAAACAGAAAGGGGAATGAGAGGGATGGAGAGAGGAGATGAAAGAAAAATAAAACATATTTAATTTACCGCATTAATCTGGCTCCAACAGACATCCACGCACTGTAGTGAGACATTAAAACATAGCCTTCTAAAATGTAACCTCACACAATGATAGGAAGCTGATAAATGGAACAGGAAGGTGTGGCACTGAAAGAGCAGGTTGTGTTGGCAGTCAGACCTAAAATAATGCTATGAGAGCGGACGTATAGGCAGCGAATATAATTTAAACATCCTGTATTTGACAGTGGAAGTGAAGCACACGCCGATACATTCAATGAACGACACCAGAAAGCACCAGCGCAGACTACAAAAACACACCGGTAAACGTTCAGACATAGCAACAAGATAACTTAGGAAATAACAAAACAAACAAAAAAATATCTCCGGGCACAATGACAACAAAGGAGCGATGCACAGAATATTTTTCTTACAAGTCAAATATGAGCAGTGCCGGCTCATAAAACGCGTCCAGAAGTTACATTAGCGGTTTAGAAGTCGCGCTGGCACCGGGTGTCGGTTAAACTGTATCCGAGCTGTCGTTCCCATGTTTGTTTAGCGTTTTCTTTCCTCTTTTTTTTTTGGTTACAGGTATAGAGAGTGTGCGCTGGCTCACCTGCGCCTCGCGCTCATTCTGCACGAATGCAGCCTCTTCCGGGACTTTCTGGTAAATACTACAGACACAGCAGCACGTGACGACCGGGGGAGGGCAGGCTTTTAAGGTGATATGGTTATTCCGAGGGCATCACGAGGGCATCACGAATGACTCAGTGATACAAGGTAATAACACAGCTTCTTCAAATCTGATAATAACAACAATGATAATGTACTTTTGTATTTTTGTAGACCAGTGGTGGAGAGAAACTTACCTTACATTTACTGTACAAGTTGTACTAGACAACACCCTAATGTTGTATTGACATTACTTTCAGATCCCACTGCTTTATGTGTAAAAGATTATATGTGTGTTTAGTAAAACAAAAAAATATGCAAGGAAACTCTGACGAACTCGAGTCATTACTGGTATTCTGTGTGATTTTCTCTCATCTGTTGAATACATATAAATATAAGTAAAGATTAAAAAAAGTGTAAAAGATGAAGCTGTTGTTTTAAGTTGTTAAAGAGGACACACAGTTTCCAGGACCCCAAATACAACAATAGGAATAAACAGTTTTGAGCTACATACCGCATTAAAATACTGTTTATAAATTATTGCACCAGTAATAATAATCAAATATAATATATGACAGGGGCCTGCATAATGAGTACTTCTACTTTTGATATATTAAATAATTATTCTCCTGGCACTACAGTATACAATGCCTCATGATTTACAAGTACATACAATACAATACAGTTGATTAACAAAAACATAATCTTTAAATTAATATTTACTTGTGGATTTAATCTGGTTGTCCTACTGTGTTTGTTTATAAACTTCATCTAGAACAAATAGTATTACTTGGATCTATGCTGTGCTAATTGCAAGGTCTCCTGCCACAAATTATCATAAAATTATTGTGGATTTAGTTCACAACGTTCATTCATATTCATGCGGCTGTATGTGGGCAATATCTGTATTCACACCCACACTGAGGCAACTGACAAATAAAAGTAAAGCAGGTCTATTACTACCTTTGGTCACAGACTTATTGACTCACTTCACTCGATACGAGAGACTGAATTCATTCAGTTCATAAACACGATAGGATACAGTTGGCAATATACAAATTTTATTCAAACGTATACTTTTCAAATTTGAACAATATTCAGTAGGATTTAACAAAGAGCTATTTATCTGAAAATTCCCATTGGATACAGTAGAAAAGAGTATATATAGGAATATCACAGATTTAAAAAATATCTGCATAGCCAGAGAGAAGACCCCCACAGAACCCAACAGGAAATAACCTTGGCTTGTAAGCGAGGCTGCATACAAATAACATGATCATTTTCGTGCACTTTTTGCTCATAAGCATTGAGTGAGGCAGGTCAGGAATATAAGGGAACGATGCCAGAGCACCTGACTACACCCATGCGGGCCAATGCATTCACTGTGGCATATGTCCACGGGACATAGTACGCTTCCCGGATATCAAACTCCTTCAATTCATGACAGCCAAATCATTTTCGGTATGGAGTTATTTAATCATAATGAGCAGCGCCTTATGAACAACAAGCTGGAGATGTCGATCAAACCATTGAGCGATTGTGGGCGCACAGAGAATGGCAACACACACACACACACACACACACACACACACACACACACACACACACACACACACACACACACACACACACACATACACATACACATACACACACACACACACACAATGTTGGTCAGGTGTACCCAGAAAAAAAAAAAACCCAAAATGTTTAACAAGAATGACATTTGATTACCTGCTCATTTACCAGCCTCTGAAGCAGCACCAAAATGATTTAAAGATTATCACGATGTAAACATTTGTGGTTTTGATTGTATTATGGGATGGAGTGATGCTGGTAGATGATCAGTATCTGGCAAGACGGAACTGTTGCGAGTCAGGGGATACGGAGCAGTTCTCCTCACCGATTCGGTCAGTCATATTGAAAATGTACAACCAAGATACGTTTCACAGAAATATGAGCACAAAGAAAAAAACATTTGTGTTTCTATAATATATATTTATATCGTTATTGTTATGTTATTTAACCCATGAAAGTACCATAAACATTAAAGTTTAAATGATGACGCCAAAAGTCAAATAAACAATTGGGTTATTTTTAAAAAGGAATAAATTATAGAGATGATATATACAAAAAAAAAAAAAATATTAGCATTAAGGATATTTACAATTAAGTCTCAATATGCCAATTTATTTGCTGTACATGCTGTGTTTATGGGAAGGCTCTCTGGTCTGCTCCATACAGGCTGGAAGGAGGCGTAACCATCCTCAGCACAGCATCGCTCTGTTGCTCATTTATCACAGAAACACAATATCTCCAGTGTACGATTGTGCACAAAGATGCGCTGAATAGGAAAATACTGAGGCTGATTAAAGATAGAAAGCTTCATATTAATGAAGGTCAGAACGGAATAGAGACAAGAAGAGTCACCTGATTATTTTAATTTGAATGCTTGAACACAAATCGGCACCTTGGAACCATGCTGGTGGTGCCGGTTGGTGCAGGATCTCAAAACAGTGGGTTGTCCTTTAAGGAAGAACAACTGCTTACACAACTCAAACTTCATTGTAAGAAAAGTAGAGTAGTAAAATACACTTTTACACAGTAGAAGAGAGTACAAAAGAGATTTTCCATGGCACAAAAATCCTTGCAGCAGAATTCTAGTCTTCTCCATCCTGAGACGACCATTAGTGATCAGTAGCCATTTGTTTGTAAGAAAAGTCACAATTAGAAAATAGATAAGACTCTGCCTGTTCTCTTCTTTGAGTTTAGCTGTATGTTGGTCACAGCGATACACCAATTCGTCCAATTGGGGAGTGACACTACGCACTCTTATGGGAATCAAAAGGTGTTAGTCTGGTACTTAATCTCACAGCGGGTCGGGGGGGGGGGGGGGGGGGGGACTGGCTGAAATGTCGCACAGCGGAAGCATGATTATTAAGTCAAACCGTTCACCTGAATCTATTCCAGGTGATCCAGGTCTGACAACAAAATAAAACCCACAACGTCCTGGCAAATGATTGGATGTTCCAAATAGTCGCTTGTCAAGTGGCAACGTGGAAGACGGACTCTGAGCATGTTGTTGTCTCAAATGGTACCCCAAAGAAAATGCAGTGAAAATAGACATCCTGAAGACGGGCTTTCAGCAGGGCAACGCTTGTATCCAACATTCATTCTCTGGACTCCCATGTTTGACCCGTATGCAGTCTTTTACGTCATAGTCCGGTGTCACACTTGCAGTGTTGGAGCGGGCAAACTACAAGATCAGTCAGGTGAGTTAACACGGGAAGAGTGCATGGGGAATGTATATCATCGTGGCGCCTTAAAAACACAAGGAAGGTAGAACAACCTGCTCGGATGTGTAAGGTGTTGATTTGACTGGCAAACAGAATAACACAGTACTGTATAATAAACTCAAAATAATACCACAGTTTAGTCTTTTACTTTGAAAGCAGTCCATCGGAGCGGACGTGTTGAAGAGCATGACAATGACTTTGGAAAGAGGCAGGAACTGAAAGTTGCTGATTGGTTTCATGTCCCACTGATACTACTTGATGTCAGAGAGTAAACTGACAGTACCCAGAATGCAGTCGGCTCTCTGCCCCGTTATACAGCACATACATACCCTGACACATACTTGTCCATGCACTCTGGGAGTAGATGCACATGCTCAAGTTTTGCCGCATGCAAGGACGCATGCACATTTCCACGTTCAGCCCAGTTACAGGTTCTCTCCCGGCTGGTACTGAGGCTCTGTGGAGGTGAAGTAATCCTCCAGAAAGCCCTGCAGGTACTCGAAGGTGGGCCTCTCCTCGGCCTCTTTTCTCCAGCAGGTCAGCATCAGCTCATGCATGGACTCAGGACACTCCGCTGGGCACGGCATCCTGTAGCCGCGCTCCACCTGGTCTAACACCTCGCGGTTCACCATACCTGGGAGAGCAAAGGCATGATGCCAGAAACACGTAATCACAATTTGAGCCGTATCATTTCTTATGACATAAATCTTTATGCTGTTGGACTGGCGGAGCGTAATAAAAACAGAATATGCAGGTTAATCTCTCGAACTGAAAAATGGGTTGAAGAAAACGATCCTTGCCTGGATAGGGCACTCGGCCTTTGGTGGCCAATTCAGTCAGCAGGACCCCGAAGGACCAGACGTCAGATTTAATGGTGAAGCGGCCGTACAGCGCGGCCTCGGGAGCCGTCCACTTGATGGGGAACTTGGCTCCTGCGAGAAGACAGGTTTATCAGCAAGTTAGAATGAGGTCATTTTAGCAGTGACTAAGACTAGAATTACCGCCTCGTGGTTATATGCCTCCGCCAAGCAGTCATGCTGCGGTTTACATCCATGTCTGTCTAAAATGTCATCGTTTCGTCATTTTATCCTATTAAATATTTGTGTGAAATTGTGATGAATAGCATATGAATTCTTGAATTATGGCCAAACATGTGTTTTGTGAGGAAACAGCGACCTTTGACCATTAATATCTAATCAGTTCTTGAGTCCAAGAAGACGTTTGTTCCTAATTTGAAGGCGTTCCTGAGATAAGCCAAAAAAGATAAAGGCACATTACGCCTGCTGCATAAATAATAACGTTTCCTGGATCCTATCAGTAGTTCCCAACTTGGATTTGTGGAAAGATATCTGAGGGGTTGTGAGATGATCAAAGGGATGAGAAAACAACATTAACCTCTGATGCACAAAATGTTAATTTTTTTAAAACCTTTTTTTCAAATGATTTTTTTTAATATACTGGATACTTTCACCTCTTCACATCTAAAGATAATATTCAAACTAGACATGCTGAAGGGAAACATCACTCTTTAGTTGAACTGCTCATAACTCCCCATAACCTGTGATGTGGGCTCACAAACAGATAGAACTTCATTTTGGTCACAAGCTAATAAAGCAGGTGGGGAACCACTGCGCTATAATGAGAAACAGTGAAAAACAACACCCTCCTGTGGTCTCACCTTGCCTAGCAGTATATTCATTGTCCTCAATGAGGCGAGCCAGACCAAAATCAGCCACTTTGCAAACCAGATTATCTCCCACCAGGATGTTAGCGGCTCTCAGGTCTCTGTGCACATAGTTCATCCTCTCCACATACGCCATCCCTGAAGCAATCTGAGAAAGAGACACAGCTTTGTGGTTGTCTGCCCTGAAAGAAAACACCAGAAATACTATTTTCAACCGATTTAAGTGATTATTATTTGTGCTGACCTGTGAAGCCATGTCCACCAGCTGGGGGAGGCGGAGCATTTTACCCATGTCGCCTTTCAGGAAATCCAGTAAGCTACCTGTTGACAGAAACACATGCAGGTTTGTACAAAATTGTTGGAGGTGTTGTGGTCATTTCAGCTTTTATACTGTGTCCCTGTACTAATGTGTTACCCATGTATTATTCTATTTAAGTACATACATAATGAGGTGTAATACAATTATTATTTTTAATGTGTGTGAGTTGCTTAGTTTTGAAGATCGCCTGTATGGAGCTACAGTATATGTTACTCTGCTTGTGGTGCTCAAAATGCCAAAATATGTATTTTTGATTTTGGGAAGAACTGCCCCTTTACGGTTTATTTTGAGAAAACATGACATTTTTAAAATATATTTGTATTTGTCAGTTAGCGCATCATAGCCTGACTTGGTTTTGATTGGCTCCCTTCATAAAAAAGTCCTTGCAGTCATGCAGGTTTTCAGTGGATACATTTATTGAAATACAACTATTTGAAAAAAATCCATATATATATATATATATATATATATATATATATATATATATATATTTATATATATACTGAAAAACATTATTTGCTTCCTGAGTTCTACTGTAAACATGTTTATATGTTAAAGTGTGATGAATCCTAGCTCACCTTGTCCCATGTACTCTGTGACGATGTAGATCGGCTCCTCGGACACCACAGCATAGAGCTGAACCAGCTTTTCATGCCTCAGCTTCTTCATGACCTGAGCTTCCTGGAGGAAGGCCTCAGGAGACATAGTGCCGGTTTTCAGAGTCTTTATTGCCACCCGTGTTGTCCCGTTCCAGGTTCCTGGATATTTAAAAAAAAATGAGAGTCACATCAGTATTGATTGTTACAAGGCAATCAATTATTAGCTTCCAGCATAAAGTCATGTGAAACCAAATGACCAACACTGCTAGAACAAAACCTATACCGGTGATTTCCAACCGGTGCTACATGTACCCCATGGGACACTTCTGTAGTTGTCAGGGGGGTATGAGGAAAGATTGTGAGTAGCTATAACACCTAAACACTACGTGTATACGCAGAAACCTTAAAGAAGCGAGCAGAGAAGTTGAAACATGACTGAATTGTTGAAAAAGCTAAAAAAAAGGGTTAAAGCACCATGCTCCTCCCATTAAAAGTGGTAGATATATACGAATGCTTCACCTTTCCACCTGACTCATTCATTCATTTTGATCATCTGGCATACTGACCATTGCCAGCTATGAGCCATAGCAACAATAATAGCATTAAAGAGGAAAGAAGGAGCTCAAATGCACGATTTTGGGTAAAGATTCGAAAGGAGCATGGAAGAATATAACTTCTATATGCACTTTGATTTTCAGACAGTTTGTTAATAATTTACTGGAAGTGTGCTTTGCAACTTCCTTGTTCAATACGAGCAAATGTCTCCACGGAATGACAGAAAACCAGCAGAAGCACTTTCTGAGATGCTTGGGTTTTTAAATCAAGAAACAGATGAAGGCACGGCTTACCCATCCAGACCTCTCCAAAGCAGCCCTGTCCCAGCTTGAGGTCGAGACGGAGGGACTCTCTTGGGATCTCCCAGGCATCCTTGGACAAGCCCTGAGTCTGAGGCTTCAGCACCGGACAGATGTCTGTCAGACTGTGACACAGCCCGTCAGAGTGCTCTGGGGGACACAAGAGAAGACATGTGGTGAAAAAAAGGGAAATCCAGCTTCCTTCCAAATGGCAGAATAATCCTCCATGTGACGATATGAACTCACTGCGATAGTGGTTCACAAGCTGCTGCAGGTTGCTGAACTGTGTGCGTGATGTGATGTAGAAGCCTCCGCTGTCCAGCTTCCTGATCTTGTAGTGCTTCACATTCAGCCCTTTGGTGTTGTCATAGTCCAATACAGACAGACAGTAGGCACCTGGAAAGAAGAAGAAGAAGAGCAAATGTGTTCATACATGGCAAGTATAAACTATTCTAATAATCTGGGACGAAAACATTGAATCTATCAGAAACGTCACAAAAACGTAAAAGTAAGTTAAATGGCGTGATCACATTGTTTAAATGGATATTAAAAGGAGAAATTAGGGTGACAATGTGCCTATTGCGCCACTAGAGGGCAGCGTCAGTCAGACGAATAAAACAGCATGAATCCCAGAGCTCTGAATGTTTGAACTGGGTGATGTGGCCTGTGGTTGCACAGTCCTCAGCCTCAGCTCCACGCTGACCTAATTCTGTCGGGCTCACCCACCCAGTACCTCTCCACTCACTCATCTACTCGCTCTCCCTCATCCCTCCCCACCGTGTCCCTTCCCCCCCCCCATTCTATGCAGGGCTTACATAGATATCCAATACTAGGACACAACGGGAATCCTGAAATGTACATGTGTACACAAATCACATGCACACGCACACACACAGAGCTAGCTAAACCTGTGGGGACAGCGTTGCTGCAGCTGCTTATCAGAACTGTCTGCAGACTGAGTCCCACAGGCGTCACATCCAACCTTCTCCCATCTGCCTGCTTCGTCTCTCTTCTGTACCCACGCCGACACAGCGTGGCGACATGTCTCAATGCTTGACAGAATTCGCTTTCTTCTCCTTGGTGCATTTTGCTAAGACATGTCATGAGCTTCATGTTGAGATCTGAAGCTTTCTTTTAATTTATTATTATTTTGAAAAATAAATAAAAATGACACATAGGCGCCCACAAAAACTGCAATTGAAAAAAACACCGTTAATAAATGGTATTAGGTTTTTCACAAATTCCCAGGACACACTTTACTAACTTACTTCCCCAATACTCTGTGTTAAACCCTTGTTCATAACACTCATTTTAACGTTTAATAGGGCTGGTAATCGTTAGAAATGTTTTGCTTCAGGTGCTACATGATATCCGAGTTTCATTCAAATATCAAAATAAAATTTTAAAAAATCAGAATTTGTATCTGAATAACATATTGCTCTTGTGAAGGCAAATTTGCCTCCGTTGAGGAATTTCTTCGACAAAAAGCCCTTTTTTTTAATTTTAAAGAATTTTGGAGCAAACAAAGATTTTGATACTTGATGCAAAGAGCACATTTTGGTCAAGACTCGAGGCGAGCTGAGGTTTGACCCCCAGCCCGACAGCCCTCTTTGCGTGAGGCGCTCTTACCTTTGGTGGTCTCACTCTCTCGCACCAGGAAAGTCCCTCTCCTGTTCTCTAGACTTAGCAGCAGCCTCTCTGAGTCGCGGCGAGTGATCTTACCAAAGAACCACCTGGTGAGGTTGAGATAAAACATGGGACACACAGGGAGCAGGTTGGTGAGGGGAAGAAGATGCGTGTGGGTGGAGGAGAAGGAATGACCAAGCGAGGGTGAGTTTGTTGCTCGTGGTTTCAGAAAATGTAGTAAAACTTCATCTTTGCATTCCAGATGCAATGCTTACTAATGCCTACAGTGCAACAGCTGCTTACCTGGACTCTAGAGTCAGTCTGAGATGACTGGAGGGGCAGGAGGAAAAGTGAAAAATTGAGTTGTTATAAAAGTATAAAAGTAGTTTGTGTGGCTTGATTGTATAAGCAAGCAGGTTAGCATGTAGAGTTAAGTAGTGTGTGTCCCCCAGGAGAAGAAAACAGTAAAAGTACCTCAGTCATTTCAAGGAATACTTATACATTTTGGGGAAATACGCTCATTTGCCTTTTTTTTGACGGGACCTAGATGCACAGATTGATACCACTTTCATGCTTTTAGGGTAATTACAGCCAGAAGTCGTTTAGCTTAGCTTAGCATAATGGACCTCTTGCCTCCAGTGTGAAATTGTGAGACAACCCCCCCCCCAGGTACAACCACAATTGAGGTTTTCACACTTGGGTTTTTGTACAGATTATACACACAAAATATAGCGTGTTAATAAGTGAGCTTCACAGTTTAGGAAGGTGGATTTCGTTACCTTTGGACGGATAAGCTAAGCTAACCAGCCGCTGACTGTAGCTTAATCTAACGGACCGACATGAGCGTGATTTCAACCGTCTCATCTAACTCTCGACAAGAAAGCAAATAAGTGTCGTACTCCCCCCCCCCCCCCCCCCCCCCCCCGAGACCTAATTTTAAATTCACATTGACATGAAAAAGCAAGACAATTCTTCAGAATCAAATATTTGAGTGTGCTTAGACAGATACAAGACACAGCAAGGAAAAGAAAGGTTTTACTCTTCTGCCTGGATGGAGTCAGATGGAGCCACATAATTGCTGGGGATATAACCACTCTCTCCAGTGGTGAGGGAGCGCGCCAGCCACCAGTCGCCTTCTCTGCAGAGATGAAACGATAACACACAGCTTCACGAGGCTCATCACACACACACACACACACCCAACAACACAAACGAGTCAGTCTGACTTTAAGGCTGGTGTTTATCAAGTGTCTCAGAACATAATAAATGCCGCTGCTGATAATTTGGCTTCTCGGTTAGCCACTCAAAAGATTTAGTTCCCACAGTAATTGAGCTCTTGGCTCTGGAGAAGCTTGATAAATGCGAGCCCGGGTATCTCTACTATTTGGGTGTTATGCCATTATAAACAAACATGCATTCATGTAGGTGTGACAACAGGAGGGATGGAGCTTGTGCGCTACACTTAATCGGGGAGTGAGTAGCTTTGCAGCACTAGATTCCCTTCCAAAGTAAAATGACCGTTTGATTCCATTAATTGCCTCGAGTTGACCTGGATTGATCGTAGTGCTGCAAGGCTTCGCACCGACTTCCCCCAGACTACTTCACTGAAGGATCAGGGGCGGCATGGCAGAGTTACGCGGTTTGTGCCTTTCCTAGTGAAGTGGTATTACGGTGCAAAAGTACCTTGTGCGCTTCAGGTGATACAAACACAGAGACGGACAAACGGCACATTCAAATACAATTCCAGGAAAGCTTCACAAACCTGCAGTTCACTTTCCTCCTGTAAAAACAATTGTGATGGTTTGTGATGAAATGGAAAAGAGAGATGAAAGGGAAATGGTGGAAAAGAAAAAGGGGTTAAAGAAAGAAGAGAGCACGTTATGAGCTGTTGAAGAATAGCAGAGTACAGGCTCATAATATGACAAATATGGTGCATAAAGCTACGACCCTAAAATATTTAAATCGTTACATAACTTGCAGACATAATGATGAGGCAAAAGCTCGAAAACATGCAGGGGGCACAAAATTACAATAATATAAGCCTATCAGGTCAATGTACAGTACATGGCTGCACAAATGATGTGCCTGCCTGACACCTTATTTGACGGTGATTACCCGTAAACTAATCTCAGAGATTGTTAATGTATTCTGGTTGTACTTGACCCAATACTGATCCAGGTCTTGGCTTAAGGGGCCAGATGCAGTGATAATCCACTATTGTCCTCAGCTCCCTGCCTTCTAGGTCAGCAGTTTGTTAGTGGGAACGCAGCACTGGGGGTGCAGCGCTACAGTATATGGTTCACTGCACCTCTATTGATTCATAGAGCACGCTCTAAAGACAAGCCTGGCTCTCCACAAACAGCTTTCATTTGCGTTTTTGGTTAACTGGGTCTCGGGATACACCAGTATGAAAAATAGCCACGTCCTTACTGAGTGGGCCGAGCGGCGAGACGTAGTCGGCCTTTTTGTGAATGAAGCAAAGATTGTGTGGAAAACGCGTCGGCAAGCTCTACCGAGGAACCCCGTTTCTATGGTTACAGTGGGTTTCAGAGAGGCGACGGGCATTTTCGGGGTGTAAAACAGCCAGTCAGACAACTGAGCAATAACTCAGACAGACAATCTGTGGACGTGTCTACGTGCAAGTTCTCCCTCATCATTCACACAGCGAGTGTATCCGTGACGAAGATCGATTTGAAAAAAGGACATTCTGTGATTCTGCATCATCCTTACGTGTTGTTGACTATTCTGGAGGCGTTCGCCCTTCCTGAAAGAAAGGTCCGAGGCCGTTCTGGACTCGTAGTCATACAACGCCACGAAGGTCGTCACGCCTCCTGTTAGGACAGAAAGTTTGGCCGTTACCAGAGACATGTCGTACACACAGTTAAAACAACAGACGCAACACGTCAAGCGGACGGTTCTCACCTGCTAGTGTGATTCTGTTGGGAGAGGTGACGGTATTGTTGTCCACACCTCCAAACAGGGCCAGCTCTGGAGTACTGGTCTGATTGCCACCAAGACCTCCATCCATAGTGGGACTACGATTGGGTGTTAAGGACTGTTGATTGGAGCTGAGGTGGTGGCCGCCGACCCCTCCACCAGAGCTGAGGTTGCCCTCGAGGCTGCGGGTTCGCTGGCCAACATCCTTGGGCTTACTCTTGGATCCCCCCATGGCCAAGGCCTGTAGTGCATTGAAGGACAGAGATAACAGTCTATGAGATCGCAGGTAAAAAACAACAACTGTCAAACATAAATTACATACCAAATTTTCATCAGGTAGACTTGCTTTCTTATGTCATTTTCTCAGAACACGTTCTCTGGAAAAATTCCTCTGACTGCCACAAGGCCAGATGCAGAAACCAGAGACGGAATGGAGACCACGGCTCTAAACCCACCGAGACGCAGTGTCATGTCGACCGCATGAACCGCAACTTCCCAACGGACGGAGGAGCAGCTGCCGCTCCACGGTTTCCAAACACACACGAGATACATTTCACCCTACTGCCACCAGCTGAGCACACACACACACACACACACACACACACCCACACACACACACACACACACACACACACACACACACACACACAAGCAGACACGTCGCGCATTCCTGCATGAACATGTGTCGGACACGGATGCACAGACGGAGACATCAGCATTTTTTGTGGCGTCATAGTCCACAGCTTCATGGAAAAGGATCATTTAAAGACGAGTTTATTTATCAAGTCAAGCTGGGTATCTCCTGCCAAATCCTACTCACATCCACGCCCTTGATGAGAGCAGAGACAAAGGCTTCAGTTTCAAGTCGGAAACATAGACTATAGCCTGTCACTGCAAGGTAAACCAGCGTACACTCTAAGCGATATACGTCGTTTTAGGCAGTTCTTTCTTCGAGGTGGCTAAAATACGTTTTGCTGCTGCCCTGTCTACCGCAGTACATTACTTTGCTTCTGTGCAGCAACTCTGTTTTTTTTCCAAACTAGGGTGAGCCAGCAACAAATCTACTGTAGAGTAATACACTGACTATAGAGAAGAACCTCATACAGCCCCACTTCAAAACACCTTTAAAAAGGTGAACTGACAAGTACAAAGCTCCTCCTTCTTGAAGAAGTACTAAATCACTTAACTGATTAACAGAAGATTGATCACCAACAATTAGGATAACCAAGTCATCACTTAATGAACTCATCATTTAATGAATTAGCAGCCACACTAGCAGCATTGTGAGGCTCTCTGTGACTGTTGCCAACACCAGCTGCTAACATGATGCAATCATGCTGATGTGTTAGCATGCGAACATTTCCTAATTGGCACTAAAACGCACAGTACAGCTGAGGCTCAGGAATGTCATTAGTTCTCAGGTGTTTTGGTCGTAAACCAAATTCATTTTTAGAAGAAAAGTGTGAATGGATCAACAAAGTTATTGGTGGTGATGGTGATGGAACAATCGACCAATTAACATTTCCATCACTAGAGCCGCGATGCAGAAAAAAAACCCTGCCAAACATCAATGTGTTTTTTTGGACTGTTGGTTGGACAATACAGGCAAATGGAGACATTTGCCTATTTACTCATGCAGACATCGTAATTCCTTGGAGAAATGTCTCCGACACCCTGACAAACATAAGTCCGACACTCATTTCTATTTATAAATTTATATATTTCGGTCTCAACCAAATCCTGCGAAATATATCTGTCTCTTAAGCAGCTGAGTGCTTTGCTATGTTGTTTGTTGCTGGAGAGGAACACCGGGTTAATCAGAGCTTATTTGCTGATTGTTGTTGCTGCAAATTGGAGACTTGAGAATAAACAAAACTGTAAAACTGTAAAAAAAAAAAGAAGATGCTGAAATGCTCTGTAACTTGTGTGAAATGTGAGGCGATAACTCTCTGTGGCTCCATCACTACAAGGCAGTGACCCGGTTTACATCATAGATCATTTTGCTCCCTTGTTAATTTGAAACAATTGATTGGTGCAGCTTTAACAGTAAAAATAATCAACACATGAATTGATAATGAATCCTCAGTTGCAACTCTACTGTGCAGCCACTGATTCATTTATGTGCTCTACGAGGAACATTTAACAGGCACACTGCTTCGCTTTTATTTTTCATGTTGCTGACTGTTAAAACCGTGGAGTAGTTCCAGACAGTGTGAGCATATAAGTGAGTCATTAGATGACAGTGTTGAACATCAGTAAGTTTTTAGCAATGGAAAAAAAAACAAAAAAAAAAACGGAGATAACTCTCACAAAGCCTGATGAGACCAGACCCAAAAGGTCAAGAGGGCAGTTCTGGATTGGATTTGGACTCCACATATCTTCATTACTGTAGCTTCCCCCGCCTACAAGGGCTGATGAAGTGGCTCTAATAACAGCTTAGAGCCAGGAAATCATTACACTAAGCCAAGGATAATTTAGAGAGTCAAGCCTGTGCTATCATGGATAGATATAGCCACGGGGGTCCACTAGGAAATGCTAATTTACAGAAAACACTAAGGTGGGGTGGCTGGGGAGCCCTTCTGATAAGCAGAGGAGGGTCGCAGTGCGTATGGGAAGTGTCAGGCTGCTCAGCCCTCAGCTGACATTACCCTGCCTGACTGTTGCTATTTAGGAGGCCATACATCTGTTATTGGAGTCAGCCAATGCATGAGCTCTCTCCCATTCACAGCAAAAAGAGTCTAATCCTATACAAGAGACAAGCCTCCGTACGCAGGCTAGCAGGCATGCTCGCAGTCACAGCGATGCAGTGACATATGGTGTGGAAAATGCGCGCACAAAGATGAGCACAGTTATCTAACCACGCAAGGGATATTAGCGAAGCTGTCACTGGTTCTTGTCGGTCATTTTTCCTGCTCCCCCTCCTCCCCCCCTCGTTTTTTCACAATGTCAATCTGCTGGGAGAGAGGGGACGACGGCTTTCAGTCACTTTTTGGAGATTCCTATGGATGTACAGAATGTGCAAGAGCACACTGAGCTCATCCAAAAGACGAGTGCGGCTCAGAAACAGGAAGAAAGTGGGAGCGGGAGAAATGAAGGAAGGGAGGGGTTCATTTTAGGTTGGCATCATGGACCGAGAGGGGAGGCGAGGAAGCGAAGAGGGGGTCAATGGAGCCGTACAGTCGATACCCTCCCCCCCCCCACCCCCCACCCACCCCAACTCCCACCCCCAGGGCATGTCTGCATAAATGGGGGTCGCAACCCAGCAACTGTAACATAGCGTGCAGGTTGACAGACACGAGAGCGCAGACACAAAGATGTCGGGTGACTCGCGGAGCTGCTCTTTGTGTGATCCCTGCGTTCTCCCCGGGCAAAGCAGACTGCTTGCATAGTTAATAAGCTATCGGAGGCAGAACGGAGAGCTTAAGTGAGACATTATGCGGACAAGACCATCGCTAAATAATGGTGACTGATGCTGACTCGCTAGAAAATGCGTGTAGGACAGCAGCTGGGCGTGTAACATGGCATCTGACATGATTTAGCCACTCACGAATTTCAGGGTTGAAAAGAATTAGGTTTGTTGGCCGGGCAGCGTTCTGATACTCTGACCCAAACTGCACACCCAGACAAACACGGGGACAACTCCCGGAAAGGGAAGACCGAACCGAGCAAACGCCGAGAGTCCCGGGCCTTTCCTCACACTCAGTTTGCAACAGAACCATCTTTTGTCAGCTCACAGCAGGCGGCGTAAACAAGACACAGAAGTGGCCTGTAGCTCGCAGGCTGCCAGCTCTTAGCGTGTTTTAGCTCTAACAGCCGGCAGGAAATATGGAAATGAAGGAAGTCATGAAGGCAAACATGTCATGTTTTGCAGGAATCATGTTTGTGTGTGTGTATCATCAGTCGCTAATAGTAACAAGAGCCTGATTCTGGCCTAATAGGGCTGAGGTACTGTAACAAGCGTACACTGTCTGGGGATGGGGGGGTGGGGGGGGGGGGCTGCATTAAAAATCCCTCTGGCAAGGTGGGGGGTATGTGGCTGAGTGTGTGGGGATTTGTTTAATTATGCATAAGATCTGACAATGAATTCCAAATCCTTCAGGTCTCCTGGGCTTTTGGTAAATGGGAATAGACTTTTTAATATTGCTGCCGGGGTTGTTCCCCCCTACAGGATGTTGAATATCCCCGTTTTGCTTGCTTTTTCATTTGCTATGAAAAGAAAACAATTACGATCTCCGTCATTGAAATAAAAGAGGTAAATAAAAGAGTCTTTCAACCATTAATAGGCTTCACTGATGGAGTCTTTGTCAGGATCATGACACGGGTCCATATCCCCCCCGCCAAACAACACAGGCTTTGTAATTAAGTCTCTCCGCTGCTCTTGTTCGTTTAAAAAAAAAAAAAAAAAAAAAAAATCTTTTCATCATTCGGGAAGGATCAAATAGTCATGAACATCAAATTGAACAATCCTGCCTCAGATGTTCCGTATGCAGGCTTTTAATGAGAGATTCCCCACTACGGGGCTGAAGCAAACCCGAAGTAATACTGAGGGAGGACGGTGAACCTCTGCTATGTGACGCCGCATGTCAGGGCTTGCATGTTGCGATGACAGCTACAGTAAAGACCATTCGCTTCTACCTCGCAGCGCTAGTGTTGGCCCGTGGTCGGGCATGTTCTGACAATCTACCTTCGCTAATAGAGACCGGTCTTTAACGCCTCGGGCAGCAGGTTAAAGGTCACAATTAAGCTTTAGCTGAAAATTGCAACAATGACACTTTTGTCTTAACACTTTGTCACATGGTAG